>NC_143016.1:76908216-77225216 GCF_055824585.1 Amblyomma mixtum | reverse complement strand
AAATTTTAGGGGCCCGTGCACTGTGCGATGCCAGTGCACGTTAAAGAACCCCAGGTGATGAAAATTTCCGTAGCCTTTCACTACGGCGTCCCTCATAGCCTGAGTCGCTTTGGGACGTTAAACCCCAATCAATCAATCAATCAATCGATCAACACACACACACGCACGCACATACACACACGCACGCGCACGCACGCACACACGCAAACACACACGCACGCACGCACGTACGCACGTACACGCACTGAGCTCTTCGCCAGGAGACTCCATGAGCTGTAAATAAGACGTTTTGCCATAATGATATATGATAGTTGGGAACATGCTTTCTTTTTCCTTCCGAGTATCACATGGCGTTGACCACTGCTTGCAAATAAAACAAAATGCGTGGATAAAGCATATCATATTTTAAGGCGAAAGCCTTTAATGCCTCATACTGTAGTGACCAAGGAATGTCAGCAATTGTGTCCGCGTTTCGGCGTCACTGCTTAAAAAAAGAACTCTGTCGAGGCTGGGCATCGAATTAGGGACTTTGGCATTTGAAGTGGAGACGCTACCACTCCGCCACGAAGGCTCAGGGTTTGGGCATGAATAAAGGCGCATCTAGTGAATGCATAAGTTTCAAAAATAAAATACAAGAAATGAAAAGAAAAAAAAATAGAAAAAAAGACTACACTTAAAAATAAAAATAAAAACATTGTAAAAATCAAAATCAAAATAAAAAAACACACAGTGCGCCAGGAAACACTTTCGCCTTGCAGCACTTTAGCGAGCCAAAGTGGCCACTGAATTTTCACTGTGTTATCCTAGCTATAATGTGCGCACCATGCCGCTGCAATTAAAAAATTTGTGAAGAACACCGCACTGACATAAATTATGTATTTCCTGTAAAGATGCCTGACCTATGTCCCTGGCGTATTTCGGACGCCCGGCTGTGATTGATTGCACGAAGCGTGTGATTTTGTTTAGGTATAATTTCGTGCTCCTTATTACACACTACACTTTTACAATACGAACAGGAAGGACAGTGTCAAGACACAGTACGAACTGACAACTGTTTACTAAGTTACGCATTAGTTTCGTAATAAGCATCATGCGCAACCAACTAGGCCCTGCCCTCGGCCTCTAAGAGTTTCATGCGTCGAAGCTGTGCCTTGGCTATGACGATGTATTAACGAAGGGCTTGCGATTAATGTCATCCACCAGTAGTTTTATAACATGGTATTGAAGTACATAGCACAAAGGAGTTTTCGGTTTTTGCCGCGGCCGGGAGTATGTAAGGGCAACTTACAGAAAACTTTTAGCTTCTCAGCACAAAGAATAATTCTTCAATCTGGCTGCCCGGCCACTTTTGGGTGCAGAAATTGGTCGGAGCGCTGGATAATTTTAAGACAGAAAATTATGACGCGCATCTTTCCTGCACGCTCAGGCCGTGTATTGCTGTCACAATAAAGAGATTACGCGCAGATCTCGTAAGCCACTGATATAGGCAGAGGGAATACAAGTAAGCAATGTTTAGCAGTCGTGACCGGAGAATGAAGTGCAGCTTCGATATGCTGCTGCTCCAGGTGCAATAGAAGTCTACAGCGCTGAAACCGACTTCTGCCCGCATATGAAGAAGCACCGCCATGGTGAAGGAGCTATACTTTTGCTGGCCAGCTGATTATCTCATTGCTGCATTAGGTCCGTAACCAGCGAGCCAAGTCTAAGCACAAGAACGATACAGGTTCCGTGTTAGCATCGCAAGGGATTTCATTGCAACCGTCTTAAACAATATATCAAAGTTGGTACATACATTTTCTTTCACTTGAGTGTCGCTATTTAAAGACGAATTATTCCATTGCGCAACGCTGGCAACAATCCAAAAGGGTAGACGCGATGATCGCTGTCTACCTTTTGTGCTGCCCGATGTGTTGTGTTATGAGGTAATCAGTGTTTAACCATAAACGAACACGCCTGAAAGCAAACGCTGTTCAAATACCACTATTTATCATTAACCTGCCGGGTTCTGTGACCGTGTAATACGCAGTGCCTCATGACCATCGAACGTCCCGGAAACATAGAAGGACGCCGACATTATCCTGATCCGTAAGAAAGGGGACAAAAGGATCTGAAACTACTGACCAATCTGGTTATGGCAGTAGTTGACAAAGTATTTAATAAGGCTATCGCTGATCTTATTAGATGAACCTTACACATCAATCAACCAAAGAACGAGGCAGGCTTTCGTAAAGTCTACTCGACAATATACCGCGTTTGCACGATCAGACAGATGATAGAATCATGCGCAGACTAAAACAACCATCATCATCAACATTATCGGCCTGACTACACCCACTGCTGGGCAAATGCTTCTCCCTTGCCTCTCCAGTTAACCCCCCTGTCATATGCCTGCTGTGGCCACCCAATTTACGCGAACATTTTAATCTCATCCGTCCCCCTAACCTTCTGGGGCTCCTTCCTACGCTTGCCTTCTCTTGAAATCCAGTCCATTCGTTTACAGGACCATTGGTTATATTTCCTGCGCATTACTTGCCCTGCCCAAGCCTATTATTTCGTCTTGATTTCGATTAGGATATCATTGACGTGCGTTTGTTCCCTGGCCCACACTGTCCTCCTGACGTCGGCTAAACTTACACCTATCACTGATTGCTGAACACTGACATCATGTTTTCCTCATGCAGTCAATGGCTGTTTCTGCTGACTAAGTTCTTCTGCGTGCTTCTTTTTTCTGTGCATGTTTGTGTATGTGTGTTTTATCCGAACCCTTTCGCGAAAACGTCATCAGATATCATTAACCTGCATTTGTTCCCTGGCCTACACTGTCCTCTTCCTGTATTTTCAAGTTACACCTATTATTTTACTTCCCATAGCTCGCTGCGTTGTCCTTAAGTCGAATAGTTTTCGTTATTCTCCACATTTCTGCCCCCTAGGTGAGTAACGTAGGATAGAGCGGTTAAATACTTTTCTCTTGAGGGATATGAGAACATAACCAATCCATACATATATTCGCGGTTAACGAACGCAAAAAAAAGATTTCTCTGTCGTCTTCGTCTTTTCATGCACTCGTTAACCGCGAATATTTACCAGCTAGCCGAACTTCTCACTCCAATGCCATATATTTATAGCCTTCAAGTACTGGGACAGAGCTGTTAACTCCGTTGCACGCTCAGCAGTCATGCAAACATTTCGTAACCTCTGCATAAAAGAGGCATATAAAGAACGGCTACTTTTGCAACACATTGTGACGACCGAGCAAGCAAAGCTCATTGTGACTTGCAGTCAAGTGCAAAATCAGGCTTTCGCTTATTGGGAATCGAGAAATAGGGATATCTCTTAGGCAAGCAGGAAATGCAAGATGTTCAGCTCCGAAACAAAAACAAAATATTGAAAACAGTGAAGGAAATTCCAAAGCATCATATTGTGGGGCAACACACAAAGCTTTGCTAAAGAACTGGCACGTTTTAAGATGTTCATAGAGCAAAACAATAGAGAGAAGTGCCGGTATACACTATTTGAATGCTAAGCGTTTTACGAAGATTGTGTTAGAGGCCATGAATCTCACTTCCAATTCATTCATTGCAAGGCGGAGTAGCGTTTTGGTCTTGGGGCTTGTCTCAATTGAGCGGAACTAAAATGTTCTGATCATAAATTTTTTGTTTGGGCCCCTTCAGCTAGCCTCTTAATTTTCACTGAGCGTGATTCCAGGGCGGGAGCAAAAACCCTGTAATGTTTTTATTTGATAACTGCGAAAAATTATATGAAAGCGATGTTTTGCAATATTTCGTTGGGTTTTGGCCCACTGTCCTCTAAATACTGCATTTAAACACTCAACCCGACTGAAGTTTTCACGGCCTTTTTCCCGAGACATTCCTGAAGACGTATTCTCTAGTATATATGGCCATCCTTGGAAGGCTTAGCGGTACAGACCATTTATTTACAGCTATTATCTAATAGAGAGGACACTAGTACTTAGGCTGGAAGCGCATGTGAGGTTTTAGAGGGTTGCCGGATAATTGCATTAGTTTTTATCAGCAGTTTAGCATATTTTGCGCTTAGGTAAGCAAAATAAAAAAGACGATTTCCTGAGAAATTTCTTGGACACAGCAGAGTTAATTATTTAGTTGTATTCAATCGAGATGAAGCTTGCCTTGACTCTCCTTTTGCAACTCCCCTTTTGCTATTTCGCGCCAGGGGCGAAGTGGATTTCTGTCGAAAAGACGTTCGAGGGAAATCTCATCAAGGATCTGTTTCGGTATGGATCGAGATAGGAGGGAGTCCAGTTACAAGGGAGCTACACTGATGCTTCTGCCTGAAGCCAAACAAACACCAAAGCCCAGGGCCGCATCACTGATTGCTGAAAGCTGACACCATGTTTTCCTCATTCAATCAATGGCTGTTTCTGCTCACTCAGTTCTTCTGTGGTGCTTCTTTTTTTTTGTACGCATGTTTGTGTATGTATGTTTTATCCGAACCCTTTCGCGAGAACGTCATCAGATAAGTTTTATCAAGCACATCTACAAAGAGAACAGATGGGAGCAGACTAGAGGGCGGAATCCGAATACTAATAATATGCAAATTTGATTTCTTTTTTGCTAGCATCGAGGCGTCAAGGTGTACGCCTCTTGCGATAGCTATCTTGAACTGTACCTGTAACAATAGAAGGCTTCGTTTTAAAGCCAGCGAGGCTTCAAATTATAGTCAGGGGGCGCGGGGGGGGGGGGGGGGGGGGGGGGGAGATTATGTGTATATTCTCCTCTCGTCCGCGGATGACAGTGAAGCCGCCACTCACATCCTGATGGTAAACGCCCCAGCGCTCAAGCCGACTACGGCGGGTTGTGCTCTTGAAAACAAACGAATGTGATCATGCGCGGAAGCAAATGGCGTTTCTTATTGTTGACGCAGTAACCGCAGCTAGCGGCCGCCGAGAAGTAGTTCATCAAAAGCGCTGCAGTAGGGGGTCAAAGATGTCGGAATCAGCAGCGAAGTTAAGGAGGAATGTTCGCTCAGGCAAGCTGGAGACTGCGCCGATGTTTCAAGGCCAGACAGAGCGAGCTAGTGAGAACAGTTCTCACGAGGTTACATTACGTTGGCGAAGAGCGGAGCAATGCGCGGTTATCCGGGACCAATACCGAATTTTAACTTTCACTAAACTCGCACCTTAACTGGCACCCACTAAGGGGGCACAGGCGCCCGCGATCGCTAGCTAGTGTTGCTAAGCAAAGAAGGACTGGAGTGCTGCGGCAGTCTTGTGCGGGGAGAATTGAGCGCAGGGGACGGTCGCCTGAGAAGTCCCCACAAACCGCACACCACCACTGTCTTTATTTTTAAAACAGTTGTTCAACTGAATCTTCAGTATGAATTTGTTCTTTCTAATTCTAGTCATAAGGCTGCTTTGGGCGTATAAATGCGAAAAATTTCTGACATGCGAAGACATGATCTACTGCACAAATGAAGCAACATGGAATGCAAGTGTGCTAATGAGGACGGCGAGCGCTACGGAGGCACAACACGAGACGATGTTTATTCCGCTGCTGGGAACACGGCTTGAAGTGCAACAAACGTGTTTGCTGTTAACGACACGTGATCTGATTCGAACCGTAACCGTTCAGACACTTCACGCGCAAAGTCGAACAGGTTTCCAGTGAAGTATATCTCGAAGGCCTGAGCCTCACTCAAATAATTCTGTTGCCGTCACTGCCGAGCAGCATCGGCCTCTCACTCACGTACCTCAGAATCCTGACGTCACTGGCTAGAGCTTATGATACTCGCCGGCGCACCTATAAGTCGTGGCTTCTATGGCGAGCGGCTGCTGGAAGCCGAGCTCGAATTTGAGGGTCTTGAGTTCGCTACCGGGAAGTTTCTGCTTCTCGCTGTCGCACCTCAAAGTCTAGCACCTGCTTCTTTGCGCGCTTTGGCGAAGATGTTTCTGCAGCGTCTTCACGCTTGTAGACTCGGGCTCTTGCGCGCTGGGCTCCTGGTGCGAGCTTCCGCCCGCGGCGCTGTTCATCCTTTCGACGGACGCATGGTATTCTGGAGAGAAAAGAAAAGTTTCTCGAACTCGGCGCATTCAAATTCCAGGAACGCTGGAGCGCGGGAACTGAAGGAAGATAGCAGCCAAAGCTGCGATGTGGAGACGAGGTTAAAAACGTCTTGTTTCGGCGACCTTCACGGAGTAGGTTAACAAGTTGTCTAGTGACAGCTCTTCTGTCGCCAAATTAGCCAGTTATCTAGACTCGAGCAGCGCGATTCCGTAATTTCTTCACACTAGTTCATGGTCACAGAGAATTAAATCCACAACTACCTCGGATTGTTTATTATTCGCAATGTTTAAATGCAGCGCGGCCTAGAACTTCACGCATGCGGACTCCGGTGGCTGCAAACCATACACCGCTATCGCTACCACGGTGTTCGTTCTGCATGCTGTGCGCAGCAGCTCACTTAACGGGCAGCTTCCTTCCGATGCGTTCATGAGAGCAGATTCATTTCCTCTAGCCGGCACGCCTTGCTCTCATCACTCCCTGCATATAGTACACAGCACGGTACCCGTGGCTTAAGCACGGCGTTCATACCGCCAGGCAACCACATTCCAAGTAGGTCGTTTTTAATTACAAAAAGCGTCGAGTTAATCGCCGCAAACTGAAAGCACACAAATAAAGCGTTGATTATGAAATGGTGCTGTTTTTTTTTTAAATCTACCTCGCGTTGTTCTCTTGTCGTATCAACTCGCTCGTTAGCACGTAGGAACAGGAAGACTGCGTATTAAAGTTTCTAACGTTAGTTTTTTTTTCTCGATTAATTCAAGCCAACTTCAGAAATTTTCTTGTCGCGTCCAGATTTAAGCTACTCCGAAAGAGTCGTTTTCACACAGTTTAGCCTGTGACTTTTCGTTTTTTGTGCAACGTTCCTGAGAGAAGCGAAGGCGTAACGAGACTTTTAACGGCAAAAAAAAGTTTTTTTTTCATTAGGCAGAGAAAGATAGAGTAAGAGGAAGAATTAGGCAGACCAAAGTGAGAGTATTGCCACAAAAATCTGGATAATCCGTAATAAGTGGAAACGAAAAGCCGCTTCTTGGTTTTTCACAGAAATACTGTGCGAAATAAACACGAAGTAGAGAGAAAATCACATGAACGCAATACGGTGGTCTCTTTAAGAGTTTTTAAATGTAGCAGGTTTTGTCTAGAAAAGATGATTAATCAACTCGACCTTCACTGCATTACTTCTGTTTGAGAGCTCTTGTTGGGTCCGTCTCCCGTAAGAAATTGGTTAGCTTTGCCCAATATTCTCACAATACGTTCCTAATTCGAGAAAGGCCTTCACACACATGCACAGTACTGTAAACACTAGTTTTTATATATTGTCACGCTTCTTTGAAACTGTAAGTAAGGTAGGCTTTTCACAATACATGAGCATATGAAAGTAAGCCGTTTAGTGAAGGAATATTTCACAATTTTTTTTCAGACGTTCGTTAAGTGCTTCAGTTGGAAAGAAAATAAAAACGAAAACAGTGCGGTGTGTTGAAGGTCAAACTTAATGCTTGATTTTCACTTGAAACCAATACCGCGATATCCTACACACACCAATATCGACCGATAACTGAAACAAGAAGCTGTCTTTTTCGAAGAAATCGAAAAAGACAGCGTCTGTTTCGAAGAGATCGCTGCTGTACTGATTTCTTCTACAAAAGAGAAACACGAGGCGTCCTTGTGAGCTGTTCGTACCCGCGCACAGGAAAGGCGAGTCGCATTACACGAGCTGCTCTTCGCGAAGTGCCGAGACGCAGTGCACGCCGTTGTGCGGCTTCCGTAAACACTCCAGCTGGCAAGCAGCGCAGACTTGATGGCAGTGCGGTTCGCCTGGCGCAGATTCGCGTATTATTGAATCACCACACGGAAGCGCGTCTTGTTTGCAGGATACTCTCTCGGTCAGGGCCCGAGCTGTTGTAACGGAGAGAACAGCGCCGCAGAAGTGAAGAAAAAAGGAACGCAAGCGAGAAAAAAATATAAAGTCGTCTTTGTGCTCGATTACTGCCTGTCAGAGAAAATGTGCTGGTCGGCAAATTTCCGCTTTGTGATTGCAGAGAACGTCCCACTCATGAAATTTCCCTCCGCGCAATGCAAGAGCAATAGTGCTCTGGCTCCGGCGGGATTCAAGAGACAAAAGAGGATAACGGACTAGGATAAGGATCCGTATGTTTACCGAGCCCAATCACGCAAAGTGTGGAATGGGAAGGCTTTCTTTGTTTTACAGATCGTTCGCCAAGGGCTTTTATTTTTTTTTTTCGAAATAGATGCACCGATCCTGGCGAATCTGCGTATTTTATGCGCGAAACGAAGTGTGTAGATCGACTGCAGTTTCCATCCAGGACATTGCGGCTATCTTTTGTATTTATCCGCCTCAGATATTTGGCGGCCAGTGTCTGATTAAAGAATTATTCAAGCCGGCTACCCCCGCGCTATGCAAAATAAAACTGTCTCACGCATAAACTGTACCTTTGTATTAGCAAATGTTTTACCCAGAGCTCAGCACGCCGATGAGAAGTTGCAAAGTGGCTGCGGGCTAAGAAACTTAAGAGGCCTTCATTTTTTTCTCCCTTTATTAGTTGTGATGCAGATATGAAAAGGCAATCGCATATTATTAAGACATGTTCGAAGCAATAGCTTACGTTTAGCACATGTTAATAAAAGCCCGTGAATTTTTTGACGCCTCGGTTCTACGTATTTTATATTTCCCATTTGGGCACAGTTACCTCAGGTACTGCAGAGTGTCATGGGGCAGTACATATAAAACATACTTAAAATCTATTAGCGACTTACAGAGGAAGGAAATTAAACTCATTACCTTTGAAATCAGGACGGATGCTATGAAACCACTGTTTAACCTGATGCGTGTACTCTCGCTTGACTCTGTTCATGTATTAAGTGTTGCTGACATGATACTTAGAATAATAGTACATGATGACCCCCACCCATTAAGACTATCTACCCTACCGGAAAGCAGTACAACAGCAGCAGCGAGTCACTGCTTTAATTTACCAGCTACTAGGAAGGCTTACGGTCGAAGGCTAATGGAATTCCAGGGCGCTTTCATGGAATTCCGTACCCACAGACGTGAAAGCAGCACAAAATTTTTCCGTGGCCATGAATCGCTTCTTGTTCAGTAGCTATGAGAGAGAGAGAGAGACTCTTTAATGAAGAGCAGAGAATTTAGCCGGCGTTTTAAAAATCGCTGGCATGCCACTCTGCGTAGGGAGGGGAATTTGGGAGATAAAGACAGAACGAGAGCAGAGTGGAAGAGGTAAAAAAAAAAACGAAGATAAAATGCGGCCATGAAATGGGTACTAAGGATGCAATGGCGAGTATTGATGTAACCTATGGAGTGATGGAGTGCATAGTCCGTCAAATGAGCTGACGAAGTTCACTGCATGAAGAATGCATGAAGGTGACGTGCAAGTGAATTTAAAGCTTATCGAGATGTCCAATGTCTTTTAAATATGTGAATAGAAAAGTCATTGCAAGTCTCTGTTGCCTAAGGCAGGCTAAGGGACCTAAAACTTTGTCCATTGTAAGGGGCACTGAGCAGAGCTTCTGCATGCAATGTGCCTAGTACGCACGCTCGTTAGCATATGCAGGGCACTCAAGCAAGATATGCTCCATAGTTTCTATCGCGGCACAGTTGTCACAGTGCGGACTGTCCATTTGTCTAAAACGGTATCGTAAGCCGTTTGTATATGCAGCATTAAGACGAAGTCGATGATAAAGTGTTTCCAGATGTCGAGGAATTCTGGGCGAGAGTCTTGATCTAAGATGTGGGTCGATTGAGTGAAGAAATTGGTACTGATATATCGGCAAACTCCAAAGCCGATACATTTCTTCGGAAGCAAAACTTTTGGCCACCTGGGACGCATCAGATTTCGTAAAAAAAGTTCTAATGTATCTCCGATGTTGATGGCCCTTACGGGCCGCTTCATCTGCTTTTTCATTAGCCTGAATGCCACAGTGAGCAGGTACCCACTGAAATGTTATGCAGTGGCCTGCGGCAATAGCTAAATGATGTAGATATCCGATGTCCAGGGAAACTGGCTGGTGATTCGTTTTCTTCAGCAGGTTGGCCAGGATCTGGAGAGATGCTTTCGAATCGGTGAAGATAACCCAACGGTCGGCGGTTCGGCGCAGGATGTAAGAAACAGCTTCCTTAATGCCGTGAAGCTCAGCTGTCGTAGAGGATGTCCTCCGCTGCAGCCGGTAAGAAAGGGCATGGCCTGTTGAGGGCACATAAAGGCCACATGAAGAGGTGTCTTTAGTAGTTGAACCATCGGTGAAGTAGCTATGCAATATAATTTGATAGATAGGCATCTGTGGAACTGTTACCCTTGTAGAATACGTACATGGCTGTTCTAGTGCCTACATTTAGTTCTTGTTTTCTTTTTTCACTGTGTTACCGCATGTCGCATCATTTTGGTACCTCAATCAATTGTTCCCATTACCAGCCAGTCAGGCTATGGGACCAAATAAATTTTATCAAGGTGCGTAACATGTCGAAAAAAAAAAAGCTGCGGTGTTTCTAAAATCTATTTGCTTTCTTATTCTATATTTCGAGCACAGGAATAACTTAAGGTTTGTGCGTCTCGTTTCATATTGAGGATAAAATTGCTCCGATATTAAGGAACAAGCCATACTATTGTTATTGTTATTAACGGCAAGGAAAACACCATTTCAGCATTTGGCAACCTATTAAGGGCTGTCGGGAAAACCACGCAATTGAAGGCAACTGGCTAATGCCCCACCGGCAATGATAATAGAGAGACGGAGCCCAAAACACCTAATATTCTAATTTCGGTCCATGTTGACGATTCTAAGCTGGTCCAACAAATCCGGAGACGTCTAAAACGCACACTGTAGCGTCGATACGCAAAATTTACCAGTCATTAAAACGTCTTGTTTAGTACACATCGTTTAATACACCGACGAACGGGCATAGTTTTAACGAAACACTCAACAAAAGTGTCACATTAATTGCGTGTGTAAACTGTGTAAGAAGACGCAAGTACAGAACTGCAGCTCAAGGGTTTGATCTCTTAATACGTGTAAGGAACACTGGTTGAACAAGCGGGGAGGTAAAGCGGTTCTGTCTACTTAGAGTTCACGTGTTCACCCCAGTAGAGATTCCACCTTTTTTTGTCGGGTCACAGTCGAAACCTCAACGGCGATGTGTTCCCTCGAAAGCATTCTCTGTAAGACGAAAGTGCTTTTCTCATTGATATGAGTTTTTCCTGATGCTTTTATTAGGGTCAGAAAACGAACTGTCTCTCTCATTTCATTAACACTCCCTCGCCTTCTTTGGTGACTGCTTAAGCAGATCTTCCTCTCTACGGACGGCGTTACTAGGCATAGAAATACAACGAAAAACTCTAAACATCTCATGTGAGATGTGCTATTACTAAAATGTAATGGCAGCAAGGAAATTTATGTGCCAGGCATGCCTTTTTCAGCGCGGTCGTTAGAAACTTCCTTCGTATGCCACTCCACGAATTTGTGGCCACATATTTATTCTTTCATCGAATGGAGGATCGTAGTTAACGAGGTGGGAATGAGTCTCAAATGACCTCCCGAATGACTCAGGGTGACTCGTTACAGTGTTACTGCCGGAGCCACCAGACGTAAATGGCAGCCTTCGTAATTGTGATTTAACTCTCAACTACCCATTTGGTCAACCCCGCATATCCGTTGAATATTTCCCACAACATGAGATGAACTTTACAATTATTCATAGCAAATACCTCACAAAGGGTACTCTGTCTATAAAGTACCCAAGTATATTGGTACTTGTTCGCATTTCAAATATTCTGAATCGCTAATGTTGTACAAATTATTCGTCTGCCATTAAATGCTGGCAGGCACTTCATGGCCATTGCATTCTAAGTTGTTCGCTACGCAAAGCAAAATTTGGAGCGCCGCTGCCACATCATCCACGATAAGTGTCGCTCAAAAGATCGTGAAACGATTATTTGCCAGAAAAAAAAAAGAAATTACCGCAATGCTCGTACTCATAATGAAAGAAATGCTCATCTTTGCCTGAGAGTAATAATTCTGCCAATTCCCAAGTGTGCCTTTTTTAGTCATCACTTTTAGCTCTGAGAAATCTGTAGGGCGGCTTTGTGAACCATGAGTGAGGGGTGAGGGGGATGGGCGTCAACTTTAGGTCTACCGACGGCTGTGAGTCGCGGTGCTGGTTATGCGGGGAAGCCCGCTGGCGTCTTTTCATCTTTTGTGAGCTGCAGAGCGAAGTTCCTGGGCATGCACACGGAGGATGTTGTCTCTTTAGTGATTGACATTGTTCGGAATGTTTTGAATGTGTCAATATTCAAGTAGGAGCCTTTTAACGAGATAGCAGTAAAGCCATCGTTCGCCAGAAAAATCCGGTGTCGGCTTTTTCGGCGTCTTCTGTGTGAGCGAAAAATCACGGCATGGCTCTGGCAAAAGGTCCCCAGAGAACAACTTAGCAGGCTGGCGGGTTACCTAGGTCAAGCGACCTTGTGGCGTCATCACAACCTGCCCGCCGGACAGTGACCGAACTGTTCATTGCTGGGAGCACTTGTTATCGGAGGGCACTGGCGCATCGCTTTACCGCTGCACCACTACGCCAGGAAGGGCACGAGGATTCCCTGGAATTTTCGAATGTAAAGTAGAGAATAACCTTCTGCATATATGGGAATGAATGCAGACTGCAATCAGATCATGCTCTTAAGGTGCAGCTTAAGTGTACACTCTAATTTTTATTTACTACCACCGAATTTCACAGTTTGTTTTGCAACCATTATTGCTTTGTGACTGGCTGTCGACAAAGATCATTTAGCCATAATCTCTAAAGTCCCCATTCCCATACCACTTCCCATAACCCACTCCTCACAGAATATTTTTGATTCCTCAGGCCCATCCCTACCAGCTACGCCTAAGGGGAGGTCAGGGGAGTCTCCCAGGGCCCGCTTACACGGCGGTCGCTCACTGGAGTAGCATCCCTCTTGATTTTTTCCACCTCTTATTTGCCCACAGGACTCATCTTTTATATTACAGTTGGAATTATACCCCCAAGACACTAGTGGCGAGGGTGAGGCATGATTTTCTGATTCATTTAAAAAACCCAAATCTACAATGTGTTGACCACGACGAAGGTTCCTCTTCCAAAACATACAGCCAGCCCGCACGCGTAGGCACGTGAGCATGAAATAGTCTGTGAAACTAGTTTATTCAAAGGCTGGTTGTAGCAGAGGTTTTTCCTAAAGCAAAACTTTAAGGAAAGCCAAGCTATTAGCCGCCGGGATCACTCCCAAAATGAGCGGAAGTACAAACGCAAATAAGGACCGTACTTTCTGTAGAGAGGCAGCGACGTAGCAGTTAATGCTAGCGAAGTCTTTGTGGCCAATAATATTTGCCAGAGAGTTCGAAAGTACATATATACAAGTGGAAAAAGCGTAAACGTTATACAATTTTTTTAACTGAATGAAGAGTATTTCCATTCACAAAAACAAAAGCTGTAGAATGGAAGCGCTTCTCGCCGGGACCTTCACTTCGCATGCCAGGCGTGCCGAAAGAAAAAAATATATCCTGTACAGAGAAAATCTTAAGCAGCGGGAAGCCGCAGGGCTTTATATTGGCGTGTATTATGATAAATGGGCAGCCATCGAGGCGGTAAATCGCATTATTTCCTCAGGCTTCAAATCGATTCACCGTGCGAAACTCTGTTCTCTCCAATCAACTCATTACGCTTCAACTGAACTGTCCGGCCAGTCCATTGGAGCGAAATTGATGCGCATTAAATTGTGGCGCTTCTGTGGCACGCGTCCGGTAAGGGAAAGTGAAAAGATATTTAGTAAAAAACGGGTTTTATTTTTACTTTTTTTGGAAATAACCCTCCAGATTTCTTTCTCGGAGAATGGGGATGCATCGTTGTAGTCACAGCACCTCACTCTAAAATAGCATGACAAGAAGAGCACATGCACTTCTGATTCGATTGTTTTCTTTATTGGCGTGAACTGCACTTGATTTTGTATGGGTATACATGTCGTGTGGTAACAGTCCACAACCAAACCTAACTTGTTAATCCTCTAACAAATCACTCAACAGTGGTCAACTGGTAGATGACTATTCGGAAAGATGGTTATGAGACACTTCCAGGTTGACTTTTTTATTCTCTTCTCCTTTACTGCACATCATAATTTGCTGACCTTATTATTCGAGGCTTGCTCGAAGCACTCGCAGGAATTTTTTTTTAAGGAGCATGGTGAGCAATTTACGTTGCCATGCTAAATGTGTCAGCCATTTAAAAAAAAAGCGAAACGCAAAACACCTTTTTTTAGTGGACTGCTGTGATCGAATGGTGGCGTTTTCCCCGTCTAAAGCTTGCCAAATTGCTGAAGACGCTCGCATCGAACGCTCGAGAGGGTTACCAAGTAGCCGAAGTAACAGGCGCTAAAATCTCACCCCGAGCTGGTCCGCAGCGCTGCTGTTTTAACACAAAACGTATCATGCCGTATTAAATTTTTCATAAAAATTTTGAGTTTTAACTGTTTATTTTTAATTGCTGGTCGTTTTCTTTACTCGTTCCGCTTCCGTTTGTTCATTGTAGTTTTTTTTTTCCTGCTTTTGAGCCAAATGATTGGCTACTTGGCCGTGTGCTATGCAGCCTTCATTTTTGGTGCTTAGTTTAGCTGTACACTGGGCGAAATTTTCTGGGCTATACTAATGTTAATGTGGTTTCTTCAGCAGTTTGAAAGAAAAACATTAAAAGGAGTTTTTCCTTTAGTCTTTCACTGTCGAAGTTAGTGAAACGGGAATATAGCGGGCTGATTGCGAGCAATTTGAAGTCGTGGTCACTGTAGCCGTATCTATCAACCCTATTAAGTCTGCAGTACAGAGTAGACCCCTTCAGCCACGGCAAGTTAACCGCCTCGTGCCCCGGGGAACGGACGATGCACTGCTGCGATTTTTTGACCTCGGGAAACAATGTAATTACCGGTCTTCCTTGGCAAAGCCTCCCTTTCTTTAGTGGTCCCTTTGTCCCTCTAATTGATCACTACCTCTCTGTTCTCTGCATTAGATCTCCTGTGAAGACTCTACTTGTTCCTGTAATTTTTATTTGAATACTTTATCTTCAATCGCTGGCTGCACTTCTCATAGCTTCATTTCATTATCTTACTTACGTACTCATTACGGCTTGCCACAATATGTAGTTGAGATACAATTATCATTATTAGGTGTTTTCGTCCTTTCGCACTACATTTCAAATTGGCTACATTACTGTCGCACATGTTGGTTTGATTTATTTTCGCACTTTTTATCTGCGAAAAGTGCGATCGCTTTTTGATTCTCCAAAATAGGTATATACGTGCCGTATGACGAATACTTCGTTGCTGGTCCTAAATTGTTGCTTTCCGCCCAACAGTTGAACGTTAAGACGCATTGAAAAAAATTAAGCATCGGATCGGAAAAGAAAATACCGTAGCTACAGCCAAAAGTGCTGTAATCTGAATGAAAGCTGCAAAACATTAAGCTTGTGTTCTACGCCTGCGTGCTTCTCAGAGTCCGCTTGGAGGCGCTCGCTCAGCTTGAAAGAATAGGCATAAAAACAGTGCCGGAATTACAAAACTATCATTCCCAAATAATGTTCTCTTCATCCGCCGCAGGGAGTGCCTAGGAGAAAAAAAAATTCTTCTTGCGCCGCAGTTTTGCGAATAGTAGAAACCTTAACTCTTTTTTCTTCAGCCGAAAACAAAAGGATTTTATTTGCCCCTTTTGAACAAGCTTCTAAAGGCAAGCAGGAAGGCAATGAAATAGCAGTTCGTAACTCGTATATCTCGACGCAGGGAAGTAGCTTTGCGAAAAAGAGTTGTTTCAAAGAGGCACGAGGAAAACTGCATAAATTTCTTGTTTTTGTCAACGTCCGGCAGCAAAAGATGGAATTATTGCTCAGAAAAATGGATTTCAATTTCTTCCCACTATTCGATTCAGACGACATCCAGATCGAAAAGGACTCCATGATCTCCGTCTGAAAGAGGCCAGCGCTGTAGCCAAGCCTCAGGGATCCATGTGTGAAAAAAGAACGGTCTTGACGCACCGTAGTTTGCTTCCAGAATCAGACGCTGGTCGTGACAGTTGAATGTCATTTTTTTGGCCTTTCTGACTTTCAAAAGCGCACCTTTCTTTGTGAATAAAGTGTTTGTCATAAAAACGCCTTATCTATTGATACAGAGGGACATAAATTTTCCTTATTGGCCAATAAGATTCTGCGTGTCGATTCATGAAGTCTGAATAACTTATTTATTTATTTATTTATTTATTTATTTATTTATTTATTTATTTATTTATTTATTTATTTATTTATTTATTTATTTATTTATTTATTTATTTATTTATTTATTTATTTATTTATTTATTTATTTATTTATTCATTTATTATTACTCAAAGGTCCCTTTCGGGACATTACATGAGGGGTGGGGATAACACGGCAAAAAAAAATATTATATATTAATAAGAAAATGGACAAAAATTACATTGATGAATGGGCTTCCTCGATGGTGTTCTTGAAAAGTCGGTGAATCATGATGGTGGCCACTTCAGCAGGGAGGTTATTCCAGTCACGGGCAGTCTTTAAGAAAAATGATTGCTGGAATGTGGTGGTATGGGCACGTTCAGGGTAAACAGCGTTCGGGTGGTTATGGCGGGAAATGTGATGGACACGTGAAATTAATTGGTTGGCTTCTGTAAAGTTGTGGAAGAATTTGTGAAATAAGCAGAGACGTGCTGTGTTCCGACGGGTGACTAGTGTAGGCAATTGCAATCGTGATTTTAGACCTGAGATGCTGGTATGATAGGAGTAGTCAGATGAGATGAACCTCGCGGCACGATTCTGAACAGACTCAATGGTATTAATTAGGTTAGTCTGATGGGGATCCCAGACAGAGTTAGCATATTCAAGTTTAGGTCTGACGAAAGTCTTGTAAGCGAGCGATTTGAGAGAACTTGGTGCTAGAGCAAGGTTGCGCCGAAGATACCCAAGGACACTGTTTGCGGAGTTAGTTATGCTGGTGATATGGAGAGTCCAAGTTAGATCACGAGAGATATGGACGCCTAAGTATTTGTAATGATTGACCGAAGAAATTGGGCAGTTATTAATAGTGTACACTGGCGCGATGAAGTTGGGGCGAAATAAATAATGGCTAAATAAATAAATAATTGGCTGAACAACATCCTACTTTTCACAGTATATTAACATCGTTGTTTCCGCAAGGCAGAGCAATTTTGGGACCCGAGATTTGTTACAGATTTTTTTCTAAGTTTACTAAGACTCGTCATATATCTGATTTTGCATCAATGATTAGTTGTACAAGCAGGGATTGTTAGACGATAGCTGCAGTGGGAACGCAAAAAAAAAGGGGTGAACTGGCGATCGTAGCCCCCGCCATTTCGTGCGTCGCATGCGCCTAGGGATACATAACAAAAGTATGCGCTGAATATGATAAACACTGCTCGCCACCGTAACTCTGCTGGCGGTAAGAGCTCCAGCCACGCTATCAATACGATTTCCAAACCACCGCACGTTCCAGCGGCATTCATTTCGCGCCGAAACCTATTCCAATTCACGCGACGCCCACGAGTGGGCCATAGTGGGACGTCCCTGCATTGCATGCCAAGTGAATGGCGAGGTCACACTCCTCGAGCCTGAGGCTGAATTTGGTATCGGGAATGCGCCATGGATCGTAGTCAGCGGAGTGGTCTGCTTCCACCATAGATGTTTAAATAATCATGAATATCAGTTTACGACAGAGGTTTAAGCTGACTGTTCCTCCACACTGGGTTTTTCACTCACACTGTGAAGAATTTCGCACAGCAGATGTCTGCTAGTGTCTAACCAGTCCACTTCAAGTGGTACAAGTGGGGTCATTGAACGTGCACGCGAAGTTAAACTTCATTACAGAGACATTTTTAAGTAACTAAAACAGTTCAGAACGCGACGTAAAGAAAGTGTCCGAAAAAAAAGCCCTGCGTCTGTTGCAAGGATGAAATTGACTCGAAGTAGGTAAACAGACCCAGCGGAAAGCTGGAGCAAGAAGTATTTTGCTTTTCTTCCGGTTGAGATAATAATTTAATCAAACATTAACAACTGTGTCACTGGATGTTCCGTTGGAATGAAGTTAGAAGGTCAAGAAAACTAAATCATAACTGGCAGGGTTGCATAAACGCAAGTAAATCTTAGTTAGTTAGTTAGTTAGTTAGTTAGTTAGTTAGTTAGTTAGTTAGTTAGTTAGTTAGTTAGTTAGTTAGTTAGTTAGTTAGTTAGTTAGTTAGTTAGTTAGTTAGTTAGTTAGTTAGTTAGTTAGTTAGTTAGTTAGTTAGTTAGTTAGTTAGTTAGTTAGTTAGTTAGTTAGTTAGTTAGTTATTTGACTTTAACACCGAAAAACCAACTGAGGCTATGACGCTATGATGCTATTAGGCTATGATGACATGGAATGTTTTCGACTGTTATACAGTCATTAATGACTTTACAAGGTTCTTTTCAAGTATCGCCTGCGGAGTAACTTTTGCGCGGGTCATTTCTCAAGCGACTGTGTTTAATGATAATTTTTTTTCTTAGAGTGGCACTATAAACACGACACAGAAAAGTTGCGAATTCAGAATATTTTATCACGAGCAGTGCGGTTCTCCTGAGCGTCTCGTTGAAATTCATTTTGTTCCTTCCTCAGGTTTTTTAAAATGGACGAAAAATAAATCACTCAATTCCCTCTCCTCGTTCTGGCGCATATATTCTCAGGGTTGCTAAGGAATTGAGTAACTAAAAATTAATAGTGAAAATTGCTTTGAATGCACCCTGCGAAGTCAGACTATTCCGCAGTAACCAGCCTCAAAATTCCATCTCACATCTTCTTCTTGTGCAGTGGAATCTACGAGCAAAAGGGGGCGACTTCCCGTAGTGTGTGATTGGTTGGCGAGGGCATCGGGACCGCACAGCTGTGGAAGCTGTCGCCTCATGCCCGCAGCTTCAAATCTAGGAAATTGTGGTATGGAGGGTAAGAGAGAAAAGCTACATTTTCTTATGCTCATTGCTTGGAAAAATTTGCCCGTGTTGCGCTATATTCAGTGCTTCACTTATGTGATGCGTTGTGTGAAAACTGCGGATTAGTAGCAAAGTTAGCTCATGCATATATTCTGAAAAAAGTACCATGACGTTGTTCATTAAACTACCTTTCGCATAAGCACTGCTTTGATAAACCGTTCAAGGAAAGAATACTGAAGATGGCCCCTGTGCGCACGCTTGATCTCTTTCCTTGTCTTTAAGAATGATAGGGGAGGTACAGTCTTGGAAAAAAATACACAGCTTAATGTGTTTGCCTTCAAGCCGCGTAGCGGTGCTCTTTAGCTGACTTTACAGTCCTTAACTTGGGATAGTTGAGGACTCAAATTGCTCCCGCCTTTGTGAGATTAAGGTTTCTGAGTTGACCAAATATTTTAGGGGAAACCCCCAAGGTGGAGTAGATTTGTAATAAGGGAGTAATTACTCATTGACGTCCACCCGAGCGCAGCCATAGGGCCACAAAGGAAAGCTATACAGCTTTCACAGAAACTTCGTAGTTAAAGAAAAATTCGTCCTGGTCCGGGGTTCGAACCCGGGACCACCGCTTCACCGGAGCAGTCGCTCCACCATTTGAGCTAACCGGGACAGCAAGCTTATGGTAGGGCGAGAGCGAATTGATCAATAACTGGAAGTGGGAACAGTGTTGACTAAATATTTTAGGGGAAACCCTCAAGGTGGAGTAGATTTGTAATAAGGGAGTAACCACTCATTGACGTCCACCCGAGCGCAGCCATACGGCCAGAAAGGAAAGCTAAACAGCTTTCACAGAAACTTCGTAGTTAAAGAAAAATTCGTCCTGGTCCGGGGTTCGAACCCGGGACCACCGCTTCAAGGGAGCAGTCGCTGTACCATTTGAGCTAACCGGGACAGCAAGCTTATGGTAGGGTGAGAGCGAATTGATCAATAATTCGTGGCCGTATGGCTGCGCTCGGGTGGACGTCAATGAGTAATTACTCCCTTATTACAAGGCTTCTGAGTATGCAAAAGCAGCATAATTGCAGTGCTCAGAAGCAGACCCCGTGGGCTGTATACTATTGACAAAGACAGTACCTCTCGGGAGGCACTGCTGGTTTTTTTTTTTTTTTTGTTAAAGAAGGATACTGACTTCAGCCCATGAGGTTTAACATCTTGCGACTGCACCGTATTAATGTACAGGAAGTCCTCAAAAGTCTACTTATGGTCTCGAAAGGTTGAATTTAGAGATGAAAAAAGCGCCCTGAACTGTATACCCTATATCTTCTAAAAACCATTAGAAGTAGTATTTTTTCTCATGTATCTTAATCAAGGATAAAAAGAAATTTTCTTGGAAGGATTCGACACGGCTTCTGTGCAAGGTCACCAAAGTTTTCCCATGACCCCAAAAAGCACAATCAAGAAAAGAATGGAAAAGGAAAAAGAGGAGGAGAATTAAAAAGAAATAACAAGTTGCAGTGGCTGCGTGTTTTCTGCGGAATGTCCGCAAAGCTCTAAACATATGGCACAGACAGTCGCGTCGTTCCTTGATCGCACACACTGGAAAAACATCGAAGGAGCCGGAAGTAGCAGCATCTTACGTTGTGGTGCAGAAAGTGGCATGGTAAGGCGGCTAGAGTAGGAAAAGAAAAACAGGCGGAAACATTAGCCGACGCACACTGGCCAGGAAAAGAGTGAGTGAAGCCAAAAAATAGGTCTGCCATGCCAGTGCTGCGTGATGTAGAAGCAGGGTACACACAAAGTACCCTCTCGTCAGCGTATTATTCTTACCCTCGCGTAAACGATGGCACCTGCGACCGCGCCCACGTTGTGACAAGGAAAGTGTCGCCCTGAAGAAAACTAGAGAGGAAAAATAGGAAGCAGTGGTGTTCCTTCATGGGGAAAATTTGTCCCCGATTATGTGTGCCCAGCAGGGAGCCCCGCCACATGTCGCTGTTGACAGCGCGTACTTGTGGACTGCTGATGGAGCCTCGTAGCTGACAGCGTTGGGCACAGTTGGGAACAAAATCGAGCGAAATAACACCTCGTTGCTTCTCGCACAATTTTCTAGGCTGCACGTGACTTTCAGCAACTGCAGCAAAAGATGAGTAACTTCAAGTCAAGTTTGCGCACGAACTCTGAGGTTCAGCAGCAACCGACTGGAGACCAGAGTCAATACAACAGTGTTCTCTACCGTATTACATGCGCGTCGGAATACACTGCTGACGTATCATCTGAAGAAGATTATTTCACTGAGCCAGTAACAAGACTTTGTGATCTGCAGGGATATAAAATAATAGGACCAAAAAGCTAATAGCACGTATATTCACTTCACGACATCATTAAAGAGCTTCTTCTTCATTCACCACGACATCATTATGCTTTTATCTAGCTTACACGCGTTTAGGAAAGCGACAGAGTATATCGCGGTCAATGCCTGAAAAGGGCTGATAAAGTTCCTCCTCACGTTACCCTGAAGTTTCAGTTTGTTTTTTTCCGAGATAATGAAGGTTCTCTGGGAAGAATAATAGACATCGCATGGCAACCAGGCCACAACAAAGGAATCCATTTCATATTGTTTGCTCAGAGTGTAAAGAATATCCATGCCGTGCACTTCAGGCTGGCCTGCAGTCGATATGCGAAAATTAAAACAGCCCTCTATATTTTCTTTCTTGTCTCGTGGCGTCCATCAGCCAAGCATCACTTCCAGCTGCATGTGCCCCACAAATCAATGCCTGGTGTCCAAAACGTACGGTAACTGTTTGCAGAAGACAATGATTAGCATCGTTTTCCTGAACAAACGTGTTGTACCCAACGAAGATTTGCAAGCAAAGCGGTGTTCTTCTGACTCCACAGAAAGACTTCAACCACAATTGTTTCTTTTAGTGAACTGTCGCGGCAGAGGCGAAAGGCGAGTCTGATCCCGTTGCCGTGGCACCCCAAGCGAGAAAAAAAAAGTCAGCAGCATTTATGCTTAGTAAGAAAAATTTCTTTTCAGTCATTCCTACTACTTACGGTAAAAATGACGGTTTTTATAGTATCGGTATATTAAGATAGGGCACATCTAGCATCAAGCTGTTCATGAGTGATAGACTGCTTTTTCAAACTTGTCTTCGTATGAAACGCCCCCCCCCCCCCCCCCCCCCCCAAAAAAAAAAAAGCTCGCTGAGATTACGGTGGCCAGAGGAAATGACTGCACGCTGGTAAGGATTCGTGCTCACATTTCTTCCGCGATTGAATATGCCTAAAAGCTGTGTTCAGAAAGCTGTCTTTTTAAGTTATAATCCACAGAATACACAGAATACAAGAAGATGCCTTTAATGTGCTGCATTAGTGCGCTGTGTCACGCTGTTACAGCTTTCCGCTAAATTACAGAGAAATTTCAGCAATACTAGGCAAATTTCCAAACTCCAGTGCATAATTAATGTTTCTACAGCATAATCTTGCAGCAAAATGAGGTTTATCTGCCGATAACGCAATGCCAAGGGGGATATTATTTTCAAAGTTAGTGCTTACGCCAAAATAAAGTGAAATGACATGCCGAAAATTTTGAAAAATGCTGTTTCTAATCCTATCGTTGTCTGCGCGGAATAACGCACTACGGATGACGAAAGCAAAAACGAAGGTAATAATAAAACCTCGCATTGAGATTTACCGATCACGAAACTCCTCACTTACGCAAGAACCCGCATCGCCGAACTTCCATTTTCTAATCCCTGGCTGTATTCGAGCTGCCTTCGCCGAAAATATTTCACAAGCCTAGAAAACGTGCCCGTCTGCTCGGATAGGGCCTTAAGAAAGACTTAATTTCGTTCAGCAAGAGCTGGTTCGCCTTCTTTAAATGACATACACTAGCTCTCTTTATTACCTGGGAGAGTATTGCAGTTGTGCCTCGGCTTGTGATTCTCTGTATGATGAGGAAAAGATTTCGCTTGCAGGGTTGCACCAATTTCTGCGAAATTGAAATTGTCGTCTGATGTTCAGGCATTTCACTCCGTGTATGCAGAGTTTAGCTGGTGCCCTCCTATTATGTTTCATGCTTCGTCTGTTCGCTCTTTGAATTCAACCTCTGCGTATAACTGCTTCCTTCTCTGTCTCCGTGCGCTTCTAGAGTGCAAATCCTTAGAAAGTAACTTACGATTCAAGAACCATGGTTTGCGCAGTGAACATTCTTTTTTTGTCCATGAAACCTTTGTTCAAAGAACTTGTACGAAGACAATAAAAATTAAAAATGCAGTCTTAGCATCGAAATTTTCGTCTTCTGTTATGAGAAAGAACGTGCACAAAATGCGAAAGCAACTTCCCATCTTTTCTTTTAGTTTAGTGTCGTAATAACGAGCTGTCTTTGCAGAAATATCTTCCGCGGTATGCGTTTCCAGAGATTGCTTTGTACTAATAACATTAAAAACTAAAGTTTTAGCAGCGTACGACCTTTCAGTGCCTTCATACGTTGATGTAATTTAATTCTGATTCTGCCTGTTCTGATTCGTGGCTTTCGAATCAGCATTATGTTACATCCCACAGATATAGAACCTGCAACAAACGGCAAAGTTTAACTACATTTTTTTTTTTTGTCGCATGCAATAGAAAACTGAGATTTTGTGAAGGAAGAATGAATGCAGAATCAAAAGCGGGTGTATCAAACAGAAATGTAGTTAAGTATGCCCTTAACTACGTACTTACTTAGCTAAGATGATGGGGAAGAGGCTGGTGGGTTCCACTAGTACATGGGATTAGGGTGGGTGGAGTTAGGTCGGTTGGTGTTGGTAGCGCTTCTGGAGGGTATAGCAGGGCGGGTGGTTGAGGGTTGGCGCTTCTGGAGGGTGAAGATGCGCGAGGGTGGGGTTGCGGAGTAGGACCCAGGATAGCAATGTGCGGGTAGGCAGCCTCCTCTCTAGAAGAGTGCGATCGGGGTATGGCTGGTGGATGGTACTTCTGTATAACGGAGGCTTCTCTCACCGAGGCTTCACAAGGACAACGCTAGAATTTGCACAAAGTGCCACTGGCACAGCTATCGCAGTTAAAATAACCGATTTGGTAATTCGCGGTAGTGAGCGGGCGTGTAGGATCCTCATTTGCTAGGACATTTTCTTGAGAGCAGGCCAGGACATTTTGCAGCTCTCGTTTTTTTTCATGCTGCGTCCCACGTTTTCGATTTCAGCTATGTCTTCATTCTAGATTATGAAATTGTAAAAAAAAGAGAAATAATTGAAAGCCCGCACTGCCGTTTTCGAAGCTGACAGAAAACAGTCAGCTTTCTGATACATTTCCAATTTATTTATTTATTTATTTATTTATTTATTTACCCTCAGGGCCGTTAGGCGTTACAGAGGGGAGTGGGGATAACACGAAAGTACAAAAACAAAACAGCAGTTAGAAAAATTGAATATAGTTACAGCACACACTGGTTTAAAATCGATTACACAATTAACAAAAGGCAGCATTTCACAAAACAGAACACAAAAGAAAACAGCAGCTAATAAATTAACAAAGTTACAGACACATACTTATATAAAATTAATAACAGCGTTACGAAATGCAGCAGTATCAGTAATTACAGCAATATTGTCGAGAAGGTGATTCCAGCTGACACAAGTTCTGGGTATGAATGAATCGTGAAAACATCTCGTACGACAAGGAGGGATCCAAACTTTGTGACGGTGATAAATGCGTGCTGAAATATAGGGTGGTCATTTTAATAACTTCTCTTTAAGATAAGGATTATGATAAATTTTGTGAAAAGTACTTCATGAAGCTATTGACCTGCGATGGGAAAGAAGCTGTAGGGAAAGGTTAGCTTTCATGGCAGTTACACTACTAGTACGATGATAGTTGGAAAGTATGAAGTGACAACCGCGGTTTTGAATTGATTCTAAGTCAGAAATGAAAGATTCGACCCCAGGGTTCCACACCGATGAAGCATATTCCAATTTAGGGCGGACCAATGTTTTGTAAAGTAATAGTTTTAATGAACTCGGTGCACATGAAAAATTTCTGCGAAGGTATCCAAGCATGCGATTGGCGTTATTTGTTATGTAGTCAACATGAGTTTTCCAGGACAGGTTAGAAGAGACGTGAACACCCAGATATTTATAAGACGACACAGTTTCAAGAGTGATGCCATTAATGCAGTAGGTAGAGGGTGTATTAGATAGACGAGAAATAGGCAAATGCTTGCATTTAGTAATGTTTAGCTTCATATTTTACAGGTTACACCAATCCAGTACCTTGTTAATATCTGACTGAAGAACACATACATCATTATCATCATTAATTTCGCGGTAAATAACACAGTCATCGGTAAAAAGACAAATGGAAGACGATATATTAGTTGGTAAGTCGTTTATATAAATGAGAAAGAGGAGGAGCCCAAGAACGGACCCCTGAGGCACGCCAGAGCAAACAGGAGAGGAATCTGAATTGACGTTATCTGCTGTTACGAACTGACTTCGGTTTGAAAGATAACAATGCAACCATGCAAGCACTGTGGAATTGTCCCTTTAGCGCGACAAGACCGAGAGCTAGTGCAGGTTTCATTGTGGTCGGCAATCGCCACTGCTCCGAAATCTTCGCGAGTTACCTTGTCATTTTTTTTTTTGGCGGAGAAGACGAAATAATAGGAGTGCATCTTCTCGGCTGAAAGCGCTTGCAATGCTGAGGCCAGTTTCTGCTAGCAACGTTCCCGGCCGACCTTGTATATTCCATAGCGCGTTAATTAAACTGTGTACCAATTTGTAGAATATACACTTTCCTGCATGACAAAAGAAACTTGTAGACCACGCCAACTTCGCGCAACGTGTAAGGCCTGTGATTTCCCGCGTCGCAATTAGGCTCCGTTCTTCCGTGGTTTACCTTCGGGGAAGTAGAAATGGCTTTCCTAGGGGTGGAAAAGGGCACAAAAACCGCACACTGCGGCTGCCTTTCTGAGATTGTGCGCAAGCCTAAGTGTGTGTGGGATGACGAATTTTGGTTATCGGACACTTCCTTCAGTGGAACAGCTGAACGTTCTGCCGTTGGGAATGCCTCTATACCTATAAAGGAACATCTCACATACAGCAGATAAAACATTTGCAGGACACCAGCTTGTTCTTGGTGGGCTGTCGGTATGGAGGAGCTAGGGTTGCAGCTCATATCATAGTGCTGTAGTCGCCACTCTCTCCTTGGCAGTCTTCGGCTGCAATCATACTGGAAGAACTCTTTCTTGTCATGAGGCTCATATCTCCAACAGACATGGCTAGGGCTAAAACTAAGCATTACTGTCACTCTCTGACGGGCCCTAAATTAGAGGGAAATTTTCAGCAGAGCAGGAACACAATACTGAGATTAGACTCTTACGTCACAGAAGCTCCCGCATGAGGATTATCCCTCCATAGCGATGGTGGTGCGTCTAGAGGACGTAATAACGATAACTCGTGACGCGTGTTAAGCAAAGTCATGACCGGAATTTTCGCTCCTGAGAAAAAGGACATGGTGAACTTGCTCTTAAATTTACCATTTTCGAAATATATCGGTTAACTAGCAGTAATCAACCTAATATGTAAAAAAATGGAAAGGTTGCTGAATTGTCCGGTCCTTGAGAAAACATACCAATAGACAGTGCCACTGCTTTCAGCGAATAAGCCAGAGCTTGACTGGAAGCAGGAAAGCCGACAAACCAGAATACAGCTTGCTACCGATAAATGAGCCGGAACGAAACTTCGCCTCATATTATGTTTTATTTTCTTTCCGATTAGAAGCCTGGATCTAGACGGATTCATCAGTGTTACACCAAGAGTGTTTCGTCGTACGCACCCCGAAGCAGCACGGTCGGCCGTCGTAATCTCGGAAGAAAATGACGCGTCTAAGGACGTGACCGGAGTTGTAATCCTTGGCCCCTTTTTGTGTGTCGAGAATATGAGCTTCCTTAGTCTTTTTGTGTGCCCCTCTCTGTCGCGCTCCTGGCGACAAATGAGGATGGGGAACAATGCTTCCTGGAGAATGAACGGGGACAAAATGAGGGAAAGTAGGCGTCACTGGAATAGAGCCTTTAACAATTCGCTTCTGAGAGAAAAAGAAAAAGAAATGTGGGACTGCTAAGAACACAGAAAAACCAAGAAAGTAAGTGAAAAGTGATTAGAGAAACAGGTATAAGCGTTCTGCAAAAGGGAAAGAAAGCTCACAGCCGACGCCAAATTCGATAAAAAAGAATGAACAAAAATGTATCAACATTCTGCCCTACTTGACCAGGGGACAATAATGGTTGCACTATCATACACAGGGTACCAAAAAATACACCCACAGTTGGATTGACCATGGCAGAACAGAATAGGCACATGAGCTCTCTGTTCGCAGGTGGCCATCGGCGTTGTGACGTCTGCGGGCGAACACTGTCTCCACCGACACCGTACATCGAGAGGCGGTCACGTGATGCTGTGGCGCCATTAAATTTTTGGCTAATGGAGGCCGACAGCGCTGCAGCAAACGCGGAAGACTGCAATAATAGAGTTACAGATGTACAATTGAAACTCAGTAAGCAGAAACCAAAAAAGAAAGCAGAAAATGAAACCTATTGAATGCGCAGAAATTCAGGTGCTACGGATTAGCCTTTCCTTCCACTTGTCAGCCACAGTGCAGCTTCCACAATGCAGCTGAACTCGCACAACATCACCGGCCCTGCAATACCATTTGCAGCTATTTCATACGTGTAGTATGTCTAGACAACCAGCATGTGGCTCTGAGTATCTAGACAAGCAGAGAAAATAATGTGTTCATAAAGATTTACATATCCATTGCTTCATTCACATTCAGACTAGCTCAGGATATGGATGTGGCCCGAAGCGTTCACGAGAGTTTGTCTCTTGTGCTGCCTAAGCTAAGTGGTAGAAAGGGTTAGAGAGTACTTTAGCTTTATCTATTCTAGAAAGGGACCGTTTTTCTTTTTACTTAGCACAGGCTTGGAACAAAATGAAGCCAGATCAGCTATTTTTAATGTACGTGTGAACCTCCAATGAAATTGGTTAGCGCATGAGCATCAAGTATTAACTATAACCAGCTAAGTACGCTCGTATACTTTACAGAATGTATTTTCGTAACGAGCGTGAGCGGGACCCCTGTTCACGTTGCCTCGTGTGCCTAGACGGGGTCTTTAGCTCATTTTGCATGGAACGATGACCACTGAAGCAGGCTGTTTTAAATTGCCTCTGGCCACTTTAGAAAAAACAGCGTTTTCATGCATTGAATGTGTTTCATACCATTGATATCAATCATGGAAGAAAAGGGATAAGATGGTTTCTCACAGTGAAAACTTTAACTGAGTGGAAGTCTCAATGCGCTTATGATTGCTTCCTTTTAGGGGGCTGGTCTCTGTCTGGGAGCCAAACGTCTTCCTGTCGCCGATAAAAATATGAGTATTGTTCTTTAAACATTTCTGAGCAGACCAACTAAACATTTTTTGATAATGGAGCACTAAATGGTTTTTCACAATGTGCACAACGCATTGGCTTTACGGACTTCGACCTTTGGAAGTTACGCAGCTATTTTTAAAAAATTCTTAAACAAAAATGGAAACATTTCTCATGGCAAATGAAATGTAAGTGAGCGAATGTAAGCAGCTACGGTTATGAACAAAATGGCTCTGGGCCTACACGTACTAACACGTCGATAACGCCCTAGACACTGCGTAAACCTTTGATTACAACTTGATCAACGTAGGAATCAAACGTCATTAAAAGAGCAACTGTAATGTATTGTTTTACAATATTTATGTCCAGCCTGAGCTTGAACCACATGATTTTATTAGAAAAATATATTAAACGGGCACAAGAGTGAGTTACAATAAAGAAATAAGGCATTCCGTGCATGTTGTGAGAAAAAAAATTGCAGAGGACGATGTATTATGTAAAGCAGGGGTTTTAGACAGCAATTTTCAGGAAATTTGAAATTTGAAAAGATTTTACTACTTGCTGTAACTAAGCCGCGGAAGTTTTCTCAGGTGCTGCGCGATATTGACCTCTGTTTTTGGCTTTTACAAGCGGTAAAAAATTCGATGGAAAGTGCTAACTCTTGCTGTAGTGCCAGATCTAAGACAGATCATAAACCGCAGTTGTTCCAAATGTATATTCCGAATCAGCAAAACAAAGCGCAGGTGTCGTAGAAAATTGAATTGTTAGAAATAGGAATCGGGGCAGCTTTCCTGATTAGGTCACTACACCATCTGGCCCAGCGTTCTGCTCTACTAAGCTTGCTGAAATTTCCTGCTGCAAGCTGATTTTATAAGGTGAACTACAAGCCGAATTTGTTTTCTTTTCAGTACTTTTCTTTTAAGTTTGAATGCTGCTTCTCAGTCTTCCCGTTGTGTCAGCATGCTAACTTTTTAATAGAGCTGCCTATATCTTCCCATATTACAGGAGGGTCTTCTAGATAAAAGTGCCAAAATATAGCGCGGCTGTGTAGAAACGAAACGTTCTGGGACTTGCCCTGAAAAGCTGTTCCTTGTCCCCCGACGGGGTCGCGCCTGTGTGTAAATGATTCCTGGCATGAATTAGAATTTCGCTGATTGAGCCTGGAAACCGTCCGGAGTTCGGCCTCCTTCGGGAAATCTTCATCGGTTTAAGACTTCTCACGGAGAGGTCGGTTGCGGTGAAAAGTTGAAAGTCAAAAGTAAAGTATAAAATAACGTGCTGCACATTATCAGATTTTTCAAGCCGCTTGGCTCTCGTCTGATATCCAGCAGAAAAAGGGGAAATAATTGATTTCACGAAAAGAAGCTTGGACATGAAGTCAGCTGAGCTAAACATGAAGCATGCGAAGTTAAGTTAACCGGAGAGGCCTAGATATTCTGTGCGCTGAAAATAAGGCGTTCGGCTTTGGATATACACATAGAAAATAGGATTCTATCATGTATTGGCGGCCACGAAAGTCTTTAATCACATTCTAGAAGGGCTACATCTCTTACTGCTTTCCTTTCATCAGCGCAAGTTTGGGAGGTGAAGTATCTACAGAATGTACATGAAAACAAGGTCGCCGTGTCAGTGACTGCGAGAGAAATGCCGAGGTTTGCTGGGAAAGCCTGGCTATATAGGGAAGCATATTTAACAAATAAATTAGCCCCAAATACAAACACCAGTTCAAAATACCAGTGATAGGCATTAGCAACTCGTAAATTGCAGCATTAGACAGATCTTTAATATCGATTCATATGTTATTTTGCAGTACTGCAGAAGAAAGCTATACTCTAAACTTACTTTACCCATCTTGCGTCAGCCTTTATAAGGGTGAAAGCAATAACCAGTTAAAAGCAATAGCAGTTTTCACCAATTAACCTAGAAGATTCAGTTTCCAGCATGTCTGTACCAGATATATATATATGCAATGAAACTGCATTTGGGTGCACGTAGTGTATGTATCGATTATACCTGTAGTGCGATGAGGTGCAGTTAAGGGTGCTGCTAAGCATGCACAAATAATAAAGATAATTCCGGTATTCAGTTTATAGCGCGGGCTAATTTCTTCCCGTTATTACATTGTAACAAAAGGAATTTCGCAGCTTGTACTTGACTATTTGTGCAAGCTGCAGCTTCTCCTCTCAGCGCTAAATTATTTCTTTAGAACGTATAAAGCTTGATATCAGTGATGAATGACATCAAGAGGGCTAAGAACAAAACGAAAAGAATCCTCAAGTGTGCTCTGTTTTGGAAATTATGAGAGGAAAAGGTAAACGCAGCGTATAACATAACTTACATAGTGTGGCTTGGAATTTGACCGGTTATTCTGGCACTGCATCTTTGAGACTCCATGTATCTTAACAATATCAGCATGAATTTGCTGTGGAATTTTAAACAGTTGGAATGGGAAAAGGAGTGGAGTGAACAGGCCACGACAAAGCTACTTCGTTTTCAAGCAGGTGGAAAGATCGAGCAATAAAATTAAAGAACAAATGAAAAGGACGTTACTGCATGTAATGTTTTTGTAAAAATTCGTGATAAAATTGAAGAAGGCGTTCGATTAAATCTGCTAAAGTTGGGCCGTTTAGGGCACTGCTGAACCTGGTGTCAATGTTGAGCTCCGCATAGCCTTTTGCGTATTCCTTTTTTTAAATTTATAATGGATTAAGCCATATAGAAAGTAAAAACTCGTATTAGTGGCACGTCTTGAGTGCACTGCTCCTAGGACCCGGTTATTAGCGTCCAGTCACAGTTTTTTGTTTTTTATCGTAAATTATCAAGGCGGCTGCCAGTTCAAAACTATTTCGTCATTAATGATTGATAATTTACGATAAAAAGATAAAAAACTCCGACTGGACGCCAATAATGCTAACCAGGACCTGGTTAGCGTTATTGGTGTCCAGTCGCAGATTTTTATTTTTTATCGTAAATTATCGAGGCGGCTGCCAGTTCGAAGCTGTTTCGTCATTATTGAATTTCTTTTTTGTGCCCCGAATACACTATTGCATGGAATTTCCCCCGGGCAGAAATGCGGTGCCCAAACAATGCTAAAGCTGAGGTGACCACATAACTCACTCCGCCAACGCTCGCGCACCCGTGGGAACAATCCTTTCTCTCAAGCAATCCTGGCAGCAAGAACGAAAGCTCCGGGAAATGAAGGAAATATATACAACAAAATTCTACCAAGATTCGAAGCAGAAGACAACAACACAAAAGAAGAACTAAAACTGCAAGTCAATCCTGAATGCGGGAGAGATAACAACAGGAAGAAGTATTGCCGACGCTTCGTTCGCATCGACCGTGGACACAGCGTGGCATAGACGGAGAAGTCCGCAAAGACATTCGCACGATCCGGGAGAGTCTGCCCAACGATTCTCTCGGGGTTTCAACGTTGTCACCAACGCAGCGTCTGGAGACCGATGGAAACCCGGGCTGTCCCGTCTTCATTTATATACCTGTTGTTTCTGTCGCAGTGGAGTATTTGTTTCCATCTTGTTCCACGGGCCTCTAGGCAGAATCGGAACGTCTCGAAACTGGGTAAGCTTGACACGCACGGTAGAACCCGGAAGACAATGTGAAGTTTATTGTTGGGGAAAGTGTCGGGTTGGCATGCGACTGTTTCCCAGCAGTATTACGATATAAAAGTTTTTGTGCTCTTGAAGGGACACTGAAGGATACCTTAAAATGGTATCTATCGATAGACTATGGCCTTCTAATAACTAAAAGATCACTCTCACCGAAAACGGAGTTTTTAATAAACAGGAGAAGACCAGACACAAAGTGGAGATGTCGCCATCTACTGGCGGTTTCTGAAGTGAACTGTGCACGTCGAGACAAAAATTTTGGGTGGATCCCTGAGGCTGTTCTACACTCTAATAATAAAGGAGAAAAAAGGAAGTAAAGTTGTCCTCTAGCACTCACCCTTTAAAAAAGGGAGTGCGGAAGAGGACAGCTTACTCTATTTTACTCCCATATAAGGCGTATTTGTGCTTATAGTGTACACTAACGTACACTTCAACATGGCGACTACCTGTCTGCTTCGGCGCGGACGTCACGAGTTTGAATCGAGGGGCGGGGGAGTTTTCAAATTGGTCTTCGTCAGCCATAGATGCGTTTTTTCCCTCTCAATCAGTCGCTGAGATGCACAGAAAGAGCCAGGGAATGAATCTCTACTGAGCACGACAATTACATAAAATGGTAGTCAGTGTCCCTTTAATGAGAACAAAAGTGGCTTGGAGTGAACACTGAAGAATAGTACATAAATTACCATTTTTTACGCTCAGAACCTTAAAGAGAGGCTTCGAAAGACGCAGTTGGGGAGGGCTGTTAATATTTTTTCCAGAAACCCGGCACCTTTCCTCCATCCATATGCTACCACGATGTTCGGGAACGAACCCGCGTCTTTCGGGTCAGCAACTGAGTACCAAAACCTCTGAGCCATCACACCAGCTTACTGCCGGTATTGGAGCGATAAAAAGCTAAGTACAGAAAATTTTATCAGGCTGCTCAGAAAATTATGTGTTGAATGTCTGTTGAAGCGCCCGTGTTTGTCTTTATTTCAATGTCAATAGTTTGCGCCAAAAGATTCATACTTTATTAGAAAAGCAACTAGCCCATAATCTAACTCCTTTTAACGTCTCTAGTTGTCATTAAAGTGGTCCTCTTAGCGACAGCTAAAAAAAAAGCGTTGAGTCTCAGTATGTCTTGATCCACCTCCACTCTGTAATCGCCAAACTAACTTGCAGGCTAACGTGGCCACTAACGCTTCAGCGGCGAGAACTAAAATGGGGTGTTCAGCGTTTAAGTAGATGCCGTGTGCTACTTTCCAGCACAGAATTAAAACAAGTATAAAGAATGCATGCGAACAGAACAACTGTGTCAGTGAGAACAACAATTTCTGAACCTGCACTGGTTTATGCCTGCTCAGCGGGATGCAGCCGACTACAAAAAATAATTGTTCAGTGCCACATGTGCAGAATGCTATTTTTTCTTTTTCCTTTTCGAGATGTTGTATGGGACACCAGTTATAGGTTAGTATTAGATGGTGGTTGGCCACTGGATATCTGTTGTTTAAGTGTTTTTTTCTTCTGACGCAGTTCTATTAAACCTGAGGACTCTGAGGCTAACCAGATTTATTTCATTTTTCAAAATTCGGCATGGGCGCTTTCCCTCATAACAATGTTGCCCAATACAAGATGGCTGACCGTGCACTTCCAGCTCAAACAAAGCAAGAAGGACTAGTGCTTTGTTTCATCCTTCCAAAATGCGTTTCTTGCAGTCTATCCGCATACTTAGCGCCTCTCCTGTAACCCTCGCAGCCTTTTTACAGAGAAGCCGTCCTTCTGGTCTTTGGCAAATAAGTATGTAAGAAAGCACACCTGTGGAATTTTGAATATCCCCTAATAAGCCGTTGCTGCCTTCGGGAGCATTATATTTCGATTTCATGTTATCGGCTGTTGTGTTGAATATTCTAAAAACTAACAAGTCCTGCATACAACGCTGCATCGGCGTTTAAACAAGCTTAAATCTCGTAGCAACCGCTTTTTGTTTGCTGGCTTCTGTAAAGAAATCTAACGTGTCAAACACACTGGACGAACACCGCTACTCTTCTATCTTCAAAAAAATTTAAATAAGATGTGCGAATCACTGAAAAAAAAAAAACAGTGGAAAAATTTGTGACCAGCGCTGCTGGAATTCGCCGTTTAGTTTTTGACGAAACCCGTCAGACACGACCGGAAATCGAGAACTAGTCTATCGAGCGCCCCGTTCAACTTTGATTCCCGCTCCACCTTTGTCGTTCTGATATTAGCGTTGACACCCTCTCCGTCAAGTTTCCCTCTTCATGAAGTATTTGGTTTGGTTTATTGGGGTTTAACGTCCCAAAGCAACTGAGGCTATGAGGGACGCCGTAGTGAAGGGCTCCGGAAATTTCGACCACCAGGGGTTCTTTAACGTGCACTGACATCGCACAGCACACGGGCCTCTAGAATTTCGCCTTCATCGAAATTCAGCCGCCGCGGCCGGGATCGAACCCGCGTCTTTCGGGCCAGCAGCCGAGTGCCGTAGCCACTGAGCCACCGCGGCGGGGTGAAGTATTTGATGTGTTAATAAATAATATAAGAACAACCATACCTGCTTGGACACTCTCGCACACGTTTCTCTTGCCTCTTAACTCTACGAGATTGTAGGAAGTGTCCTTTCGAAGGATAAAGGTGGCCGCGGCTCTTACCGCTTGGGTTACATGTCGATGGGGAGGTGAGAAAGAATAAGTGACCGGTACGTGGCCGAAATGTCCCTTCAACACCAGCCGCTTATGTCGACGTCCGCCTCCTGGCGTGGGCGTGTACAGGACAGAGGCCCTATGGACCTGAATACTAAAGGAAGTTAGACTCGCGGATTAAGGGAGACAGAACTTCTTTGTGAGAATAAAACAGAGCAATAAAGGCCCAAACTTACTCAGGATCTTACACGACAATAGTAGATTAACGGCCCCTGACAAATGCCACTTGGAAGGTCTTCGAAGGCAAAGGTACCGTGCTGCTGCACTCTACAGGCCATAACAAGAAACAGCTAGCAGAATTTTTGCCAGCAATCAAATACCATTATACATGTCGATTTCTTTGTAGTCAATACGACAAAAAATTAAGTTTACGTTCTTCACGAATTAACTTTATGTAAACACTATAGTTGATGAAAGTTCGTATGTATTTTCGTTCTCTCTGGCAAGTTGACAGCGCACTTGTGGACGTACTGATTTCGAGCTCTACGTGTTCAGAAGACACAGCAGAACAGAAAAAAACTAAATATGCCGAAAAACAGCAGACCAAGCACCGATCGATGATCGACGACCAATCTAAGCAAATGCAGCCCTTTGAGATCTAGGCCGCCACATCGCCCGATGTGACGTGGCTGCCATCTTCAACCGTGAAAAGCACGCCGCAACAAATGCTTTGCTTACTTCCCCACCACCAAAGGGAATATGTTTGCTTTCACCCCAGGGCAATAAATCGTTCTAGCTTTGCATCGTAATATTGCTGCATAAAAACCCCTCTGCGTGTATCTTGCGCTGGTGAAGAAGACTGTCAGTGAAGCAGTAATAATGCCTCAATCCACACTTCATCATTCTGTAAATTTAAAAATACTGTTCTCAGACATTCCTCTCACAAGTTTTTAACTTAGCACATAACTTAATGAACCCTTTGGACCTTTTGTGACGAAGAAGTCGTGCCAGTGGTAGTAATATTTCAGAGCATTTTTCTTTGTCATGATGCAAATTTCTCGAGATCAGTCTGCACTGTTTCTTTTTAGGCCCATTTACTGACAAAGGAAGCAGCCTAAACCATTACTTTTGCAAGTTCTCTGCAGAAAGCACATGGGCTTTCAGCTGGTTTCTGAGAGAGTGTTTCTGACATCGTCTCTTATCAGCACCAGTTATAGTAAAGTGCGCTGTTCAACACGTCCAAACTCATTATTCAAAATGCTTTTGCGGCAGCCCGTTCGGCCTCGAAAATACTATTTATGTGTATGTGGTAGGTTCGAAAACTAACCTTGTCAAGAATAACAGCGCCCACTTCAGGACTAGTGATAGCGCACACAAGTTGCACTTCTATTATCACCTGCTGGCCAGGCAAACCATTGACACCTTTCGGAAACATTTTCTTATCAATGAAACTTCCGACAACTTTATAGCCGCGTGCGACTTTCCTTTAACTCCAGCAGCTGTGAAAAATTCCTCTAGAGCGCCGAACATTGTGTCTAGTAACGGTTGGAGTGCATCCATTATCTTTAGTTTTGGGAAAATTAAGTTTAAGCCACGAAGACAAATGGAATAAATTTTACATCAGCTACGTTGAAAACATTAAAACAAAAGAGCACATCGGTTACATTCTACAAGTACATACAGAAAAAAAAGCACAAGGCTGTAAGGCGTATCTTCTCCACGTGTATCCAAAAGACGGGCCCGCTGCAGGGACTTAAAATATTGAGAAAGGATTATACCATTCTTCTTTACCTTGTTTGGTTTGGTTTATGGGGTTTAATGTCCCAAAGCGACTCAGGCTATGAGAGACGCCGTAGTGAAGGGCTCCGGAAATTTCGCCCACCTGGGGTTCTTTAACGTGCACTGACATCGCACAGTACACGGGTCTCTAGAATTTCTCCTCCAAAGAAATTCTAGCCGCCACGACCGGGATCGAACCCGCGTCTTTTGGGTCAACAGCCGAGCGCCATAACCACTGAGCCGCCGCGGCGGCTCTTCTTTACCTTGTGTCGAGCGGTGCCGCACAAAAATTTAGTTTGCTCTACTCGACAAAACAATCTCTACGAGCAACGCGTTAAAGTGTTCAGTTCCCTCTTTTCCAACATTTTGCAGTTCTTGTCAACACAAACGCCGCAGTTCTCATATGACAGCTGTGACTGGTGGCTACTGCGATAAAAGTAAAGTTAGCGGTGTGAACAATTTTAAGTATGCAAAGCATGGCAAGCGTTCGACGACAGAAAACACAAAGAAGGTAAAAAATTGTTTACAGCGTGCTTGCCTGCTTGAAAGAAGGGAAGTTATACACTGCAATGTACGAAACGTTAACTCAGACGTTCGTTCACATCCGCCCCTTGTTTCACACGACATCTTGTATCTTAATTTCTTGAGCAGAAAACATATGTACTAGACTTGCCCTTTCGTTCAGCAATGATCATACTTCCTCTTGCGACATTTCCTACTTCGCAACATTCCATTTCTACTCTACAGCCGGACCGCTCCACCATTGCACCTTCGCCCTATTATCTGGTAACAGACTGGTTTCGGGCTAGCCGTTTAATAGTAAACGTGGCAGAAAACAGCGCGTTGAGACGGGACAAGGAAGAGACGTGACACACACAGCGCTGACTTATGGCTGAATATTTCTTCAGCAAACACTACAGTCTGAGAGGAACGGGGCGTGAATATATAAAAAAAAGAAAGGAAATGAAAAAATCTCGAGGAAAGAAGAGGCGGGATTCAATGCCACAGGTGGCCAGCGGAACCGAGCCGCGGTGATGGCCAGCTCATTTAAAAGCGAGTAGAGAAAAAGTGGGCAAAAGAGAAACGGGGAGGCTTTGCAAGGAGAGGTAAATAGTTAACAATGATGACTTTAAACTCACTGTGCGTGGCCGTGTGAAAGCACCACGGGGGCAGGTGATTTGCAAGGCGGTGTGGAGAGGTACGTACTTCAACTTTTCCCTTCAAGGTGTGTCTGTGAGGGGTATGATGGAACGAAATCACGGGAGTAGTAGGGACGGCAATAGAACCAAAGAAAATAAGAAAACTTAAATGAATAGGACAGAGAGGGACCGCTTCCCACAAATTCAGAAGCTTGCTAGATGTTACAAACGGTGCCTTAATATATCTTACAAGCGGCGCATTATAATAGATATCACAAACGGTGCCTTCTCGCAAAAGGGGAAGTCGTCTCAATATATGAACTCACTCTAAAGTAGGTTCGTAGACGGCGCTAACAGAGAGGCCCAGTTTTTGTTGTGAATGCCTCCTGATTTATCCTTGCGATGCTCTCACTGCAGTCCCCGTGTATTGGAATGCTCTCGTAAAAAGGGACGCAACAACTTGAGATAATATGCAAATCTAGTTCCTTCCAGTGGCGTCTGAATTTTGGACCTTTATGGGAGTGCGCCTTACGCCACACTTCGAAGCCTCTGCTAGTTTCCCACTAGAGGATACGCCATGATTTTTGCCTTCGACGCCTTATAATGCAGGTCGGGTCTGGTGGTTTCTTGTGCAGTTGAATCCTCGTCGTTTCCTCAATATTTCCTTTTTCTCTTTTTTCCATCTTCACGCACTTTGCCTATCAGATGTCACTTATTGCCAAATAAATGTTGATTTGCAAGCCTGCACAATTAGTGTCTCGCCTCTTTCATGTCCCGTCTCTACGCACTCTTTTCTGCCATGTTTACTGTTCCTTGGAACATGTAGCATGCTCTCATCTTCCACTAATATAAGCCTGCTGGACGCCTATTCTTCGCAGCTCGGACGTGGGTTGTGAATTAAAGCGATCTCTCTCACCACTCGCTCAGTCCTTCGCTTCCTCACTCACTCACTCACTCACTCACTCACTCACTCACTCACTCACTCACTCACTCACTCACTCACTCACTCACTCACTCACTCACTCACTCACTCACTCACTCACTCACTCACTCACTCACTCACTCACTCACTCACTCACTCACTCACTCACTCACTCACTCACTAGTAAGCTAAACTGGGCTAGTCGGAGCAATTGCATCTTCGAAAAACGTAGCGCGAAACACAAGACACAGGTAAGGTGAAGACAGGACACGAGCGTGTCCTGTCTTCACCTTACCTGTGTCTTGTGTTTCGCGCTACGTTTTTCGAAGATGCACTCACTCACTCACTCACTCACTCACTCGCTCGCTCACTCACTCACTCACTCACTCACTCACTCACTCACTCACTCACTCACTCACTCACTCACTCACTCACTCACTCACTCACTCACTCACTCACTCACTCACTCACTCACTCACTCACTCACTCACTCACTCACTCACTCACTCACTCACTCACTCACTCACTCACTCACTCACTCACTCACTCTCACTCACTCACTCACTCACTCACTCTCACTCACTCACTCACTCACTCACTCACTCACTCACTCACTCACTCACTCACTCTCACTCACTCACTCACTCACTCTCACTCACTCACTCACTCACTCACTCACTCACTCACTCACTCACTCACTCACTCACTCACTCACTCACTCACTCACTCACTCACTCACAGAAGTAGCCGTATAGCTGGCTGCACGTGAACTGTGGCGTCGTTGCTATAACTTGCAAATAAAGAGCGCTTTGCAAAGATTCTAGCTCACAGAACAAATCACTACTTCTCGGCATGTTTGTCACAACAAAGACAGTTAATTCCTATTGAATGAATTATTTTTCACTACACATCCAAAGACAACACCAGTAATATTGCATATAGGAGACCTGTTCTCTCTTCTTTGCACTTATAGGTGATGGGCTCCGTAGATGAACCGCTAGTTAGTTTTTTCTGTCAAACCAAAGTAAATAAAAATACCCAGAATTTAATTGCCTCTGCCCGGAAAAAGCGATTATTAATTTGTTTCTTGGACAAAAACAGGGAGTCATGTCTCTACAATGTGTTGATATCTTCTGTTTCATTTGTGGCTCTGGCAGCAGCGCTCGGACGGAGGCGTAACACCATCGCACCCATGTACTGGGTTTTCAATTTGAATCCAAGACTCCGAAGGGACCAAGTTGACCAGGGATTCTGCTTTAAGGCTTTCCTCATCGTCCAAGTAAAGTTTTCTGATCTTAGTGCGCTCATTTTTTTTCTGGACGAAGAGTCATATAACATATCTGTTTAGTTTGTAGCGGCAGTCAGCGACGCCCGTACACTGCCCCCCCCCCCCCCCCCCCTACCCTCCTTCCAAAAAAAAAACACTCCTTTCTCTTCGTATTCCTGGGGCAAGTCTTTGTAAAATGATTTGGCAACATCCTGTCTGTGAGGCGAAGCTCTACTGAAAGCTGCTAGAATCTGGTGAAATTTGTTTTGTGTTGTTTTTGTTTTCATTGAGTGTTTATTCAATCCGAGGTGACGTTGTACCAGAGATATGAAGGTCTGCGCTTTTGTAAATGCACAATAATGTTTCAGCCGCCCCACCACTTGATGAATAGTATTAAGTTTATTGCTTAGCACGGCGTCAATGCTTCTATATTTGCGAAAGGTTTGCTTTGCATTGTTTTATTTAAAGCAATGTGATAGCAACCCCAGCCGGAAGTATTCGCCAATTTTGCTGTATTTTCCTCGCACACAAAAAAGGACTGCGTAAAGAAGAAAAACCTTTCGTCCTGGTAATGCAATGCTCTTCTTTTCTCCTACAAAATATGTCCAGTACGATACAAACGATTACTGCAAGCAGTCAATGCATGATTGAAATGGAGAGCTTCATTCCAATGAATAGAAGAAGTTGAGTTTCTTTTGAAATGGCAGATATCTTTTCCTAGCGTCTCTTCCTTGACGACAAGGCTTTGATATCTAAGCGAGGGCGCTTTGAAAGAAGAGCTCGCAAGTATGCGATTCCGCTTGGGAGAGCGAACTCTATCGCGAACTTCAAAGGAATCAGTAAAAGTCTCCGACAGCTTTTACCCAGCCTTTGCAGCATTGCTCGCAAAGAAATGCGCACGCAAGTTTATGGAGATATCGCGTGTTCATCCATCTGCGACAGAGGGCATCAGACACGAGGCGTGCAGTTGATCCCGTTTTCTATCGGGTGCTGTGTGGCACCATCGCTCTTCGCTCCCTTTCTTGCGGAGTGGCGGAGTAGAAGAAAACGCCGAAACTCAGGATAGAGCGCCCAAAACGGCTACAAAACGAATCGCGTTCACTCGGACGCTGTATCTTCGCGCAGGAGCAGCAGCCTGTCTTCGAGGTCCGCTTTCTGAAAGCAGGAAATAGATTCTCGCCAGCACTTTTTGCGATTGCGTTAACATGCTGGATAAGTGCCTTCAAGAGACTTACATGAAGGCGGATCTCAAAGTTCTCCAAAGGAACAGAAGCGACTGAAATGTTATTGACAGTCCGGTTATAAGCAGCTGTCTGATATTTTTGCTATGGTACGTTCTCTGTTCTCTCATTTTTTGGGCAGTGTAATACAAACCTACATGTTTGTGTGTTTTCACTTCGCCCTTTCGCCAACTACTTACTCCCAGCAAAAACACCCAACTTCCTACTTCCCCGTCACTTTTACTAGAGCTGGACAAAATCTTCTTGCCCAAGATCTCTGCACTCCGCCTCAAGTTCTACACCTACGCAATCATATTCTGGGCTCCACATGCACAGGCGTGGAAAGTAGACAGTTTCACAGCGAAGCTCGAGCAACACCATGAATTGCGCTTTCTATGTCTTAGTTTTGTTTCAGACAATCGTAACTACCACTTCGTATATGCTCCTTAGAGTTTTAGTTCGTTACTTTCATACTGAGCTCATAGCTTCACACCAAGCACTACTAAATAAACTGCTCTGCCACAGAAATCATGAAAAAATATCCTAATTCTCGCAAAACGCTCAAATTCACAATAAGCGTCATGCTATATCTGTATATTCAAACTTTCTTATTGTTTATACCGGGAACACTGGGAGGTACTTCTGCAGTTGTTTAAATATCGGTGGAAATTACATTAGTGAATTTGTTCGAACATGGGATTAAAGAGTAGGAATGTTCCCATTGCCTTGATGTCATGGGCCTTCCTCGTTTTGTTTACTGTGAGCCATTTCCTGTCCGCACTCTTTGTTCGTCTCCGGCTACGTTACACTCCCTAAATAGAACAGAAGAAAGATCTTTCCGTGGAAGCTGAGCTCTACCTTAATTATCTCGGGTAAATATCTCAGTCCATCCGTCCACACGCGTGTCCTGGTTGCTCGAACTCGCGCCAACGCAAAAGCGACAAGCATGGTTGCTAGATGCTCTTCTGTTCATGGAACAGTCGCTTGATCCGGCGCTGAGCCTTCTTACGGAAGGGCGTTGAAAACAATGATGCCCGATGGGAGGGCCTGTGCCGTGTCACCTTGGGCTTCTGTCCGCACTGCGGCTTGGGCAACAGCAATATTACATTTCGTACTTGTTGCTGACGCCTTTCTGCCATTCTCTCCCCATTTGCGCTCCGATTTACTTTTTTGCCACTCTCAGTCAGGGCCAACTAAAGCTCAGGTGATGCCGCAGGTGGTCACAGCAAGGCTGGCGCGTCCTATTTCTTCGTAGAATATAGCCTACTCTGCCTGGGCGTTCAGTGAGCTTGTTAGCAGTGTCTTTTTGCTGCACTTTTTATGCAAATGTCATGTGTCGACTACCACAAGAATGTCTGCAGTTATAGATGAGCTTAAGGCGGAAAGGCTAAATGATACGACGCTCTAAACTATGACCGAATGATCACCTAAACACGAAAGTTTTCTGCTATAAACCATCCAAACCGTAGTCCTGCTAAAGCTACAAAATAACTCTTAATATTAGCTCGGCACCTCACATATGATATAAAAAGAAAATGACAGAGAATATGTACTACATTCGAATGAGAGCGAAAGCACGGATTTGTGTTGCGTAGAAGACGACGATTACTGCGCAGTACCGTTGGTCAGAGCGCTCGCACCTGTCGGACATACAATCGGCAAGAGACGATTTTTTTAGGTTCTGGGCCTCCGGAATAGTGCTTTCGCGCTGAATGTTATGCAGATGTCGCATTTAGCCTAGTGGTGCACACTTTGACCGACTCAACGAAACTTACAAATGGAGGTATATAGTGCTTGTATTTTAGCACCTTAGCAAGCAGAGGCATTGCTCATGCTTTTAGAATTTTCTCGCGACATAACCCTATATTTGACAGATGAAAAAAAAAGGCCCCATGAGTTTCTATTTTTCTTGTTTACTTCCGGATTGATATATTTGCAATAATTTAGAACCCGATAGTGCCAGATTTTTAGGACCTTAGGTCAATTGCAGCTGCTAAGAAATACTGCGCTGCGTTCAGCATTTATATTTCATGTTTTACAAACTCGTATAAACGCAACTTGGTCCTTACTTCCACAATACTAATCAGCAATATTTATAGCACTGAACAAATTGCGTTAGCTAACGCTCAGTCATAGCTGAGCGTTAGCTTGTTGTGCATTTCGAGCAGTGACTATTCATTCTCCCCCTCTCCTTTTGCACATTTGCTTCGTACTCCAGTGGGAAGCGTGAGAACGCCACAGTGTCAGCAGCGAGCGGCTGCAGCTAACCTTTAGCACACAAGAGAACGCTTTCAGCAGCGCAGGGCACCGATCGACCTCCATTTGTGTGGTTTTCGTTTAGTGCATGCAGCTATAATCCATCCTTTTTCTTGAACGCTTTGCACAAGAAACCTATATTCAATATTCTTTCTTCGCATTCTTGCTGTAACGCTCCTTTACTTGCCTAAACGCGCTTTTTTGCTGACGTATTTTTCGTACTCATCTAGATTGTCCCACAAATTCAGTAAGCGCTTTCCTATTCACCGTAGGCTAACATACTCAGACAGAAAACAACAGAGCTGTCTGTAAGATTACAATTTTAACGATTCCTCATTTATGCTATGAGCGATGTTTGTCTTTTTTGTACAGATGTGCGAATTGTGCGTTCTCAAAACCGAATTTAATATAAATCGGCTAGCTACGGTACCGTATCAAATATTGATAGTGTAATTAAAAAACTAACTGAATGAGGATCGAATAGTGAAAGAAGAACTCCGACTACGAATCGAATATTTTTGTGACTAGTTGCTACTTTTGCAAATACGCGTACAAAACGAATATTAATGCGAAACAGGGAAGCGCTAGCTTCAGCGCCATAATTCATGACATTAAAGCTCTACCTGTCGAACGACTCAAAGCAGATCTTGATTGGAGGACGCGCAACACAAATCTGTATATCGCATACATGGCATACGCGTACAAAACTTATCTTTTGCTACTGTTGAAAACCGCGCACAAGTTGATGAGACACGCATGAGTTTGAGCGGCAGCCTTCAATAAAGGCAAGGCTTGTTAAACCTGGCTAAATTATGTCGTTTTGTGCACTCTTGAAAGCCTTATGCATTAGCATTATGAAGGCCGATTCAAACTTTCGGACCTATTCGAACTTTGCACCAATTATTTAACAATTATTAGAAATCTATGAAACAAATTCATTTAATTCTGATTAATTTTTAACGCGCACTTTTTGCAGGCATAGGCGGGTATTGGTTTTGTTATTCAATATTCTCGAATATCCGCGCACAGCTACTTTTTTCTTCAGATCTTTGGGCATGCGATTAGAGTGTACGATTGTAAGAAAAGAGGTCGAGAGTACGAAAAATTGCCTTTTTACCGGAGTTCCCATCAGGTGAACGAGGTCTCAAAGAATGAGAGCTCTTACCTCGCCAGCCTCGCGGCCAAACTGTATTATAGTGCGCTTAACAAAATGAAAGCACTCTTCAGGGTACCACAAATTGTTTGCGCACGGAGCACAGTGAATGGAGATACTTCCAATCTCACCTGCGCAGGCAAAAGGAAAGCAGCCAAAGAAAGAAGCGTATTTAACAACATCCACTTCTCCCGACTTAGTCTCTGGCTTATTAGATTGGTAGAGACCTTCAAGGTATGTTATCGGGCTTGATATATTTCTTTCCTCTGTCTCTTTGCTCTCTCTCTTTTTTCTCTTTTTTACTTCTCAGTATTGGCATTGTAACGTGGCTTTGGTGTTTTTTATTTTTTCTGACACCATGTGCCTTCTGTGTTTTTTTTTTATTCTTCATAAGCCTTAGCATATTTTTTCGAAGTCATTCACTGCATGTACGGCATTTTTTTTTATTGTGAAGATTTCTTTTTCTTACTTTCTGTCTGCCTTTATTTCTTGATTTTGGACACCGGAGGTAACTCTTTTTTTTCAGATTCGGTGAGCTATTGATAAACGCTCCGCTGGGCAGCTCTATGCGGCTGGCTGCTTCTCCGAAGAAAGAAGCCGGCGACTGTATAGCGGTCTTTAAAGGACATAGGCACTGCCAGAACTGTAAAACAACTTACTGGCTACACTCTGAAACCGCGCCATCTTTTTGAATGCATCTCTTAAGGGAGACCGAAAAGCGGTAAGAGATCAAAGCAGCGAAAAGTCCAGAGAGCACTTACCCACTAATTGGAAGTCGATCCAAAGAGAAAAGCTGGCTGCTATTCACCTGAGGGGGCAAGAGAAGTGCGCTGGCCTGTCTCGAACGGAATGTGGACACTGATGATAGGCTCACATTTTTGTGGGAAGACTCCGGTCGCAATGCGCCTCAACTTTTCACAACAATAATAATAATCACAAACGAGAGTGAGGGCAGCGGGTGGGCTGACGATATGCGATGAGTCAGCGCATAAAATGGAAGCTCGTCTGTAGAGAAAAATGCCGCCTCTTCGGAGGTCCAGATGTCAATTCCTGCCACACAGAGCCGGAGAAATGATTGAAAAAAAAAAGATTGAACTTAAGCGACTCAATTATTCTATCTCCATTTTTTTCTCTGTTTATTTCGTTAATCATTCTGCCGATTGCTTGTTATATTCGGTTGATCAAATAAATTTGTCTGCCCCTGCTGTGCTTTCTTATATTGCAGCCCTCACCAAAGACAGTTCACAATGTTTCGACGAAGACTGAAACGCAGCAGCATGACAAAAATGTGAAACCAATAATGACGTTGATAAACGAGCCTGTTGTGAGAATACTACGGCTGTTCGCCGTGTAGAAATGTATAATCCGTATGTGTGCAGTAAAGGAAGCTGTTGGCTTCATGCAGCTGCTGAAAACCAGCTAACTGCCATCCTACAGGGAGAACTGCATGGGGCAACAGCTTCAAGATTATAGTCTAACAAGTTTATCTGCAGTTATCAGTTTTTTTTTAATTCTGTGCCTCCTATTCACAAGAATTCGATGTTATGAAGCAGTAAAGCAACGTTTCCTCTCATTTCCTTCCGTCCAAGTCACTCTTGTAGCCATAATAAGCAGTATTAACCCAAGGATTAAAGGATTACTGTGGCACCACCTCAGACGGAAACACTTTCCCTCAGAGAGTCGCCATTTTTCTTTGACCCATCTGACGATGTTGCGTTCATTGCCATCATCTGTGGGTGCGTGAGTGATTAGAATACATACATTGACAGATACAGTAGGCCTACTGCCGATTTGTAAAAACATAGTGTGGATGTTACATATTAGCCTCACTAAACTCATCGTGGCACTTTGGCATCTCCGTTCATTTTGAGCTGTTGTGATATCTCAAAGCCCACCATCGCCGTCAATCGCCAGGTCAATTTCCACCGGTGTCAAGCGGCGACGGTGAACGTGAGTAATAACATGCGGAAGCTAACCCGAGTCGTGCCTGCTTGATGATACCAATACTTTCTATGAGAAATGCGGCGTCATTGTGAAAAAGACTGAGAAAAAATACTAGCGCTTGTCCTTATGTAAAAGCAGGACGAGAATGAAAATCGATAAATGTGAGCAAGGCATGATGCTGGGCGAGTTGGTAGAGCATGCTTTTGAAACACAACGCTGGCGGACAACGGACGAGGATGAAGAGACACAGAGCACACAAAATGCGCTGCGACAATGTAACAAGATTCTCTAGACTGCGGAAAAATTTTATATGCAAATGGTAAAGCCACGCCCTTATAGCTTTAAGGCGTTGTAACTGAAATCTGGACGAGAAGAAGGACAAGTAGAAATTGAATACAGTACCTGTGTTACAGAGGAAGAGAAGAAAAAGGAATGAGTGTTTCTATGCAGTAAACTGGAGCCGTGAAAGATGAACATGTCTCGTCAATTTCAATAAGCTAAACGTCGTTCGTCTGCTACGCCATGCTACGCCAAACGTTTTTGGATTTTAAGAGGTGGAGACCTGGAAGGAATGGAAAACGTAGCCCGAGGCACAAAGCGTCGGGTGAGCGGATGAGCGAAGGGTGTTTGCGGGAATAATCCGCAGCTGGCGCAGGACAGTCTTCCTTAACGATTCGAAGATTTAGGCATTTGCTCTACAGCGGATGTAGTTGAGCTTCCTATGATGAACCAAGCATTCCTTTGTCTCCTTACTTTTCTCACAATATTGAACGGAAACTTGTTCTCTCCTTAAAAACCGCCCAACACCATGCCGAATTATGTTTCCAGAAGATTGACTTTGAAAAAAGTTTATGAGATTGTCAGTTTTTAAGGTCATTCAAAAGTTTTTGATGGCCTATCTGCAGGCTTACATGTGATCAGTACAATCTAGTCACAAAATAACTAATGATTGCAGTTGGTACCATTTTTTCTTACGCCCATTCACCTACCCCCATTTACCTACGCACGCTCACCTACGCCCAAACCTCCACGTCCGTATACATACTGAGGTTTGGTTTTAGGGGTTTAACGTCTCAAAGCGACTCAGGCTATGAGGGGCGCCGTAGTGAAGGGCTCCGGAAATTTCGACCACCTGGAGTTTTTTAAACTGCACTGACATCGTACAGTTCATGGGCATCTAGAATTTTGCCTTTATGGAAATTCAACCGCCGCGGCCGCGATCGAACCCGTGTTTTTCGGGTCAGCAGCCGAGCACCATAACCACTGAGCCACAGCGGCGGATGTATACATACTAAATGTACATGCTGCTTCAGTGCTTTCTCTTACAGCTCAATTTTTTTCAGGAATGCTACGCTGGGTTCGCCGTCCGGGTGGTGACTGTAGCTGGACTCCCAAGCTTTCGTATCAATATTTCTGTCGATATTCTTCTCAGTTTCCTGTCATACGAAATGTGCAAACTGTTGATTGCTGCTAAGGTATCCTTTGTTCACTCTGGGATCCTTTTGTGGGCATCAAAGTCGTTCAACCCTTCGCTTCTGGCCTCTTTAGCTTTGGCCTTAGATCCATTCTCTCTGAAACACTAAATAGGGACCGGACTAAAGTGAGCACTGCAGCCATATCTAAATGCGAGTATTTTGACGTGGTTGCATAAAAGAGTTTTTACAGTGAAGATGCTTGCAGAATTGGAACACATACGCTGCCTAAAATGAAGAAAAAAACGATATTGAACCGGCTTTAAATAGAGAAACGACTTACAATAGGTTGTGGTGAAGTTGCAGTAGTGCAGAGGGAGTATTAAGAAGGTGCATCTATCCAGGTCAAGTAGACACCACTTATCTCGAAAATAAAAATTGGGAGGGGCATGTGTTCAAAACACCGTCAAGTTATAAAATGAACCTCACCAAGACGTAATAAAGGGAAAACCAGAAATAATAAAATACCAAAATCTAGTAAAAATATTACAAGACATGGTGAAACGTATGCTGAACAGGTAATACTACTAACAGCATATCTGAGCTGCCTCCGAAGTCACTCCTGTGGCCGCAAGGCAAGGCTCTAGCATTCTCTCACGGGGGTAACGCAGCATAACAACATAATCAGACAACACAGCACAATCGGCCGACAAATACCAGACACCACATGTCTCATTAGCATACCACATTTCGAGAGAAGATCGAGAGACACAACATAGTAGAACAGAAGAAGCGGCAAGAATCTACAAATCAAGAAAACCAAGTAAGAACCTCCGGCGCTTACATGAATTTCCAGTGTAGGCAGCAAACATTGACAACTAACCAGGACCTTCCTTACATTTGGCAAATCTCCCTCCGAGAAAATACAAACGACGCATCAGCTATGACTTCGACAGCCGAAGAGGAGGACGAAAAAGGAGGAAGAAAGAAGAAGAACAAGACTATCGGACGCCCACGGGGCGTCTAGTGAAAAGCATAACTTTATCTGTCCTTCCTGTTTCCATCTCCTTGACCTTTTCCCCTTTCCGTTTTTATCAAAATTCATTTTTTAAATTTATTAACACTGTGGCTTCTGATTTTGTCTTTAATTATATTTTCTTCATCACCCGCGATATATTACTGGTGCGGGCGAGGTCTTCGCCTGACATCAACCTACAGTATGTATACATGTGCTCTCAACACTGCAAAATAAGTCGGCAGAGTGCCGCCTTTGAGTAATCAAAAACAGCGCCTCATCTGGCATGCCACCTGAAATATACGACCACATGTCACGGACACATCGGCAGTGCTTGCCTTTCCGCTTTTTTATCCGCTATTTAAATTGCCCGCATTCAAGATTTAACACCTACATCCAAAGCTTCCTTAAGTGTGGTACTCATTGACGAAAAAGAAAAAAGAACGCCATTCACGACGGTGGCTCAGTTCACGAGTAAACTTAGGATGTGAGTCATCTCACGTTCGCCTCCGGTCTCTCAGGAAGCCGCGGATTTCGTATGTCGTAGGCTGAGAGGCATCGCACGTGAAGTGAGAGCAGAATTTCTGATTTAAAAGAAGTGGAAAAAGTGGAAGTGGAAAAAGACGAGCCATGCCAAAAGATAACTGAACGTTGCATGTTCAAAGCGAAATACCGCCATCTCAGTCCTGTGTGACATTTTATTTATTATCTTTAGTAGAGCTCCTCTAAGAGCTTCTCTTTAAAATAAAAGAGAAAAGGTATCTTCCACTTCCTTTCACCCAGCAGTTGTTGGAATTTTTTGAACGTACCATCAAACACCTATGTTTAACCGAATAGACTCAGTACAGGAATTATGATCACCTAGACAGAGATTGATGCCAAAATAACCCCGAGAACGAAAAAAGATTGCCTTTCCGTGAAGGACGATACTATGCGATGCGTTACAAAAGATTGCTTATGCCCGCTTGCTGCAGCATACTGGTAAGTATACTGGTAGTTGTTGCCGTTTTATATTTGTCATATTGATGCTTCCCTAAATTTATACTCAGAACAAACATCCCGACTTCCATAGCTGGACCTCGTTCATTTCTAAGCTTTCTAAGGAGAATGTAGACCTGTATGCTGGAAGTTGGATGACGTATCACTCAAATTTAACACTAATAAAACAGCGGCCTACTCTTATTCTTGAGGCTCCTAACTTTTTTTATACTAATGGCAGAAGAAACACGTGGTCGTTTTTCTTTTGCTTTTTCCCACGTGGACCCCGTGGACTTTCCCTTTCCACACATTAGGAACTAGACCTAAGAAAAAAACCACTTGGATAAAAGGTTTTCTTTGGTTGAAAATAACGTCACCTGAAGCTTAGACTCTGCTTCTTTGGAGAATGTTGTACTTCGAATTCAGAGAGCGAAATATTCTCAGCGCTTTCCTTCTTTGCTACACTCTATAGCCAATAAAGAGCTCCAAACATTTTTTTTCTAATAAAAGATTGGGAAATTTCAAAGTCCTGTGAATTCTCCGCAAAAATAGGCTTATTTGAACTGCTCTTAGCCGGATGTGGTCCAAGAGCCTGATCTTCGGTTTACAGTATTCGCCTAAAAGGAATACATGTCCAAAGTAAGCAAATAAGGTTGCAGATTATACGTAAGAAAATCATACAGAGGAATTCTTGTGCGCGTAATGTGGTCGAATGTGGTAGGCTGTTTGCAAATCAAAGTTCTAGCCTGCACTTTCTATGCTCTGGACAGAAAAAGTTGCAAACAACATTATCAAGCTTTTCGGCGGTACTGCTATCTATTTCCAAGCTGTGCTCACATCGTAGTCCGTCAGTTCGAGCCGCAGTCACGTGCGCATCGAGGATAGCGCAGTTTTCGCAAGCGCAAATTTTTCGAACACCGTAAGTTTTGAGCCGTATGAAGCAACAGTGCCTCGCACAGTGAGCAAATGCAAAGTCACGTAGGCTCCAGAAGTTCTGCAGAAAATTTAATGACTTTTCTTTTTTCGTATATTTTTCACAGATTTTTTTTTTTTTTTACTGCTGCGTATAGCGATAACATTCCAGTATGTGCGCGAAGCGCTCGAAGCTCGAAATTTCTCCACCGCATGCATCCTGGGCGGCAGCAACGCGGCGCCTTTTATAAGACTTTTACACTTTGATCATGGAGTTTTCAGGCTCGGGAAATTTTGAAACTGCAGCTCTAACTTTCCATAGCCCGCGTACCTTAGATCATCTTCACAACTTCACCAGCACTGCGACGAGGAACAAAGACAGAGAAGGAAGGACAGGGACGTCTTGAAGTTGTGAAGATGTACTAGCTAGCTCAGATCACGGTTTTCCTTGCATCAGCTCTGTAAACCTGAGTGTACTGCGCGCATACTTTTTACCCTTTCAGGCAGCTTTTTTTTTTTTAACAATGACCGAGACGTGTTGCACAGTGCGAGAAACAAATATTCTTTATACAAAGAACAAATGCAATCAGTTTTGCGGCGGGAAAAAAAACAGCAAAATATTTACTTCCTCTGATCAAGTTCCGTAATAATAATACTTTGCAATCAAGTTTAAAACTTAAAAAAGATCGGATGTGCAGGGTCATTTAAAATAAAAATGCATTGCATGATATTTCGGTGTGTACAGTCAGGCCGGAAAAAAACGCGAACACGCCTATGTCATACATTTCTGCTTTGCAGCGAGATATTCCTTTACAACCTATTTTTGATTATGCATTTCAGTAGGCCCTTTACCCAGACACATGAATCGGAATAGTTGTACACTTCAGCTGAAAGTAGGCTGGTAAAATATTTTGTTTTCTTCACATGCTCTGTTCGCGTTTCATTCCGGCCTGACTGTACATTTATGGGACCGAGGAGAGGTTTCTAAGTAGCTACATGGCTTGAAGTTTTAATAAGTTAAGTGCAGTTTATGGCGGTTGCAATTGCAGTGCTATTGTGTCGCCCCTTTGGCCTCGCGCTGTTTCTTCAAAGGCCAGTGACCTGCCTTCCAAAGTCTATGCATTTTCTTCAAGTGCCAGCTAGCACAAACGACCATTCGAGTGGTTGTAGTGCCGAATAGGAATTTACTTCTCATAACTGCTGTGCGCAAAAAAAAAAGATTATCGAGGAACACAGCGCTATAGATACCGGACATAATGGAACAGACACGCACTAGCACTGACTAGCGCTGAGTGCATTTATTGCACGAAGGAATTCAATATACGTGAAAAAGGCTTGAGCAGAACCAGAAAAAAAGAAAAATGGGAGGGAACACTTAAAGGGCCCCTGCCCACCCCCGGACAGCAGACACTCTCTACCTCTCTTTGAGCGAGCCTCCTCTCCTTCCATTCCCTCCTCGAAATTCTTCACTCCCGCTCCTCGTCGAGTAGGCTCGGCAAGGCAAAATCACCCCTTCCTTCTCCGACGTAAGCCGGAGGCGTGGTGTCTGTGGAGTGCGTCACAGGGTACGTCATGGCCCCGCCTTCAATAGAATTCTTTTGGTTGGTTGGTTGGTTGGTTGGTTTATGGGGTTTAACGTCCCAAAGCGACTAAGGCTATGAGAGACGCCGTAGCGGAGGGCTCCGGAAATTTCGACCACCTGGGGTTCTTTAACGTGCACTGACATCGCACAGTACACGGGCCTCGAATTTCTCCTCCAAAGAAATTCAGCCGCCGCGGCCGGAATCGAACCCGCGTCTTTCGGGCCAGCAGCCGAGCACCATAGCCACTGAGCCACCGCGGCGGAGAATTCTTTTCTTGGTTTTTGCTGCTGGGTCTGTTCGAGGGGAGGGGGGGGGGCGCTGCGGGCGCGCACACTGAACGATCGAGAGGCGCGATCGGCTCGACCACCTAGACTTGTTACCGAGCGCATCCTTTCATACATCTGTTTGTCATTCCCAGCTAGCGAGCCACATTTTCATTTTTTTTAGGCCTCCCCACTGCTTCATGAGCGGATGGGCGGAAGTCGGTTCTGTCCGAAACAAACGGGGAAGTGCGGGCCCGGCAACCGCCCGTTTGCTTTTCTTCATGTGTGTTTGTATCTTTTCTCCACTCCGAAGCCCATGTCGTTCATTGGAGTCAAGGCGTACGCAAGATGTATGAAGGATAAGCGGTGTCTGTGCGGAGCGGTCAAGTGGGCGAGCGAGGGAAAGGCTCTGCTGCACTACTAATTAAAACCTTGTTTTGGGGGCTTGCATAGAAGACAAAAAACTGAGAAGGGAGCGCGCACGCAGAGCGTCTCGTGACGTGACCACTGCGGGGGGGCGAACCAACTCCCTCAGTTTTACTATTTTTTTATTTTTTATGGCTAGGGTTCAAAGCTGTCGCCGCACGCATCCCTCCGCAGTTTTTTTTTTTTTTGTTCCTTCATGCGGGTTTGTAGGCATGAGCCAGAACAGAAGGCGCTGCGGAAAGCGTTGTGCAGACGACGCGACGCCAAGGCTACGCCCAACCTTCTCCCGTCAGTCAGAACGATGCACCAATAGAGTGCCTTTAGCGAAAGTAACCCCCCATGACGTCAACGGGGTTCAGAGTAGTGGGGCGGGCCGTTTTTGTTGAAGGAAAGAACGAGCGGGCTTTGATTTGAATTTTCGCAGCTTTTCGGGGCGCGCATGGCTCTAGTATTTTGCAGAGGTTATCTTCGATGCCTCATCTATGCAGTGGGTTTGTTTTTCAAAAATGTCCGGACCCTGGGCAGTGGCCCTTTAAGCTCCACCTTAATTGTACGACGCGATGCGTAATGAGTTAATTCTCATATATGCAGAAGGTCATTGTCTTCATTCATAGATCCCTGGGACTCCTCATATTCCTCCTGGCAGAGTAGTGCAGCGGTTAAGCGATGCACCGCTTCCCTGCGATGGCAGCGGTGTGCCTTGTGCGGGCCAAGTTGATATTGGCGAGTGACCAGTCATCATATTTAACTGCCATCTGCCACGGTGTACTAAAATGAAATCGAAGTCCGGCGTCCGTTGTGTCTATTCTTCCACTGTCCGTCCGTTTTATGTGCGCTGGAAAGATTAGTCATTGTGTTACAAACCACCAATTAACCCTGCTGTCTACGCTTGATATAATGTTACGTGCTTAGCACGCACGGGGGGTTATTCACAGAGGGGATCGGTCGGAGCACGATGGAAGCAGGAAGCCTACCAGCGTCCTTCAGCTCTTTCTCTTCCTTTCTCTCTGCTGCTCAGTCCTTCATCTTCTGCTTCTTCCGTCGAGGTTCTGTGGAAGCACGTGACATTCCCCTCCTCGCAGACGAAGCCCGTCGGGCGAGTTAAATAGACCGTCTGGGATGGAATCGCTTGAGGCGGGCTACATGCACCACCTGAGACTGGCGTGACCGTCGACCACTAGCAGTTAGTCGTGATATAACGTAATTAACGTCACTAATGCACTCCAACACAACAAACGGTCCAGTGTAGTGGGATAGCAGTTTCTGACACAGACCACGCTTGCGTAGATGGGTCCACAACCACACAATGTCACCAGGAACATAAGAAACTTCTTGGTGTTGGACGTCGTAGCGGTTCTTGGAACGCTCTTGCGAAGATAGAATTCGAACGCGGGCAAGCTGGCGAGCTTCTTCAGCTCTGCAGAGTGTGGTCGCAAGAGAAGGTTCGTCGTGGATGAAAAATGGTAGACTGGTGTCAAGGCCACAGCGAGGCGAGCGAGCATAGAGCAGGTAAAAGGGGCTGTAGCCAGTTGTCTCATGTTGCGCTGTGTTGTATGCATGAGTAATGAACGGGAGGACGCCATCCCAGTCCTTATGATCTGCAGCGACGTACATAGCAAGCATGGTGGTGAGCGTCCGATTAGTGCGTTCTACCACACCGTTCGTTTGGGGATGATATGGCGTGGAGTGGCGAAAACTGCAGCTGCTGAGGCGGAGAAGTTCTTCAACAACGTCCGCTGTAAATTGGCGTCCACGGTCGCTAATGAGAACTGCAGGAGGGCCGTGCCGAAGAATGACGAAACGAAGTAAGAAGTTCGATACTTCAGACGCAGTAGCAGCTGGTATCGCGGCTGTCTCACAATAACCGGTTAAGTGGTCTACGCACACAATAATCCAGCGATTTCCTTTCGAGGACCGTGGGAAAGGTCCAAGGAGGTCAATGCCAACTTGCTCAAACGGGGCTGTTGGAGGTGTGATTGGCCGCAGTTTGCCAGGTGGACTTGAAGTCGGCAGCTTAAAGTGCTGGCATTGCACACAGCTGGCTACATAGTGCTGGATGGTTGAGCGCATGTTAGGTCAGTAAAATCGTTGTTGTGTGCGGTGGAGTGTGCGTGTCACTCCCAAGTGCCCAGACGTGGCGTCGTCGTGCATCATTCCAAGAACTGTGATGCGTAGGTTTTCGGGTACGACAAGAAGCATGCGTGCTCCTCCAGAAGCGAAATTCTTCTTATAAAGAAAAACGTCGCGAATGCAAAAAGTATTCTTTACAGAATCTTGAGCGGCATCAAACAAAGAGGTTAATGTTTGATCTTTACGTTGCTCGGTTCGGAAGACTTGAAGATCGGGGAAGGCTTGTGAAAGTGACGCCAAGTATTCATCAAAGTTGTCTGCGTCGTCCTCAGTCGTTTGAAGCGGCAAACGGGAAAGACAATCGGCATCTGAGTGTTTACGGCCGCTTTTATGCACCACAGTGAAATTAAATTCTTGTAGGCGCAAGGCCCATCGAGCAAGCGGGCCACAGGGGTCACGAAGACTCACTAGCCAGCAAAGCGAGTGGTGGTCGGTCACGACGGTGAAAGCATTCCCGTACAGATAGGAGCGGAAGCGCTGTACAGCAAAAACAACGGCGAGACATTCTTGCTCAGTAACCGTGTAATTTCTTTCGCTCTTACTCAATGAACGGCTGGCATATGCTACCACGTGCTGATCGTGACCATGGCGTTGTATAAGTACAGCGCCGATACCGATACCACTTGCATCAGTATGCACTTCAATTGGTGCAGATGGGCAGAAGTGGCGTAGGATGGGGCCCGAGGTCAAAAGAAATTTCAGATGTCGGAAAGCTGCGTCACATTCGCTGGTCCAATTGAACGGTGCATCTTTATGCAGCAAACACGTCAGTGGGTAAGCGATATCCGCAAACCGAGCTATAAAGCGTCGAAAGTACGAGCAGAGCCCTAAAAAACTCTGCAGCTCTTTCACTGATTGAGGCACCGTAAAACTTTTGACAGCTTCAATTTTCTTTGGATCTGGTCGAACACCGTCTTTATCAACTAAATGACCATGAACAATTGTTTCACGGTTCCCAAAATGACATTTCTTGGAATTGAGGATAAGGCCAGCTCGTTCCATGCAATCAAGCACAATATCCAGGCGGCTGTTGTGCTCACTAAACGTTTTGCCAAAAATTACAACGTCGTGCAAATAACATAAACAAATTTGCCACTTAAGGCCACGCAGGATTGTATCCATGAACCGCTCGAATGTTGCAGGTGCGTTACATAATCCGAAAGGCATAACGTTAAACTCGTAAAGTCCGTCTGGTGTTATGAAGGCCGTTTTTTTCCTATCTGCAGCGTGCATGGGGATTTGCCAGTAGCCGGATCTCAAATCAATAGAAGAAAAGTATGAAGCGGAGTGCAGACAATCAATTGCGTCATCTATACGTGGAAGCGGGTAGACGTCCTTCTTCGTGGCCGTATTTAAGCGACGGTAGTCAACACAGAACCTCCATGTGCCATCTTTTTTCTTAACAAGGATAACTGGAGCTGCCCAAGGACTGGAAGACTCTCGAATGATGCCTCGCTTTAGCATCTCTTGAACTTGGTCATCTATTAACTTACGTTCAGTGGCTGAGACTCGATAGGGCTTCTGGCGTATAGGAGGTGCGGAGCCGGTGTTGATAGTGTGATGAATACGACTGGTAGGCGGTGGTGTAGAATCGTCTTTGGCAAAGTCGAACACGAACACGTGCTTCAGAAGGAGTTCCACTAGAGTGCGACGCTCGGTTGTGGGAAGAGCCTGATTAATCATAGCCTTAACTTGGGTCTCCATATCGCTTTTCACGTGCTGCTCACTGACAGAGTTGGTTAACGTCGCGACGGAACCTGACACACCTTCCTCGAAACGCGCGAGTTTGAGGCCCCGGAGCAACACAGCTGGCTCTTCAGAGTGGTTCACTGTCCACAGCTCGGTACGGCCTCTCACCACGGGAACGACGCAACGAGGCACGACGATACTCTTCTTAGAGCAGGCAAGTGTCGTAGGCTCTACCACAGCTTCAAAAGATTCGCACTGATTGTGAATAGAGGAAACCCGCACGAATGCTGCGGAGAAAGCTGGTACAATAGTGTCTTCTTCCACCGCAAATGCTCCAAAATCCGGTGTCGAGTTATCCACAAGAGCTGAAAGTAGTGAAGAATTCAAAGCAATTTCTCCCGTACGACAGTCTAAAGTTGCACCACACTCTTGCAGAAAATCAATTCCAAGAATCACATCATGCGTTGACCGTGGTAGCACTGCGAATTCTGTTCTAAACGTTAGACCACCAATAACAACATCCGAAGTACACACACCAAGTGGAACCAAAGGTTCACCACCGACACCACGAAATAACGCTGCACGGTCACCACTAAACATCACTTTCCTACCTAAACGGTTCTTAAACCTCAAACTCATAACGGATACGGTAGCACCAGTGTCCACAAGAGCCATTGTTTTCACACCATCAATAAACACTTCCAGTCTGTTCTTCAACATAAACACGGGCAGAGGTATATTGGACGTCATCGACTCGCCGGCGGCCTCACCTCCATCGGCCGCGCCTCCTAGTTTCCCGGAGGCGGAGGGGATGCACGACGTCGAGGAGAAGGTGACCGCCGTTGGCGCTGAGGTGGCGGCGTCACACTGCGGTCAGATGCAGGTGATGAACTCCGCAAAGTGCTCGGACGGTATGGGTCCCAAGCGGACGTTGAGGGTCGCTGCTGCGCGGTGTGCACTTGTCCGTAAGTAGGCGCCGGGGGTTGGCAGTCTTGAGAAGTCGGGAAACGACGGCGGCAATATCTAGCGATATGCCCTGCAATGCCACACCGGTAGCACAAAGGTTGAGAGCGCCAGCGACCGCCATAAAAGTCCTGGCGAACAAAGTCGCGACGTTGGTTGGAGCCAGGATCTCGCTGCTGACGAACCACGTCTTCTGGGTAGGTGGGCCTCCTTTCCGCCGGCTGGTGGCCATAACGCTGGGCAATGTTCCGATCGTCCATGGGCAAAGTGCCGTTAGGTTGAGCCCACGGAGTCGACAGGGCGGCAACATCTTCCTCCGGTGCAAAACTGTGCCGCAGATATTCTGTGCGGCAGAAGGTGTCCCGGGATCTGGACAATTCCTCGCGCACAATCTCTCGAATCATATCAGCCAGAGAATTTGGAGGAGAGGCTTCAACACTGGCTATAGAGGTGACATTGGCCAATCTTCCGAATTTAGGGGTAATTCGACGCAGCTTAAGAGCTTCAAATATTCTGCAATGTTTTATAACGTCAGCGGTGGTGATCAGGCTCTCTTTACTAATCAGGAAATTGTAAACATCTTCCGCAATTCCTTTTAGAAGGTGGCCGACTTTGTCTTCTTCAAGCATACTGGAGTTAACTAGCTTGCATAACTTTAAGATGGCTTCGATGTATGCCGTGCAAGTTTCTCCGGGTACTTGCGCGCGGTGAAGCAATGTCTGTTCCGCACGCTTCTTCTTTGCCGATTCATCTCCAAAATTTTTCTTGATTTCGGTCGTAAAGGTAGCCCATGAACTCAGTGTATCCTCATGATTGTCGAACCAGTCAAGAGCAGTGGCGGCAAGGAAAAACACCACGTTAGCCAGTTTTGTAGCAGCGTTCAAGAACGTTCAAGCAGCGTTCAAGCAAGGTAGCAAGAACATGCTGTCTTTTTATATAGAGATGCTCTTTTCTCCTGTCAACAACTGAAGGTTAATGTTGTAGCACAACAGTTTTAGCCGTCGTCGTTCTCAGGGAGAGCATTGCCTTCCGCGTCCTGATAAATAAAAAAACAGTAATGAAAGAAAGGCTAATTTTCTGTTTTTGAATTTACGCTTTTAGCGACACCGCTAAATTCAGTTTCTTTCTTTGCAATATAAACTATTCGGATGAGCTATTCCTGAAAATCCTTGCGCTGCACCAATAAAAAATTTTGTCGATGCCATCCAGACCTCCTGAAGCTGTGTTCGTGATACTGCATGTTAATCTTACATCCCACTCGAGCGGTATCATTTGGTACTGCAGCTGTTTGTGTAACTGATCAACTGAACCTTATTACTTTTTTTTTCTTTTCGTTTATTTCTTTCAGCGTCAAGGTTCTTTTTTGTGTCGTAAAGCTCCTGCTGCTCATCTCCACACTTCCATTGCGTTTCTGCGAAGGAAGTTTGATTTATATATAGCAAACAGCTAATCGTTAATTTTATGACATATTTACCGGTTCCTAACAACCGCATTCACGTACTATTAAAGTACTTAATTGCTATTACAGTGTTATAGTGCTTCGGTGCTTCAGTATGTATATTCGTCCCTAATATTCGCCGCTAAAACAATAAGAATATAGGTTTGGTTTGGTTTTGTGGTGTTTAACGTCCCAAAGCGACTAAGGCTATGAGAGACGCCGTAGTGGAGGGCTCCGGAAATTTCGACCACCTGGGGTTCTTTAACGTGCACTGACATCGCACAGTACACGGGCCTCTAGAATTTCTCCTCCAAAGAAATTCTAGCCGCCGCCTACCATGCCGACAGCGCCTCCTGTAAGGTATATGGGTTGAGTGTCTTGTTTTGCACATTCCTCCTTTTCTGTTTATGGAGAATTCATTATGACTTCAGGCATGCGCTTTGTGGAGTACGTGAGACTTTTGCATGTGCAACTGTGTGTTTCTCTCCCTTTTGACTTTATTTCGGGGTCATTCTCCCTTTTGTTTTTCTTTTGAAGCGAAAAGTTCCACTACCCGCACCACAGGCGCGCTTCGCGTGAGCCCCCGAAGCCAAGATTTGCCAAAGCTGCGCAAGCGCGAAGCAGAGTGACGTCCACGCGGCACAAATAAAAAATAAATAAAAGACGAACAGTGCGCCAGGAAACACTCATATTTCGGTGTACACCCGAAGAACACTTGAAATTTATTAAAAATAAAGTTTTTTCCATCCATCCACCCGAACCACGCCGTAAGGAAAGGAAAATGAAAAGAAAATTGGTCTTAAGGAAAGGAAACGACGCCTGTTTCTCTCATATTTCGGTGGATAACCGAACCGCGCAGTAAGGGCCTTAAGAAAAATGAAACGAAATGAAAATTGGTTTTAAGGAAAGGAGATGCCTGTCTCTCATATCTTGGTGTACACACGAAAGGAATGGACACCACAGTACATGCCTCTTAAGCAACCTTCTAAGACAGCACCGTATTCAGTACACGCGCGTCTCCTCCTCGGCCTCCGTACAGGCAGTGTGTGGACGGCCGAACGCCTCCACCGTTATCGTTGTGCTCCCAGCGCATTGTGCGCCAACTGCGACAGCCATGACGTCAAACAAAGCACAACTGTAGCTTTTCGCTTGTATATCCAGGCTTAACCAGAGCTGAGCCACTGCCTATTTTTTTCGGAATTGTTTTCCGATGTAATGAGAGAAGCAGTTAACTTCAAAGTGGTGCGCACAATGTTGTGGGGTCCTTAAGGAGTCGTTACATCTCTGCGCTTTTCATTCTGGAGACGAGCTTGCCAGAAACACCCGGCTTCTCCAGAACGGTATCTGGATTGTCATAAACTGCTCCCGCTCATTATTCTAAAATATATGCACTACTTTCGCTGATGACAAAAGCATGCCTTTTTGCTTTGGGTTGTTTGCTCCGAACTTACATGTGTTTACGCTGCTATATCAGTGCAAAAGGACGTTCTACAGCATGAAAGCACGCGTAAAATGAATAACTTCCATAACTTAGGGCCCGAATAGATTTTTCTGAGTCGAGTAGGAGCTGTCCCCCTTTAAGTAAAAAGCGACAACAAAATAAAAGAACGAAAATGCATTAAAAAATAATTAAGCAGAGAAAACATTGCTATAAAACCTTCTTCGCGGTATGATTTGAAAAAGAAAGAAAACAACAATAGGGGAGCCGGTGCCAACAAATCAATGGGTTGGTTTCAAGCACAATGAAAATAAGGCGCAGGAGAGATTTTTTCTCCCGTTCAAAGTGAATTAAGGTCATCACCCGTTCGTCCCTGACCTCGATCTTTCTTCTGTTTTTCCTGGTTGTATCGGGGCCCATTCATCTTCATCCAACCTGTTCCCTCCCGAGAAAAAGTCGACCAACTGCAGTCGGAAGCACATGGGTGCCAACGGGCACCGGGATCACCCTTGATGTACCGTGCTGTCCACTCAGAGAGAATCAAGGATCTAGCAAGACTTGTTTTTCGAAGCGGCTGGTGCAGTGACACTTACGGAAGGTTGCCACTGATTTCTTTTTTGAGTCTTTACCCTTCGATGGTGAGCCTAATTAAACGCAGAACTTCTTTACGATAGCATCCTTGTGGGTGACTGCAAGACATTCACATGCTTCCTAGCCATTTATGAGCGCCAAGCTTTGGTGCCTCCGCGATGACACAAACAGAACGCACATATTACAGACATTTGTGAAAGACAATGATGCTGTGCACTGTTGCGAAAAATGTATGCCCTCATATAATAACCTTTATAATAAAGGTATTTGAAATAAATATTACGACTTTGACGCTCAGACCACGATCTCGATTTGTACAGGACATTATATGTGTAAAATTGAAACGCTTATTCATGGCCCCGGATATCTTTAGTTCTAGAAAATAGAAATTTATTTGAATATATGTTTTCCTTTAGCCGGTCAAATAAATAAGCCGCCCTATCCCTGGATTTTTTGTAATGTTTCACGTTTCGCCGACACATTGTATTCACGTTTTATTACTAACTTATTTCGCCACTTTCTGTCTTGTGAAGCGAGTTGCTCGGCCGCCTCAGTTTAGCGATGTGGGTTGCTAGGAGAGAGCAACCTGGGTCGCACAAGCCACGCCGGTGGCAGCACCTTCCATCGTAGGGCAGGGCGAAAAATTCAAGACTGCCGACGCGTGATCGGAGGATATATTAACTGCTATAGTGAAGTGTTACATCTTATGAAAGAACTAAGCTCACAAACTCTATCCCGTTCAAAAATGCTTTTGTCCAGAACTGAAGAGTATGCGTCAGTGTTTTTACTGACGAACATAGAATTCCTCTTCTTTGAGGGTGCAACAGCAGCAGCAAAAGCAGCCAATCTTCGACATCACTGTCGCTAGTGCCGCTGAAGACAGCTGGGTCCGGCTGCCGAGGCATGCCAGCGCAGATAACTGGTGCTGGCGGTACCGAAGGCGGCGGCGGTGCTGTGTCTCTCGGCATTTGGGTGGTAACGGTGTCGTTTCTCAGCTCCAGGACGGGATCAGAGTCCACCTCCACCACTTGTAATGGGTTGTTCGGGCACAAAGCACAAAGCACAGCACGGCACAAAGCACAAGGCGCGGAACGGCGTTCACCGACAGTCAGCGGCTCCAACAGTACCAACAGGAAGCACGCGCTGACCGAGAGCAGTCCCGCTGCCGCACGGGCACTGTTTCGTCATCACAGCAGAAACAACTACAACCGCGAAGCACCGTGCTCTTCACATAGTGAGAGAGAGGGAGAAGAGGGAGGAAGAGGTAGCAACATATCACTGAAAAAAAGAAATGAGCAGCGGATGGAAAACTCATAAGAGAGTACCGGAAACCTGTGTTTTAAAATTACCTTGTCTCTTCTTCCGGGCTGGTACACATTTTTTTCTTAGTTCCAATATAATCTATGTCCCTTCTTCAACTTCATAGTTTTGAGGCGCATGACATGTACCACTAATTGCAGTGGAAGAGTTAGAAGAGAAGGAGGAATAAATTTTATTAGGCTTTTCTTTCATCGTTAAGCCACTGTCGTCCCAGGTGGCCTCCATGAAGGGGCGACCTCGAGGATCCAATCTGCGATGTTGGCTTGTACCTGTTGTTGGTCTTCACTGCGTATGATCTTTTCCCAGCTATCAGCTGAGCGGTATGGCAGGAGGTTTCTGGGAGGTTGATTTCCTTCGCATCCCCAGAGAATATGGTGCTTCCGCATGTGTCTCTATGACCGACGCAGATTGCTTAATTGGTTGCGACAGTGACAGATCTACTCGGCTCATTCCGTCGAAGGGTGCAACCACAGCGCAGCTGCATTCAAGCGCGTCGACCTGCGACAGTCAGCGACAGATAATGAGGGCGACGCCTTCCGGAGGAATTACAGAACTTTAGATGTCATTTATTTCAATGCCAGTGTCCATAATATGTCTGAATTTTGATTGGAAGGGGTTGATTGTATCTTCTACGCAGCTCCACTCGCACGTGTGTTCTGTCGCAAGGTGTAGGAGCCTGAAACTTCGAAAGGACATCAAAAGTAACGTACGCGTACGTAGAATCAGTTCTTTGTACATATGAGTCGCTCCATTAACGGAAACAGTCGGCAGTTTTAATTCTAAGCAAGCAAATTATACCCCTGATTAAAATGGTTTTCGACTCGAAGGTAGAAGGAGGACTCAAACGTCGTAGCACTACTTTTTATTTTGATTGTCGCATGCAGTGATAAACAAAATTGGAGCTCGAGAGAGCATCACCGAGACAATCATATTACAGGGCAGATCTTAAGTTTGTTCGTCAGAATTTTCCTCCCGTCTGCCTTTCAGTCGTACCTTGTCTCTTCTACCCTCTAACCCAACATTGTCTCTACGGAGCAGAATATAACAGCATTTATTTTATCCAAACAATAATAAGAGATCTCTAAAGCTCAAGTGCACTGAACATTTTATTATTCAGCATGCATGATCAAATAGTGGACACGTCGGAAGTAAAGATTGAATGCAACAGTAGAGAGCTTACCACTATGCACGAGCATGCGTCTAACTGCGAGAGCTTTGTCGATGTATGGCTATACTTAATTGTAGAATGGTCGCTAAGAACGTTCAGAATAGACAATAGCTGTAGTGGATTTCTATGTCGGATATGTCGAGCAACGGCATATAACGAGGCACGCGGCTTCTCTGAGTAAAAATGCAGGAAAAATGATTATCCAATTCTGTCCCCTCTAGTGGCAAAGTAACGTTGCTAATGTAAAGCTAATATCCCTTACACAAACGATTTATACTGCACCAATCTTGTTTAGGTGCTGCTCGAGCCTCCAGTGTTAAAAAAAAAACTGATAGATTGACAGGTCAATCAATCGATCGTTTTATACATCATTCAATCGTTGAATGAATCAGTGAATAAATGATCAAATTTTGCCACATAATTCACAATTAGCGGTCCCACAACAAACCTTCTAGTGTCACGCTTTACAGTATCTTTACTGTAATGTTCAGCACGCGGAAACATGTTCTTTGCTCCAGTTTACTCTCTGCCGCTGGCAGCAAACTTGCTTTGGTGCGCACTCGTTTGCTCGCAGTAACATGGATAGAACAGCGTGCCTTGAGGCGTATTTCCTTTCTCAGCTACATTTGTCCATGAGTAGTGCGCTCAGGCGCAATCCCAGCGTTATATCTGCACGTGTCCTTGCACTGCGCTGCTGTACATGTTTCTCCCCTTTTTCTACGCCCTCGGGCGAGGGCCCCGGCAGACAGGCTAATATAGGGGCAGCAGCGCTCGCTGCCCAGATCGAAGAGCGGCATACTTTTCGCGTGCCTGGCCCCGTCAGCTGGGCCCTCAGCTGAATGCCACCGCCTCGTGAGCCTCTCGTATATTAATGCGAGCGATGAAAAGCCCCCTTGTTGATGGACATGGGTCAAGGTATGCGCTGGGGATTCTTTCAATGCACCTCCATTCTCAAGGGAAAGGCCTTCATGCGGGTAGCTCTCGCTTTTATTATTTATTCCTTGTCCGTCACAAGACAGAGGCATTTGGTTGCCCGTAGAACGCGTGGGGCAGGATGACAAATTCCATTAGAGCTTTTGTATCTCTGAAATTGTGATAAACTACTCGTACAAGTTTGTAGCAGTTTCTTGTACTGTTTGTGGCTGCACTGAAAACCCTAGCAGTAGCCTATAGTGGTTTTGTCACTTCGTCTTATTCAGGGGGAAATGCGCGGGAGATGGGTCTTTGACCCCACGATGGGCAAACGAAAATACCTTGTGCCATGCCGTTCTTTGGACGGAGATGCCCCTGCGCCGTGAAAATTCACTATTTTCATCATTCAAGAAAACAATGCCCTAAAATACCGCTATAGTTGCGCGACGAGCCACAAGTAGAGGTTTCGTTGTGTTTTGCTCTTTGTGATAGAACTCAAACCTCAAAAAACTTCGGTTTTATATCAGGCACACGCTGCACTCGTACAAAGATGGCATGTAATGATGCCGCAAGGCAGAACCAACACTAACTTCAAGTTCTTCAGCGCAACACTGTAAGGCCGGGAACAACGTTGCATTTAGCTAGCCCACGTAACCAAAGCACGGAATTACAGAAAGCCCAATGATATTCTGAGACATAGAAACGACTACAGCGCAACTGTGAGGCCCCGTAATTATGATAATATTGTAAATAACACTATAGCTTAGCTTCCCCTCGGCCGTTCATCGATGATGGGGATCTTCTCCTCTCCGCATGCACTATTCTTCAGAATGGAAGTCCAAGAGAAAACCTTACGAGCGGTCACCGTTAATCAAGGGTGAAATGCGCACAAGCGAGGTGCCAGAAATGCAGGAAGGGCGTGAGAGAGGCAGGGGAAACAAGTAATCTATGATGCAGGCGAGATCGTTTCTCAACAGGAAACCATCAAGCCAGGACGAGGCACGCGCACAAACGTTGCAGACAGATGTAGGCTTACGGCGCTCCTCGAAGAAGTCGAGTGTCGGCGGCGCCAAAGAGGTGGGGCAGTCGCATTGTAGTGGCGGCTGCGACGACGGCGATAGGAGGACGATGCCCCTCATTAGTGAGTCGGACCTCGGAACGCCTGTCGGCGTGTTCTTTCTGACGCGGCGGCGCTGAGCGCGACATCCATTAACCCATGCCGGTCGCTCAGGCAACGATCCTCATCGCGCCATTCTTCCGGATAAGCGTACCTGAGCTGTAGCTGTTTGCTGCGACTGGCCTTTGAACGGGATGTCGAGAGGATGGAAGACTTGCCCGCTGGATCACGCGAGACAGAGGCGACGAAGGGCAGGGGTACCAGGACGACGCCTTTTAGAAAAAGATAGGCACTAAGCAGGTATCGCCTAAGGGAGCTGATGTCTGCCTTGAGGAGTATTTAATGAGTGGCTTTTGGAATTATCGGGCGCAAATATCGGAAGACGACGTTCATTATTTCAAGCTTTAACTTTAGTGGCAACTTGAATCTTAACTGTAAGCTATCAGCATGTTGAATTGATCGAACTGCACTATCTGAAGCCCCTTTGGCCTTTTCAAAGTATGTGGAAAGAACACTTCGAATAAAATGTGCGTCATTATCATCATCTAACCCCTACTCTCGCCAATCTACTTTCGGTCACAGGCAGTATTTTCGTGGGTAGTTTTGCAAGAACTGTGACCCCGCGCAATGGAAATTAGTCCTTAAGCATTTGATACGAAATAAATATGGCAATTGGAGCTCCCCATTCCATTGTGAGATCAACGGCCAGAATCAAAGCTGCGATGTGGAAAATTAAGTTTATTTCAGAGTTGTGGAATGAAATAAGCTTCAGAACCAAGCAGCTGTCGTTGCGGTTGTGCCCTCGGTGAATGACAAGTACCCATGAGGGGCATTGAACACTCACAGAGGGCTTCCAAGCTTATTGATTCGGGGTAGAACTTGGGCAGAGATAAAGAAAAAAAACAAACAGTTGACCGAAGTCGACCGATCGGCATTTTTCTGTTTGCTCAGCTTCATTGAGTGCTCCGGAGGACACATCATTTACCCAAGCTACTGCTGCATAGAAAAACAAACACCCAAGAGACGATGCCTTCTTTTTCATAAATAGTCTAACTATTCCACTTCGGCATTCCAGCCTTGAATACGTTAAAGAAAGGAAAAGAAAGAAAGAGCGTTCATTGTTTAAAAACTGAATAGAATGTGTTCTCGAATCACTGCTCATTCCAATGGGAACTTGAACTGATATTATGCAAGGAAACGAAACTAATTTATACTAATGAGGCGCGCAACAGCAACCCAAAGAGGAGGGCTCAGGCGCGCGCAGCGTCTCACAGTAGGATGCATTATATGAATGCAAAGTGGAGAGGAGAGGAGTGCACTTGTGCTCGGCGCTATAAATTAGTTTCGTTTTCTTGAATAATATCAGTGCGAGTTCTCATTGGAATGAGCACTGAGGCGCGCAACCACAAGAAGGCACGATGCCTGATAAAACCTGAGACTGAAAAACTCGGCGTGAGCCGGGTGCAAACATCGTCGAGGGAGACTAGGCAAACATTGCGCGGCAGCAGTACGAGACAAGCAGAGTTGGATAGGGGAGAAAGAGAGAGAGAGATGTGACGGTGTATAGAATGAAAGACGCCTAACCTTCAACGACAGAGCTTGTACTTTTTCTACCTTTCAGTTGCTTATCTCTTCTGACCCTAGTTTGGTGTTTGTCAATTTTGTGAACTCGTTGCTTTTTTGGCATACTCTGAGACCATGTCCTACCTCTCTCCCTCTCCCTTTCGGACCCTTGTCTGTTTTGTTTTACCTTCTTCTTTCCGCCTTTTCTCCCAAAGATGCCGGGCTGCTACGAACTGGCAAAAGTGCGTCTACCAACCTTAGGTGAAATTTCTTTCGTAGAGTGAAAAGAGGGAAGCTGAAAGGAAAAGTTAATGGTTCTCTGTTGCCGCGGCCTTCTCAAGGCAGTCGCCGCCGCATGCTGGGCCTTATAAATCGCTTCCGGTGGTGCCGAGCCACCCAACAGCGAACTCCGCCGAGGTGCCGCCATGGAACAGTGCGAGTTGCGGGGGGAACAAATGTGACCATTAGCGGAGAGCGTAAACACGCGAAGATGAGAAAACGCACTCGCTGCTTCGGAGACAATGGTCTGCGGACAGTGGTGGCAGCAGTTGGTGCCGACGATGCAAAGTTTGTTACGTGCCCGGTGTGCGCAAAGCCGCTAATTACGACGTCAACCGCGTGAACTGGGGTCGTTGAGACATGAAGAAAGAGGTAACTTAAGATAACCTCTGGCGACGTGCTTAGCTCGCGTTTCTTCTCCATGGTTAGTTCCTGCTTTGCCGCTTTATGAAGCGCCTTTGTATAAGCTGGAACAATGACAACCGTGTGAACCGGTATCGCTCCCACTCCCACAACTCTGCGGTACGTGGTTCCAAGCTCTATACGAGTGCTGGTTCGTTAAAAAGCCCTTTGTTCTATTCCTGCTCAGGTTAGGTTAGGAACGTGTGGCCTCTGGTCGTGCCGCCCGCCGAGCAGAAGTGGCACTAGTTAAATTTGCGCAAGCAATTACGTGGTCGGTAATGTTTAATATATTAAATTCTTGCAAAATAAACCAAGACAGCTTATTTAGCAAGCCATGTCCACTTTCTACCAATGAATAATTTTAAAGGGCTCATGCGTACATTAAACAACCTTGATTTGATATAAGTCAAATCGTTTCGGGAATACGCCAGAGCCTTACTAACGCTCTTTGCAGAACAAAGACAATCAACAAGCTTTCATATGAATTTCCACAGTAATTGAAATTATTAGACGAGAAGCGTTTCATAATTTTCAACAAGCGCAATTTGAATGCAGGTATCTTATTTTAATTACGGAGTGATTGATGACTAGCACCCTATCCGAGCACAATATACTACACCGGAAACGTATACCTTCTTTTTTTTACATTCCTGGTGAAGAACAATATGTCATAATCCGGGCGCGGGACCATCGCATGTTGAAAAGTCGCTCTACCAACTAAGCTAACGGAACCGATAGCAGCTCGTAGGGCAAGGCCGAATTGCTCAGAAATTTGAAGCAGGAGCAGCATTAGACCATGTTATTATAAGGAAAGCCACCAATGTGGAGTTGATTTCATTGAGTGAGATTGTTTTTAGATTGTTTTTTTCTTCGGAAGGAAAGTTTTCTTGAAATTTGCATAGACAGATTTTCTCTGTATCCGTAACGATGAGATAAAGTGGGTAGAAACGAATAATTGCTTCTTCAATGAAATCTGCTTGACCTTGGGGGATTCCTATAAAAATGTAAATTGAACCAACAGTATGTTTTCGTTTGCTTTTTTAATGGAAAGAATTCTCTAAAGCTGAAAGAAGTCGCAGCTTTAAAAATCGAGTTTCAGTAACCTCGTCAAGCTGCGGAAAAGAAGACACTGAAGACGACTCAATCCAATTGTCATTTTCAGTAAAGATTGATCCCTGGCTCTTCCGGGGTTTGTTTACGGTTTTCAGTTGGCAGTTAACGCACTTACCGGCGGAAAATTGAATTTAAAAGTAATGCACAACTTTTGCTCAGCACCTGTGGAACGCAGTGGTATAAATTTAAATCCTGTCCCCTAAGTTCCGTCGAGAGATGAATGCAGTTGCTAGCCATGTAAAGTACAACCAGGCGGGTGGTTCATATATTTACATACATATATTAACACTGCGCTGTCCTCAATAATCAATCGCTGATAAATTTTCAGTCGGCTTCGTTAAACTGTTCATCGTGCAGCCGATCCCAAAGCACAAAGCATTAGAACACGCCTGCCTAACTTCGAGGCAACTGCCCCGTAGACACTCAGCGCTCCCAACACTTCAACCCTCTTCCGCCCCCCTCTTTCCACTCCCTTCATCTTGTCTCTCAACTTTTTTCCTGCCTGCGTGCACCACAGTAAGTGGCCGAGCCGCAAAGGGATCACCGCTGGCCTTGACACGCAAGTAGTAGGCAAGCGGTTGTTCTGGCTTCGTTTTTTTCCTCCTTTTCCATTTTTTTTTTCTGGCGGCCTTGCGACTTTGGTATGTAGTACATACACGCTATTTGAACAACGCAAAGGTAGTGTGCCCAACCAGCGATAGGATTAAAGATAGTTCCACATTTCCGGTGCAAAGAATCACCGGACCTTTTGTGGAAATGGATCACCGAGAACAAAAGTCACAACCGTTGAAGATAATAAAAAAATGGAAAGTCTACTCAGCACTAATTCATCCCTGTTTAATCCTGTAAGATGCTAGGAAGCGAAGGTTTTCACCTGCTGTTACACTTTTCGGGGAAATGAATGCTGACATCTATTTCATAATGACTTCAACAACATTGAACGTTAACTTGGAACGTATCGAAAATTAAGTCTTCAATAAGCACAAAACACGCAATAATCTCCTATAGAAAAACGTGACTTGCCTTTAGATTTTGTACATCGTGCCTGTATTTGTGTCAGAACATGTAATCGGGCTCGCAGTAGAGGTCGTTTTAAGTTTAATTATATTTTGGGCAGACTTGGGCATGACCCATGTTTTCACTAAACACCCTTCAAATTTGCCTCAGCAACATGAAGGAAAAAAAAAACGCCAAAAAAGACGCTTAGAAAGCAGAACGTCGTTAATCTTGTCTACACAAAACTAAGATTTATGGCGCACACCGCCTTAACTCGGTGAAAGAGGGATAACTTTAATTCTCGAAACAAATCCAATCCTAATAGACATAGTCACAGGTGGACTCGCTATCACAAAACTTCATTCTCTTAATTTGGCAGCACTCTTCAGATATTTACAAAAAAAAAGAACAACTAGACTTATTGGAATACAATAAATTAGGCACTGGTAGTACTTTTAATATCCTTCAATCCGGACCTCGCCTAAGAGAAACTTATGTTAGATGCAGTAGCTAAGTGGCAAACGTCGATGAAGGACATGTGTTTACTGGTTGCTACGAGCAGTACTCGGTTCGGTTTAATGAAAACTTGTTTAAGCATGTGTTCATAATAAATTAAAGTGAAATTCTGGAGTGTCTACAGAGGATTTCTTCCTTCGCCTATATTAAAGAACTGGGAGCTTCTCGAGAACGTTAAAGTCAAGAGAAGTGAAAAAAGTGCAGAAAATGAGCCCACTTCAGCGCAAAAGTAATGGCAGCAATTTTTGGTGTGGCAAATGTTCGAAGAACTTGTTTCTACAGAAACTACACCTAATGAATGAGAAGAAAAGTCATTAACAAACCAAAGCTCACAGAACAGGCACCACTGTGTAACGACAGGTTCCCCGACAGCTGTTTGGGTATATCACACCCTTCCTCCTCCTTACACGGAACCCACTGTGTGGATGGTTCCTGTGGAAGCTCAGCTCGGCTTGCGCATTCTTCGCTCTCGCCATAGCCTCTTCATTCCACGGTAACTACTATCCGAGTGGTTCTCGTGGCAAACATCATCCGGGTACGCCAATTGCTACTGTTGCTGCTGCTGCTGCTACTACTACTACTACTACTACTACTACTACTACTACTACTACTACTACTACTACTACTACTACTACTACTACTACTACTACTACTGTTGCTACTACTACTGCCACTTCCGCTACTACTAATGCTACTACTGCTACTACTACTACTACTACTACTACTACTACTACTACTACTACTACTACTACTACTACTACTACTACTACTACTACTACTACTACTACCACTACTACTGCTACTACTACTTCTACTAATACTACTACTACTACTACTACTACTACTACTACTACTACTACTACTACTACTACTACTACTACTACTACTACTACTACTACTAGTACTGCTGCTACTACTACTGCTACTAATTCAACTACTGCTGCTCCTAATACTATAGTGCCACAAGGACGCTAAGGCAAGGGAACGGACATTTAACGGCTGTAGCTCTATATCGGCACTGAATTTGTCCACACTGGAAAAAAAAACTGAAAAAAAAAGTTTTACATACAAATTAGACGTGCATCAAACCAGGAGTTCACGGGAGTGCGACTGCAGTACTTTAAAATTCTTCGTGGTTGTCAGTATAGAACGAAGTTCCAATCAGGCAAAACTTTGGAGGGCCATAGTAATAGAGTTAGGCGAAGAAAACTGCTTTAAAATGTTCTCGCAACAAAAAACGCTTGTTAAAAGTAAAAGAAATAGCTATAGGGGTCATCTGACGAGCAGGGAAGGCTGATTCGTTTAAAACGCCAATAAGGAGGCCTATCCTTAATAGCCGTTCTGCCCACCTGATACGCATAGTGAAATTGCTGAGCTCAATTTCTTCCTCATCCCTTATATCCCATCTTTTGTATTCCCCAGTGAAATGTAGCATACCGGTACCTTTCCCAAGTTGCCCTCTCTTAAGAAGCAGGCAGAAAAAGTTAAACATTGAAACATCTGCACCAGAAACGTCAGAAACTGCAAACGACCGGGCGTTCACTCGCCAAAATGCAGCACTTTTTCGTTGCTGTGGCTCCCGCTGCAGGCAGTATACTACTTTTGTCTCCAATAGTACGTTCTGGGGAGCACATAACCACCAACTCTAGCTAAAAAACATAAGAAGAAGTTCAGGTCTTCGCTTTATAGGCTTTGCTTCAGGGTCAAGGAAACATTCATTTAGTTCTCCCAATATCCCTCGCTATTCACGAGCCGCCATCAGCTCACTATTATCTGTCCAATAAAACTCGTGATTCAGAATAATCATATCGCCTCCTCCACTTCTTCCCATGCCCGTAGGGAATCGACCTATTGATGCGGAGAGAAAAGTCATTACGATGAACCGTTCTCAGAGCGCTGAAAAAAAAGACTTCCAAATGCTAAGCCTTTCGGGAGCACCAGGCTAGAACATTTCACTGGATGAGAAGTAATTTTAGGCATTTGCTTCGCAAATAGGAGCGAAATGTTCGACGAAGGAAAGCGTGCTCAAGAATAGGGGCGAAGGAACTGTTTGCGCAGCTCTTCTCGTGGCGACGGTCATTACTCGAGTTTACCGAAGAAAATTGCTGTGGGCCACGTTACTCTACTCCAGAGTTTCTGTGACTTTATTGACAAGATATTGGCACGGAAATATTCCTAAAAGTCCACGAAAAAAAGAGACAGTAAAATAGGCGGCCCTTGGCGGTATCTTTTCTCGCCTCCCACGGAAAGTAGGTTAGTTCAGTTGTTATGAGATTGGCTCTACACTCCGTTTTTGGTGTTTTTCTGTTTGCTGCGCGTGTTCCATGGTGAGACATCGCAATCTGTAACCAGGCGTCCAATATGCCTGCGCTATGTCGCTGTGCACACGGTCTGGACGTCGCCCGCCTTTTGGAAGGAGTCGCCGGCGGCTTCTCATAGGCAGAACTGTTTTATTTGTTAGAATGTCCCCCAGGCCTAGCATTTCTTAGTTAATTAAACAAGCTATTCAGTCAGATGTATGCGGCTAGTGCAGCAGGCCGTTGCCGGTTGATCGTCTGAGAACACCCCTTTTCTCTTAGTACGTTTAATGTTAACAAAGAATTGTGGGCGATTTAGCATGGTTAGGCGGAATGCGAATTACGAGATCGAGCACATCGGTTTCCACTTCGGTTTCAGTTCGAGGCTCAGTTTTTAGGGTCAAGCAAGCTTCAGACAAAAATCGTTGAAATCGGACTTCAGCGCCGCCTTAAGGGTATGACGCGACGGCGTAAATGAGCTAACGCCCATTTATGAGAAATTGGTCATTCTCAACTCTACATTAAAAGATAGCTGAGAGTCCTCATACAAGTCCTGGTGCTGTGGTACAGCCGTTAAGCGATGAGCCACTGCCCTGCGATGGAAGGTGCTGCCACCGGTGGGGCTTGTGAGACCGATGTTGCTCTTTTAGAGAAATTGAATTGAAATTGAAATTGAAATTGAAAAGTCAAGGTCATGGGTAGAGGCTTCAGGTAAAAGAACATCGGCGGAATGTGATGGCACTTTAATGCTAGCGTAATAAAAAAATTTAATAATATAGTTATGTTCACGCTATGAAGTTCAGGTCGAAGGTGTCAGGCACTGTTACTTTCCAAATACGTGTTTCAACTTGACGCGTTCTCCGTAATCAACCACGAATTGAGCAACAGGAATGCATAGCCAGATTATGGTATGCATGCCTCCGCCTAAATGTTCCCGCATGTCACTGCTCTTACGATGGATACAGGCGGTGTTAACAAAAGCTAGTGTCGCATGCTGTGCTCACCTTCTTGTATGACGCGTGATGGGTGAGCACTCGGTGACACTTTACTGCGTGCCCAGATAAAGGACTCTAAACACCTGAATTTTAGCGTGTTTTCTCCTTAAAAATTATGTGTTAGACATTAGATTACATGGATCACCACGTGGTTTTCGCATATGACCGCTAAATAATTTAGAATTAAATTTCTTCTCTCGTGCTATTTTGGTTTCATCAACCGAACGATGACTGGGACGTGTAGTCGGTGTTTAGGTCATGTGATGCCCTAGAAAAACTGTAATATCATCGTTGATACGTAGTTTTAATTCACTACAACACTTTATCCGGCCTCTTTCAAGACCTTCAATGGCAAAAAACAACCTATCAGCAATTATGCAGCAGATTTTTCATTCCTCACGAGACCTGAGCATAAACTACACATCACAACCATCGTTGGGTAGTTGAAACTGGAAGCGAAACAGCCTCAAGAAGAAATTCAATTGTGAAATATTTAGTGGTCGCAGACCAATACCACGGGGTGTTCCACGTACCAGTGCCTAACGCATCGTTTGAAGAAAGAAAATAAGCAAGAAAAAAGTTGGTGTCGATAGTCCTTAATAAGGGACATCCGGTGGCACATCCCAGCTCAGAGCGCCAGGCTAACTTCGCTCGTGGGTATAATTGCTACGCCACCATTGCTACCACGTTCACCAAAAAATGACTGATTTCCTTTATATAAAGCGCAAACTACATGCGTGCCTCGAACGCGTACTAATGATGAAATTGCACTCAGAATGTCGCTAGAAATTGAATGATGTCACTTTCTAGCCATTCCGACCACACTCGCCGATTTCCCCGGTGTTTGTGCGGTCCCTCTGCGACATTGAAGAACTGGCTGGGTGCGCACCCAGGTCACGTGACGTTGTGGCTTCATCCGGACCTGCTACTGGATTGTGAGCAAACTGCCTATCGTGGCAGGTGGCAGTTCAGTTAATGATTAGTCGCGAGAGGTTGCTCGGGAAGAGCAACCTGTGTCTCACGAACCCTATCAGTGGCAGCATCTGCCATTGCAAGGCAGAGGCGCATCGCTTAAATGGTGCACCACTGCTCCAGGAGTGGTATGAATCCCCCAAAAATACACTATGGCAAAGTTCAGGATAACCAATTCCTCATATATGGGTATTAACCTATTAACTCTATCGCATCGTACCGTTAATGCTGAGCTAAGTCCGATTTCGCAGATCTTTGTCTCGCCTGCTTGACCTTGGAAATGAGCCACGAACCGCAACTGAAACCGAAGTGAATGCCGAATTGCTAGAGCATCTGATTCGCAATTGGCAAAATTATGCTAAATTGTCAGTCATTTTTTTTTATCAAAAAGAGGTACACATTTCCACCAACGACTTCCTAAAGAGACCTCGAATGTGGTACGTATCCGACCCTCAGTCTTATCGACGTATAAGAAATTTTGCAATAGATCTAAATATTGCTTCAAGAAGCATTATGAGGCAGTTGACTGATGGAAAATGCTTAGAATCTAAACAGTTTTTTTAACTTTTATTTTTCCGTAAGTATTTAACCGCATCCAACTCTACGCCCCTGCTTGCAAAAATACACAGAACGCCAAGGAGGCCTTTTAGCAGAAGAGAAAAACATGCTGAATTCTACCACTTGAAGGAAGTAGAAGAACATGAGACCCACTGTTCTGTATTGCTCCGTGAGGCCTTTATTAGCCAATTGTACTTGGTTGGCCTCAAATAAAAAGGCACATACCCATTACGGGGGAGTGGCCGCCTGTGTCTTGGCCACTCGCCTGTAGTGGGTATGTACCATTTTGTTTGAGGCCAACAAACTACAAGGGGCTAATAAAGGCCTCACGGAGCAATACGTTTCTTACGCATACTGAGGACTGGCTCGTGAAGGGTTCTGGTTGTTCTCTTCTCTTTAGACGAATTCGTATACAACGCAAAAGAGAGATATCCAGCAAAAGGAGGTGCCGATTCGTCGGGCAGTAGGTGGTTGTCCCAGTTACTAGAATCCAAGGAACCTCCACAGCTGGCCTTTTTTTTTTGCGGGTCACCCGTCCGGCGTGCACTGAATGCTGAGAGGGACCGAGGTAAAACACATGCGGCACTGTACGTATACGCCCTCTGCTAGCGCATACGAATACAACGACAGGGAAAAGGGTCATAAAGAGAGTCACGGTCAGCAAGGCCGTTTCAGAATCAAACCACGTTTGTGTACTGCGTTCGCTTCACAGCCGAGTCGAGTCCGAATTCATGCGACGAGCACGTTTCGCTTGTAGGCGCGTGGAAGGCGGGAAGGGTCGCGAAAGGTTGTGTTTCGTTGTGCCGACGAGAGAGCGCAGCATAGGGCGGGATACGTGTAAACCCGTTCCTGCTCTCCTCTCTCTCTCGATCTCCCTCTGTGTTCTTGTTTTCTTCGGTACTGAGGGCCACATGGGCCGTTGTAAACAAACGCTGAAATGGTATTTACAACTTGATTTTCACAGGTACCATCTTTTTTTCTGAACCTAAAGCATGCATTCAATCGCTTAAACTTGTTTCTTTGTTTGGGGGTCGTATCAAGGACACTGACGTTCTGCCTTAAACTTGTATGTTTCTTCAAAACCAAAACTTCATCAAAGTAATTTGACCCCTTGAGGCACAAAATATTTTGAACTGAAAAGAAACAATTATGATTTTGAGGTTTTTGCTGAAAAACGTGTCAAGACTTCTAAAAAAAATATTCCCATCCTCCTAGATTTATGCCATTTGTATCGGGTCTTCAAATGTCTGTATCGTAACTCCACAAAGCTTTCGTTTGCTCTTTGGTGCGTCTGCACACTCAGTTCCGTCGCAATAACCGGTCAAGCGAGCAAGTGAGTGCATTTTGGGATCTTTAGAGAATTAATGCTTGTGAAACAAATAAAAACACACATATTCCTCGTAGCTATGCAAAAGCCGCCGCAAAACGCAGAGCTATCTATTTTAAAAAACTATTTAGCGGTTATTTCGCATTTACATATCGGTCGCTTCCAACAATATGCACCAGATATTTTTTTCAGGTGATGTATACAGTACATCCATGTTTACAGGCGAATCTGGTGAATATCCAGTGCCACGAAGTGGATCGGAGAGATCCGCAAATAATACCTGCTGACTGTTTGGAGCGCCAAGTAAGCAGCAAAGGAACGTGGTAGGCTTTAAGACGCAGTAATAAACATATTCAAGATAGGTAACAGTGAATTATTCATCATCACCATCACCAGAAGGACTACGCCCACTGCAGGGCGAAGGCCTCTTCCGTCTCTCTCCAATGGCCCTGTCCTGTGCCAGCTGCGGCCACCCTATTACCGCCAAAGGAGGTAAGTACATGAACAAAGCAATGGTAACAAGGCAGTAGCGGATGAAGTTTTGACTGACTCGTATCGCTTGTACATGCTATCTTTTCATCACAGCATCTCAATAGAAAGCTTATCATTGCGCGATCAGCAGCTGCTACTACGATCCGCTTCCGATGCGCTTCCGTGTGAAGCCACTGCTCATGGGCAGATTTTGTTCAGGGTACCAGGAGACGCCAGGTGACGCCAGCTGTCGGTCAACAGCGCGCATGCGTGCCGCGTCAGGACCAGTCACCGCGTGCTCAATGGTGGCGGATCGCGGTAGAGGCCATAGATGGCGCTATCTTCCTTATAATGTGTACAATCATTATAATGTGTGTTTTAAACCATTGATTTCGTTTTAAAGCAAAATCCGTATAGGGCTCATCAGCAACCCAGCCCGTAGTTTGTTCAGGAAAAGTGGTAACAAAACTCACTGACCTCGTGACGTCATCTTCAAAGACAAATAAAATGTCTTAGCAATGTGTGGAGAACAAAACCAAGGAAGTTCACACTGCGAAGCGAACACTCAACCCATGGGCTCTGCATTGCTTCTTGGGGAATAAGGTGAACCTAGAGTATGGGATTCCTCACGATTGCATTCTACTGGCAGGTGTGCCCTTAGAAAGGCACGAAAAAAATATAAACTTAAAATTATAGTTTCACCTTCACTGGACGTAAATAGTCCTAGGTGCACTCCGTGATTTTTTCCACACCAGAACTAACGGGACAGAGAACAAAATCTGATGGAGGGAGAACGTCAAAGATGCCGGTCAGAGCAGTTAACACTTTCAAGTTGCCCGCGAAGCACTTCTGCCTAGCAAAAACGATTTAACATGTGCGTTCGGGAGCGTTTCACGTGGTTTCCTGTACATCCGGTGAATTTCACGTACCTCGCCAAACGCTCCAAATCACTGCGAAATAAATCTTGTATATCCGCCCACCAATCTGCATTATTTTTTACCCTTTATCAGACACATGTAATTGCATGGTTTGTTCTTGTAACCTCGCCAGAAGGATACACTAACGTACCTCCCTTATCTTCCGCAACTCCTTGCCCAAAATTAATTCAATCGAAGACCTTCCTCAGATTTCATAGTTTGGCGTTGCCAGAGAATAGTTTTCGACGTTTTCGAAGGAAAAAAGAAAATTTGAATCACGTTTGTGCAGCACACCATATTCTACCCTGCCTTTGCGATGTGCTTGGGGCCGAATTCTACATTGAGTCATGGCATTGCGCTGCAATTTCGGCAGGCGTCCTTCAGTGGACGAGCAAATGCATTCAGTAAACACAAAACAAATATGCTTGACGCATGTGCGGTAGTGTGTAAAAGAAAGAAGAGTGACTTGACGCCTGCGGGGCACCTCTTGGCATGCAGGCAGCCCCGTCTTTCCGCCGTCCATCTGCAGGGAGAGAAAGGCTGGAGGATGCCAGGGGCATAGCCGTTGTTTGAACGGGTCGGTCTGAACTGAAATGAGCCACTTTAAATTCAGAACCAAAGGATCCCATGCGCGTGCTGCGCGCTGACCTCTTTGAGCACGCCGGCACTTCCCTTTCAGCTGTCGGCTTCACAAAGAAGCCGCCTGATCCGACAAGAACAGAGGCGTCAACACAAAGCTTTCTGGAATCCGAAGTGAAATATACACGAGAATGAAGTACGCGGCCTTTAAAGTTGGTCTTTTATTTTTTGCTACATTATGTTCTGTGGATATGGTTTCAAAAGACAGCAGAAGAGGCAAGCGGATTTTTAACATCTCAACTAATAGTCAAAGGAGTGTGCGATTTCATTGCAAGAAGGAAAAAAGAATGTCTGTAAACGAGCTGCCACATGAATAAGGAATCTTCTAGTAAAATAAGGACCCTATACATTACACAAAACCGGACTACAGAAGGAAGTCACATCTAAAGCGGCTTCAACGGTGCTTCAATAATATGTGCTCATATTGGAGTCTAACAGATGACGGACCATTTAGCGGAGTTAGGACAGATGCGAACTAGGCGTGCTAGCTTTTCCGTTTTCATTTTCCCATGGTCATTCCCTACTTTACATTTATAGTCCTTATACCACTCATGGCACAGTGGTTAAACGGTTAAGCGCGGCTCACTCCCCTGCGACGGCAGGTGCTGCCACCGGTGGTGCTTGCAAGAGACAGGTTGCTCTTCCCGAGCAACGTCTCTCGACCAATTAATAATTGAACTGCCACCTGCCGCGCTGGGCTGGTTGTTCACGATTCTACCTGCTACCTATAGGCTGCTTTTCCGGGGATTTTTTTTCGCTATCAGTAGAGCCTCTACTCGCCTATTTCGCTGATGTTTGTCCGGTCTCTTTGCGAACTTGAAGAGCTGGTTGGCTGGAGAAGGTGAGCCACAGAGGTCACGTGACGTTGTAGTGTCTTCACAGCGTGTCCACAAAGAGGGACCGCACAGACAACGGCTAAGGTGGTCAGTAGAAGCTCCAATGTTTGCGTAGTAAAAAGAATCTGAAATGGTTAAGGAGTTTTAAAAAAAAAGTATACAAAGCGGAAAACTCAAATCGCAAGCGCCAGAGGGGCGTGTGCAACAGGGATTCAGTTGAACCAAAGTAATTGTAATTTGAACTACACGCGTTACCGGTTGCAATAAAGTCTATGTCATAAAGTTTCAATTTTTAGCATGAAGGATACTGCGCACAAAAGTAACAGGTATAAAAGAAGTTGGCCGCATCACTGGTGTGCTTTCTAGACACGCGTGGTAAACGCTGACGACGGCAGAACGGTAGGAAGTGCAGATTAGGTACTTTTAAGAAACGACTTTTAGCCCGTCATGCCTGTTCAGAGTCAGAAATATGGCAATAAGATGTCGAACATGGCTGCATTGTGCGCAAGCAGAGCTTTTGAAAGAAGCATGCAACCTGATGCAATGGTCTCGCACGGCACGATGACATTCCTTTGTGACTTCACTTAAGCACTGATTTTAAAAAAACACCCGTGTATGACGCAACGCTTCGGCGGTAAATAAATTACAGTTCTCTATTTCAGTCACCGATCTCACAGCATTTGTTTAGCCTATTTCAATTACACATCTAAGATCCTTTAATTTATTTCCTAATTGCTATTATTATCATAATTATTTTGTTTTTCCCCACCATTATTTTCTTTTTTAACATTTTGTGCACCTATCGGTTGCCCCCTGTGTCTTGGCCAATCCCCCGCAGTGGGTACGCGCCATTATCTAGAGGACAACAACAACAACAACAATGACAAGTGCGGCTCGCAAATTTCTCGCAATCATAGATGTTCCCACCTTCCCAGCGAACGCAGCGTTGCGCTGAGCAATGATTTTCTTGCCAAAAATTTTTCGGTAGTGTTCGGAAAGAAAGCTATAAATCTTTTGTGTTCCATTTGGCGTTATACACTGTTGTGATATCTTCGGCTGGTCGTTTTAGAGAGCTCTGGAGAGCTGTTAGAGGTGACCTTCCATTCGACTGGTCGAACTGGGGCGCTCTGACCTCATCTGGTTGGTTCATTCGGATCACTCGCATGCCACTCACGGCGTATTGAGGCGCTTAAACTTTCTTCTCAGAGTGCTTGAGCGCTGTGAGATACGTGGTTCAGCAGCGTCATAATCATAAGCCTGACTACGCCAACTGCAGGGCAAAGGTCTCCCGCACATATCTCCTATCAGCCCTGTCCTGTGGCTGCTGCGGCTGCCTTGCTGCAAACTTGCTCATCTCATCCGCCCAATTTACTTTCAGCCACCTTCTGTACGCACGCCTTCTCTTGGAATCCATCCTATTAACATAACATTGATGCTTCCAGCCATTTCGCTCGTGGAGGCGGCCCGACGCCGACAAATGACGGTTCGGTCACCGCTGGTGGCCGGCGAAGTGACTGTGTAGACGTAGTTTTATCTTATTGCACTCCATTTCTGCACAAGCTTCAAGGCAACCACCTTCATTACCGTGGGCGGGAGTCTGAGAATACTTCTTAAAAATTAAATGGCGGGAATTAAAGTACAGAATCGGTATATAGGTGATGAGTGACGCCGTAGCAGAGGGGTTCGGATTAACGTGCGGCGACATATCGCTTCGCCTCCATTGAAACGTGGCCGCCGCCGCTCACTGCTCCTTCGTTCTGCGTTACAGCAGATATCACAGCGCTAACGTCGTTGATTGCGCCAACGGAGTTCGATAGCGCGGAATATGCTGAGGACGAGACACCTAGAGCTACATTTTTGCGCCCGTGTTTTGGATGGTTGGTTTAGGGTTTATGGGGTTTAACGTCCGAAAGCGACTCAGCCTTTGAGGGACGCCGTAGTGAAGAGCTCGAGATAGTTTCGTCCACATTGGGTTCTTAACGCGCACTGACGAGAATACGTACCGGTGGCTCCGTTTTTGAGTGTTTGCAAGTCCAGTACAAGCGTTCATGAGTGTTTAGAGTGCAAAAAAAAAAATCTGTGTTTCCATGGAGAAAGTCCAAAGTACGGGCATCATTCCGAAGCAGTTCCATGGCGCACGGTAACTTGTGTAACTTCACTTACGCTGACATCGATCATTCTCGGTGCCGCAGCATTGCAATATGAAGCATTTAGAGTGAAGCCTCGCGGCGTATCGTGAGGATTTACTGGCATTTGGCAGAGTGTTTTCCTTAAGCCGTAGCATCAGTCACTTCGCCGCAACGCTTTTCATCACAAGCTTGCTTCCTTGAAAAGGATTAAAAGACGTGTATGGCGCCCCCGAAAGACATAGCATAACCTTTTAACTTGACGATAGAACTGTAGCTCTTTCGCCGAAACTGGGACAAATAATAGAAGATATTCTCTCAAACTAATGTACGCACGTCCATGCCTTCGCTGAATCGCACTTATTGAGAGGCTTTGCTGAAGTAGAACACTTTCTTCCTACCATTTAGGAGATGCTTTAATTTACATTCTGCGGAATCAGCGACGGAAGTATTTCACCAGATATGCAGGCCTCCGGGGACCATATAATTGTCCTGCGCTATGCACGCTAAGAAAGTAGAATTGTAATCAAATTTCTTCTGCCGATATTCTAATCTCTGTCGAAATAAACATTCCACTATTTTGGCGATTAAGGCGAAGTGAAAAGTTGCTAAAAACTATACAGCCATAGATTTACTCTTTATGAAGTAAAAGAGGATTTTAGTTTACAGATATGACACTAATATACGTCTCGCGTCCCCCATCGCTTCGAGAAACCCACTCCTTGGTCATCTTACGCCATACTTATCTAGGCCACGTGCATCTCCGGGAAGAATGTTAGGCACCCTTGGTGGGAACACTTGAGCGCGTGGTTGTGCGGCATGCTTCACTGGTGCGCTTTCACACTGTCTGGACTCGATCACACTTTCAAGTCACCTTGTCCAGCGAGGCGCCCACAGCTCGTACTGAGCAAGCAGCAGAACAACGTGATTAAGTGTTCCCGCTAAGTGCAACTAATTCCGCGCATAATCTAGAGCGCCGACTCCGCAGCCAATAGGACAGCATTTCCATGGGTGAAATCTATAGTTTTCGGTCACCACATATCAGGAAACTCTCGCAAAGGCCATGTCGAAGCCATTTACCCAGGCGAAAGTCACACAAACCCACCCCCGAGCCACCACGCCTGCGTATGTACCAAAATTCACTTGTCTTGCTTCAGAGTCCCTTCCTGACAACGTTGGCTTCAGCATCTGCGTTCGATTCTTTTGATCCGTTGTGCCTCCGAGGCCGACCCTGTTGAGTCCGGAGCCGAGACGCTCGGCGCCGGGACCTTTCTCGTACACAGACCAACCGTTGCCACGGAGGCACAGCCAAGAAGAAAGTTTCGAGATCCCGTCGTACATCTCCGGAACCGGTAATCTTGCGCAGCCCTGCAACGGCCCATTACACAGGACACGATAGCCGGCTTTCTACCGCAAAACCAGAGAAAAGGGGATATTTTCCACACCGATGGAAGGTCAGAGGGCAAACTGACTGCTACATTTCTCGGAGACAGTCAATGCAGGACATCCGCAGCTGAAATGAAAAAAAAACAGTGTCTGAGGCGATACGAGCAGGCCAAAGGCAAGGCCATTTGTTCGTGAGATTAGAAGTGTCTACGGTCCCTATGGCATTGTCAGGCATCTGCCCCTGAAGACGGAAAGACATGTCTTACGGCTTCAGGTCGTTCGACCACGAAACAATAAATAAGGCGCCAAAAGCCTCAAAATGGCATCGAGAAGTCTGTAGCCGTCTGCGGTTTAACACCAATATTCTGGGCCAATTTATGACGCATAGCATCACATCCACGAAAATTACTATCTAGTGCTGTGTCTGGCTGCTGCATTACTTCACTATGAATGTCTCCGGCTAGGCTTTCTGAATATAGTTAGAATTATTCATACGAACGTTTAAATAACTGAAAACTAGGCTTACCAGCTTCTACTTTCGGCCTACTTGACAGCTAGATAACCGAGCCAGCCTAATTAAGTACCAGATTCTCAGAGGGCAGGATAGCAAGCCTTGTCGCTAAAACTACGTTTCGCGCTTGCTCGTTTTAAACAAACAGACATTGTCGTTTCAAGCTCGGAGAAAAGAAATCAATTGAAACAAAGGAGCAAGTAAAAAGCCTCTTAAATTACTCTCCATTTGATCCAAAGAAAAGCTACTCTATTCTCTATATCCAGATACGGCGCTCTAATCCAGGGGTCAAAATTCGTGCCTGTACAGACTTGCAGTAGTTGCATACCACCGGCACAGCCCTAAGCAAGCTCCCTCGCTCAATTGTGATCGCGTGTACAGAGCCGGCTGGTGCAGGAAATGAGGCGCTTTGTTGCGCAAGCTGACGCTTTTTAACACCGAGGGCCCTTGAGCGAGAACAGGAGAATTAAATGATGCTGTCGTAAATTTAAGATGCAGCTCACTGCAAAGACCTTTCCTGGCGCAAGCATCAACTTCATACGTCGTTGTGGTCTCTGTGAGCCCCTCAACCCTCCAAAGGGCATGCACTGAAAGCTTGAAACAAAAGTGGTGATCTCCTATGATTTGATCACTGATAGCCGCTTCAATGCGAAAATGCAAGAAAATAGAAGAAAAAACTGGGAAATTTGTTAGAGAAAGATAATTACAGTGTAATTAAACACGGATATTTTTGCACAGTTTCTGAATGCCTAAGGACCGTAAAAAGACGCTCACAAACGCAGGTCATTACATATATCAATATCAAATTCAAAACTGCTCGATGCCACTCAAATGAAGCATTACAACCACTGATATTTAAGGTTGTTTTCTTTTTAGTGCTATCTTTTGCATGAATTTATCATTTTGTAGGTGTCCTGCATTTTTTGTAGCCCACACTTTTTAAAACTATGTTTTAAAATGCGTTCATGCATTTATCTTAGCAACTGATGTAGTTCTGCAGCAGAAATGAAAATTATTTACATTTTTACACCACGTAAGAAAGGTTATAAGCTGGGGAATATTGCGCTAAAAGCAAACTGCCTGTCGTTTACATTGTTTACCTCTTTTGCACTCATAGTTCTGTACGATGCAGCACAGTTGCAAATGACTTCGGCATCACCGGTAACGTTGAAATTTGTTTTAACCAGGGATTACATCGCTGATTTGTTCTTTAATCGGATCATTACCCAGGTAGGTCGGCCGGGGAGCATACGCTACCAAGGACGCATTTTAGGGCACATAATTGATTTGGGCCTTGCCGACCTCAACAATTGTAGTGTTGATGATGGTGGATAGCTCGACGAAAAAGAGCCGTAGCTAACGTGTTCCTGGTATGCTCAGGATGGGCGATTACGAATTCTTACTATGTGTTTCCCCTGAGAGAAGCCGAGTAGCAGGTCAGGAATGAACCGTTGGAATAACGGTGCATACCCGGCCAGTAGTACCAAAGAGCGAATCCTGCGTCTCCCGCGTGCGAGGTAGATGTCAGCACACCTGTTAAACCACCGCTGCGATACAACGAAGCCTTGAAGTGGGCAGTCGAATTACGGCGCAGTCATCGCGGAGCTCAGTATAGGAGATTTCTGCCTAAATGAAAACACAAAAAGCGAGCTCCCAGTGGTGTGCGATTGCGCAACCCAAGAACCCGAGTCAAAGCATTATGCCGAAAAAAAAAACAGCACCCTTCAAAACAGCACACGGAATAAGAAACAGCACGACGACAGAAAAGCGTAGCGCAGTATGCTGCAGCGCTTCTTAAAGACCACATATGACAGAACTAGCGGTTACACAGTCCTCGATTGCTTAGCTTTTATGTTCTGTGTCTTACTGTATTACGCAAACACAATATTAAAAACGAAATTGATCTAGACATCCACTTGCTTTAGCTTTTTGCGTTTTTGCTTCCACGCTATCGCTCCCCTCTCTGGGTAAACTTTTATGAACTGATTTACATTCAAAGGACAGCGTATTTTTGCGTTTAATTATCATCAAGTATCCAGAATCGCAGCTAAGTTGAACGCTAGCGTATTAATGCCCTACTACTCGAACCAGTAGACAACATCTCAAGGGGAGATTAAGCGGTCGTACTTTAGATGATGAGTTTACAAAGCATTTAAAAAAACAAAGCGAAATTCGACGAAAAGCACGCATATAAAAGAGGGAAAACAATGACTTTAACAAGTACTTTGCTATTGTATTATAGAGAGCGTTCAGCATGAACACATAGACATAGAAAGAGCCACGCAGCACTGGTTGGAGCTTTAAACTTGACATATTTTTGGATGCCTTAGCATAAGCCTAGATCTGCTAGTCATCCGGACACCTTCGTTCCTTCTGTTTCTTGTTCGATCTCTGCAATCGTTTGAAAGCCGAAGGAAAGAAAAAAAAAGGATTAATACCTCATGTAAGCAAGAGGTGAATACTACTGGAAAGATCGCGTCTCCCGACCTAGTAAAGTGCGATTTTATCACTTGGTTTATGGAACACTTTGATGGCTACGCAGCCGGAAGATATTTTCCAGTAAATCTGCATATGCCTCTTCTGCACCCTGTTTCCGTATTGCTGTATGACTGCTGAGGCTTTAAGTGAGTCACATGCTTTGTCGTATTCTATTAGGGCTTTATATTTGTGTTAGTTATATATTCTGCGCATTTCACTATCACCTGATTGATGGTGTGAATATGGTCGGTTGTGGAGCAGACTCAATTTTTCAGACTCCGATTTCATTTCTTCATAAAACCTTTCTCATATCTCGTCATCATGATTGAATATAGGCCTGCAACACCTTCAATTCGTACCTCTTAATAAACTTAGTTACAACGGTCCCCCTCTCTTTAATGTTGCTGAATAGAGCTCAACTGCCAGACATACGTCACAATCACAAAAGCAAACAAAAAATTACAGTGACCTTCTCAGTTATTCATATCGCCTCTTTATTCTTTCTTTGCATTATAACATATTTCTCAAATTTAGTGCTCTTCCTCGCTCAAGCGCTTTCACAGCTTGATGAAAACACTAATTGCATTAAAAAAAACGGCGAAAAGTCCTTAGTTAAGGAAGTCACCAGAAAATAATCTCGCAGTTTCAGCTTTCTGCGTCTTCTTGATACTGCGGCGTTCGTTACAGACTCAAGGAAACTTTATCAGCGGAACGCAGTGGTACAGGATGCTGGAAAAACAGTCATGAACAAAACGATTCTTTGGGCGTCGCGCTTTAGTGCTTTTCTGCAATAGAAGGCAGCAATAAACGCAAAGACGAAAAGCTAGCTCTTACTTCAGCCACGTTCGCGAGCGCAAAATGAAGTAGGGACCTGCCGCTGTTTCCACGTTTCTTGTATTTATAGGCAACATTCTTAAAACCTGGAACCTGTCAAATGCAACCATGTTATCTTGCGTTCTTTTTTCTACGCTCTCTTCCGTTGTCGACTTTGTCGCGTTGCATGCAAGGAGCTGCAGCAGCGTGACCTGTCAGCCGGAAATTACCGCATAAACGAATGACCCGGGCCAGGAGTTTCCTGGCTATCTTCTGACCTGCCTTTTCTCGCCTTCTGAGCGGTCTTTGGCTATCTTGTGAGCCGTGTGCTGCCCTCCCACTTTCATTTACATTTGCGGCGTGTCTTACTCGAGGATAAGCTTTATAATTCGGTCCATGCCTGTTTCTTTCTAAGAGATAAATGGTCCGTTCATCAGCGGACCTATGCCTTCCGTTGCTGCTGACACCGCTATAAGATAAGGGTGCTGAAATGGCGCCCCTGTAGTTGAAGTCGAGCTCTTGGGGCTCGCTCTGCTACATCAGTGTGAGGAGCATAATTTTGAAAAGGCTGTACTTTCATGCAATCTTTGCAATTGTAAATTTCTGGTGATTAAAACAGAAGCTTAGAAGACCGCCCATATATGGCGTCGATTGGAAGTGAACTGGCGGCAGAAAAAGTATGTTTTCTGTTACCACTGTTACTACCAATAGGACGGCCGTCATATAATGTGAGCAGCATTTTTGCTACATTCAGCCTAAAGACTGTTTCATGGCACACATGGACTATATATTACGAAAATAATTCGATAATTCATGATTTTTGAATCACTTCTTGGAATTACATTCATTGAGTTGAGTCGATCTGAAGAACTTCCTGCACAGTATTATAATGCGCAGGTTGATGTTAAGTGCGTTATAGAGCATATGATTTCATTCGCTGCCAAAAGTAGAGGCACAAGCAATATGAAAGGCGACTCGCGAGCACAGTGGAATGCGGGCCGATGCGGAACCTATGGCTGTTTAAGTATGGGAAGCACGCCCTGTTATGTTAGCGCGTTGTTCGGCTAGAAAGCGGTATGACGGTTATGTAGGCTGAAGTACTCGTTTCGTGCCTGTAGCAGCTTTAAATCTAGACGCATTGCTCTTAAAATTGTTACTGTTTTTAAAATTGAAGACATGGCTTCCTGCGATCAGCCCGGGGTGCACTTGCAATTTTTAGAAAAGCATTATCGCCACAGTCTCACATGTTCCGTTTCATATTGGTTCCCCTTAAACATAAGGACTATTTTACTGGAATACAAATAGGAAGATATTCGCGCTTCTTTTCCTACTCATAGGAAGCAGGAAAAAAGTTGTCCTTCCAGATGGCAATGTAAATTCTCGCCGTCTCCAGCCAGCGATGCATAGTCCATATGTGCTTAGCGGTCGAATATTTGTCTTGACCAAAGCAAACACCCAGCTCGCATTTTTCTACGCGACGCAAATCGATGGGCTGACGTTAGATTACAAATATCCTCCCCAAATCGCTGAACAACTTCCTTTCGATAGCTATACACTGAACAATATTAGGTGTTAACCAAGATAATCGAACGAAAGTGTTCTCTTTGAGGTTCAGTAGGGGTGTGAGTTTTGAAATGTTCGTCACATGTCTCTCAGCAACAACGAAATCACATTATCAGTGAAGCCAAGACGCTGCGCGTATGGAATGCTAATTCTATTCAGTGTACCAACGGTGTCGCGTTCTTGATGCGAAAAAAAAATCCTTCTTAGACTATGCGTAACGATTACATCACAGCCGATATCAGTTGACAGTGGCGGCCGCGTCTTCGCAAGAACAAAAATTAAAAACAAAGTTGAATCGGTCGGGTAGACCTAACAAATTTACTATGAGCTTTGAACGCACTGTGCATACTTTTACGTATAATAGCGGATTTTATTGTTGCGATTTATGGAGCTTCCTTAAAGGAGGGAAGTGGAATCATGGCTAAACATTGTTAACTAATGCGCATGATCTTCCACTCAGTAGCGGGCAACTGCGTCTCTCATCAAAACCGCGAAACAGGCGAGTTGGTGGTTAATTTTTAAAGGTAAACAGCGCAAAGACGAAGACCGCAGCAGAAGAAACACAGGACGAGCGCTTACTGCCAACAGATTATGGAAGAAAACAAGGTTGTACGTTAGTAAGTCATCTATTTTATTACATGATCGGGAGGTTGCATGCCTTGATACCACGTAGCAACACGGGCTTGTGTTTGTATGCTTGTTGATAGGTTCCACTGATTGCGTTGCTGTCTTCGAATAAACTTTCAGTTGTGAGTCGGCGCTCATCCATTGTTTCTTCGGCTGCGGTCTTCGTCTTTGCGCTCTTTGCTTCTTCAATGCAAAGACGTGAATAAAAAGAAAAACATTTTCTCACTCATGTGCTTCTGCATGTTGCCCACTTTTCGCGATACGTGTGATTGACGTTTTATATCATTTTCAGTTACGTGCACAGCGGATATTTTATACTGACGAAATGACAAGCCGAAAAACTAACCCCTACGTGTAAATGCGTTCAATGCAAATTGCGACGAGCAAGGTGTGCTAATTCGTGCAGTTAGCCTTCAATGCAAATAACAAAGTACGCTAAATGTTCGTGCAACTTTGGTGGTCTGATTGGTGGTCTGAGAACGCACTGAATTAATAGCAGGTGGAAACCTGAATGTTACCTTTGCATGCGTTGAAAAGCGTCCCTTACAAAAAGGCTTTTCTTTGTTTGATAAATGCCGAACTTTGTTTGGCATTTGTATTCACATTCTTTTTACTCTAGATTCCCGTCGCCATGTCTTGCATCCCGCACTGCATCCACGTGAGTGGAGTGGCTCATGGCATTGTGAACAAAGTTGTATTCGCCAGCAGGTGACGGGTAGAGTTTTGTTGCGGCATGTGACAGCAACGGCGAAGCTGTTTAAATGCGCCATCATAGAGAGCCTCTGTAGAAAGAAACTGCAAAATCGAATGGTTCAAAACGTCATCGCATGTCCTCTTACAGCCCACCACCATCTTCATAGTTGGCTTGGACAGCCAGTTTGAAACCCTGAAACAGCTAAGTTCGCACAAGCCTCGCCTCTCCATTGTGACCAATGAAAGCGCCTTGACGAAATCGCGTAAGGCCCCTTTTAAGAGTTCCGCCGCAGAAACGAAGCTTAGGAGAAACGGTCCCCGAAGCCAACCAACGTCGCGTGCTTCCTGAGTCATCATTCGGGATTCCGCGGATAGGCTTTGGCTTCAAGGTCGTCACTTGGTAGCACCTCTGTAAAGGGGCAATCATTCTTTACGACGCAGAGCAATAACGCAAAATTGCAGGCTACTGCAATACAACTTCTGTCTCTTCTGATATCTCCAATAGAATCATGAGTGAGCTCTAAATGTTGTTACTGCCAGAAATGGAGGCTTTTAGACTTCTTATTTTGCCATTCCGGGGTCTAGAAAAAGTTCCACGAAATCGACTGTAACTTACTTCTCTTGGGCGGATCAAAATAAAATAAAACGACTTCATTGCTTGGTCACAAAAAACAAACTCGAGTCTTAAGACAAAGTAAAGACAGATTGAAGTTCTCTTATACAGATAAAGTACTGTGTTCTAATAACAAAAAGACATCTTTCATCGAAAATAGAACCTACCTAATCAAGAAAAGGTAAAAAACCAAATAGAGGTGTTGCCATCACTGTCTCATTTCGGAAGTAACCTGCGTGTGTCAGCATGACGCGGATCCCAGAGGCTTAGCTACACTGCCATTCTCTTCCAGACATCGGCTGCCAGTCCTATCTCACTGTGGACGGACGTCACGAGTTTGAATCGAGTGAAGAAAAAATTTTTTAATATAACTTTGTCAACCGTGAATGGATTTTTTTTTGCTGCCAAATAACCGTTAACATACCCGGAAGTACTCAAGAATCTATATTTATTGTTAACAATGACTGCCTGCAGTTCTCCTCCGTATTTGTTCAACGCTAAATGCAGAGATTAAACACCCAAAAGACGACATTTTGGTTTTGCTAAGACACTAAGTTTATCACGGAATGAAAATTACTGAGTGGAGCGGCATGATACGCTTAATAATCTAGATCGTAGAAAACGCTATTTGAGCACTCTGAAAAGTAGAACAAAATAGCTTTTATTTCAAAGAGACTTCCTTTGAAGCTCGCGAAGCCAGAGCCAGGCGATGGGTTTTATTTGAAGTTTTTTGTTTTTTCACACAAATGGAGTGTTAGTTTTTCTTTGGCACAACACTTGCATGATTTTTCAGGAGCTCAGAAGCTACGATCAGGTTGCAATTTTGACCCATATCTCGTTACTTAATTTGAAGCACTATCGTTACAAAACTCCAGCATATATAATTGAAATGGCCCATCACAAAAGTTGCGTCCTGTGTTGGGTTACGTCTGTTAGGCTATGCTTGATAGCATTTGTCGCCAAGACAATTTGATAGTAGTTGTGTTTCGTAGCAGGCGTCGCTGGCTTAAACTTCATGATGTCGGCCAATGCTCCACCTGCGTCCCAAGGGCAAGAAAAAGAGATAACTCTTACGTTCGCCGAACGAGGCCAGCAATTTTTAAGAATCACCTCAAGCTTTATATGTATTGCACATGCACTGCAGTGTATTTAAAATCGCGGCTGTTTTGTTGTCCAAACTTTGGGAACTACGATCATGATGACTTCACACTCTACTTTGCTCAATACTTACACGGACGCTTACTATCACAATGATCCTTTACTTTCCTCTCCCCCTTCTCTAATCTTTCCGGGTATTCGAAGTATACATGTAGACTACTTGGGAACCACTACCGTGCTTGAGTGGAGGAAGCCAACCGTCAATGTGAATTAAAAAATCATCAGCGACTTCCGTTTCTTTCAGTGTGGGTGCGCGGCTATGCAGTGTGGCGGTCGTTCCTTCTTTCTGAGTCAATTATTTTTCTGATAAAAAATGATTATGCTGTTAATTTACCACTGAGCAACGCCACGCACAAACAGATAACATCCGCTCATGCTTTGCTTGGATTCAGTGACTGTAGGCTTCCTTCATACGCATATTCTAACTAGTTCCTGATTTCCCTGCCATTCTGTGCTCAATAGCTTAACTAAGCCATGAGCTACGTCTATACTGAGGTTAGGCCTGTAAAATCTTTCTATTCATAACGATATGAGTGCTCTTCGTAACGAACGCTCTGAGCCTCAAAGAAGATGCTGCAGCCTCGGACGCTTGAAGAGTGCTCGGCCAATCACGGGATTTAATTACAATAGCTCCAATGACGAAGTTTAACCTGCAAACGAGCTATTATCAGGTGCACTGTAAAATGTTTTGGGATTAATTCTTATGTAATAAAAAAGGGCAGATGACCGTCTATTTTTAAACAAAATCGATTCAGGAGACAAAGTTCATGAAGTCGCGCAATAAGACGAGAATAAGCAAAGATGAGAACGACGAGCGACCAAAGTAAAGGCGAAATTTTCGGAACTGTGCATAGCGTAAATATTAGAGTCATTTGACGGAAATATTGACTACACATAATAAAGCTGCCGTGTTCCGTTTTCATGGTCCGAGCAAGCTGACAAGATTTTATTTTCCAGAAACGTTTTACCTTTGCGTAATAACATGCACATTATATCTTGTTTACCCAGAGTTTCCATGCAGCGGGTACCTAGTAACGAACATGCAGTTCAGTGAACAGTTCAGATGCCGGTAATCATAAGAACGGCTGTGAAGGTTTCAGGACCAACAATACTGGTTTTGTGAGGAGATATTTTCCGATTGCTTTTCCACTGCCTGTGTAAACTACCACTTTTCTTTCTCGGACAGGTAAAGAGCTATAGATCTTAGAAAACCTCCCGTTTGGCGATGAAGCACACGTTGTCATTCAAAGCAGTTATTAGTCGCACATTGAATGAACCGTACTAAACATCTGCAATGCATAATTTCCTGCTCCACGTAGCCACAACATCTGACGGAGGGTCTACCGACGAGATTACTGATGTAGTTCAACATATTTCCAAAAGCACCATATTCTAGTCAGGCACAAGTCGATTTCATTCAAACTTAATGAAGGATGGACAGAACTTTGCGTTGTTTTTCTGTAGCTGTGAGTTGTGAGGTCCGAGTTTGCAGAACTACCAACGACGCTCCAACGCTTCTGCGTTCCCAGCAGGAAGGGCTTCTCGAATCGATAACACGCTCTTCGGGAGCCACTGCGTTGAGAAGCAGCACTTCTGCGTTGTTCCCGAGCGTGACGCTCGTACTAGTGCGTGACGGGCTTTCAAGGGCACTGTGCATCAGTTAAAATTGAATCAAATGAATGGGCGTTGATGGATCAGCTGGGCAAGATCTCCGCCGCTGGCGCGCCGTCAAAGGTTGAGACTTCTAATATACCTCAGGTGTTCGAGCTTTCCTATTGAAGTTGCGCTTTCGCCTTAGAAGCAGCGAGGAGAAGAAAAGGCACGTTGTGTTCTACTCCTCTTCGGAAAACACTTCTTGCCCAGGTTGACAGTTTTCAGAGCCTCTGTTCGTTCAAAACATCGTTGAGACGGGTAGTTCGCTTTTTGAACTTTGTTCCAGTTCGTACGTCGCCAGGATTACAGCTTAATGAGCCGAATGATATCAAATAACAACTAAAGACAAAACAGCAATCTTATTTTAACTACCCTAAGTTTCTTTATTTAAGAGTATTTGTTAGTCGCATATAGCCCGTAGGTCAATACTGTGGGGAATAATTCTAGAGGTCCGCGTACTGTGCGATGTCAGTGCACGGTAAAGAACCCCAGGTGGTCTAATTTTTCCGAGCCCTTCACTACGGCGTCCCTCATAGCCTGAGTCGCTTTGGAAGGTTAAACGCTATAAACCAAGCCAAAACAATTTAATTGCCAACGAAAAGCGCTAATAATTCAAAATCACCGTTCCGAATAGTAGTGGGCGTGATTGCTAAAGTTACACTCCATAAGCATGTTATATGGTCATCTCATTTAATTTCTTCTTTTTGTAAATGTCTTTATACTGATTTCATCAACACCGTCCATTGTGAAGCCGTCAGCATTAACTAAAACTTCACTTACATTACGTGGTACGACGAGCGATTAGTAACAACTATGAATATTGCTCGATACGTATTTGGCTGAGGTGAGTCTGCACGTCGCAGAAGATTTGCCACCTCGACGAAGCATACCGAAGATCACTCTTCAAATCAAGCAAATGCAGGAGCCTAGTGCATCTCTTGCTGCATAGGATCCATTCACCCACGAGCCTACATACGTGGGATGTATCACTTGAGACGTCTACGATAACTTACGCTTACCGTCAAGCGAACTCTCCGCACTTCGGCATGAAGACGGTTTGGCAGGTTTGAAGGCACCGAAGCTCAGAGCTGATAATATCAGAACTGGCCGAGAGCGGTTTAGTTTTTTTTCGCAGGTTATATTATCAGCAGCAATGTCAAGTATATATCAGTTTGATGAAATTAAAGTAATGCTATAAAACTAAGCTTGAAATACATGAGGTGATAATATATCATTTAAATTTTCCTTCTTGATTTACACGGAGTTTAGAAAATAACTTAAGAGATAGCATCAAACAATGACGCCTTATTACTCGATAGTGGCATGGGCTTAACGGCTGACTAAAGTTGTCTATTTTTTAACCAACTTGCAAGCGAACATGAGCAGAAAAGTAGTAATTCAAATACAGACTGTTTGCATATCTGATGGCCTCGATACCAGCGGTTTTGATTCGTATTTTCTCTTTTTATTTGGCCGGGATCATCTGTCGCCAATGGAAACGGCTTAAACGAAGCAAACGGGCCCCATCTGACAGAAAGACCGACACTTTCATCTCTTATTCTTTTTCCGGTGTAGCACCTCCTGTCCCTTTGCCAGATGTCATCGAGCGGATGTTGTTGGGGCCGCTAAAAGTTCTCTGCTCGTTTCCTGGGGGCTGAAGTATAATGCCGCTCCCTCTGTCGGGGCAAGAGGGCAGCGGGTCGTCGCATTCGATATAACCTCTGGCGCTCAGGGATATCGTCGACTGGGCGACAATGTGAGAGGCGCTGACTCTTTTGGTCACGTCCAAATAGACGACTCTCGATGTCGAAAGCGCGGCAGCTTAACCAAATATTGAGGAGCATAATTCGTTTTTTATACTTTCTCAGGTTTTTCAGATTTTAGGGAAAGTCGAGAGAACAGAGAGTTGAAAATTCGCGAATATATTAGGGCATGCGCATAGAGTACCACTTTATCTGAATTAACCAATTTTCTTGTTAACCAGCGCTTAATTAAGCAACATAAAAATATTCTGTCTGCTTTCCGCCAAGAATGAGATGCCACAAGGATAATTCGTTTGTAAGTAAGGCGGAAAATTTCGTTCCCGCCGATCATTCTTCAATTAAAAGCAGCTGTGCTTGATTTTAGATAGTTGATCAACTGCCCCCATTCAAATTGTAGTAACAAGATTAAATGCAGAAGCTAGTACTTAAAGTCGCCGAAATTTCCTTTGCGTAATGTAAGATAACCAAAGGAAGCAGGACCTATATAGTCGACGTGTTATTCTGCACCATACAGCGAGTCAAAAGAGCCCCGTACGGTTCTCCGCAAAAATCAGTAATCCAAACAAGAAATGCAAATACGGCCACAGCACACGGAAATAGGGGTGATCAGCGTGCCATTTGGATTCATTAAGCTGTCTTTAAGTTCCAACGTAGCCTTTTGAGCTACAAGCGTCTCATAGTTGAGAGTTTTGAATTAAATTATAGACCCTATGGTGCATTACAATCTGAGTACACGAGGAATATACATTTTCCTTAGTCGAATTGAGGCTCCAGTGCCCGTGAAAGGAACTGCGACCTTTTGCCCTCCAGCTAAACTACATTTCTCTATTTCCACGTGTGTTACTCCACTCTGTTTCCACGTGCGTTATTTCGTGACGAATTTATAATTTCGCCCACCACTGCAGTGGTTCTCTTAACTCTTCAGTGTCTGCGAAAAGTGCACGCGATGCCACCATGACAACAATGCTTTGCCCTAACCTACACAGCGAAAAAAGAGACGAAGCTGTGGGTTCTTCCTACACTGAAGTGATCGTAAAAACTTTTTACGGCTTGAGCGAGGACAGAGAAAAAGACTAAAAGTTTCGAAAGTACATGTGAACGGGCATCTGCAGCAGTATGGGCTGTGGCCGCACCACTTGCTTGGGTTTTACAGGTGGCGGGGGACAGAACTTGATTGCTGCCGGGACAAGAGTGGACACTGACGCGCGAGGAACGACGCAGGCGCCCCACAATTCCTGTGCTTTTCTTTGACTTTCAGCAGCGCTCAGCCTGGTCCTCCAGCCCATCAGGGTTGCCGAGGGACAGTGGAGGTCACAAAAATAAGGGACGAAATTTGGTCTGCATGCCAGGAGGAGTGACATAACCTTCCTTCCTCCTGCTAAAAGCAGTTTGTTTTTCTTAGTTTCCTGTCTTTAGTTGCATATTCTCGTTTTATCTTCAAACAGCCAGTATCCATAGCGAGGCCGGAACCTATGCAGTCTCCTACTTCTTGGTATTGTGACAGCACTTGATTTTACAAGCCTGCTATTTTTTATCTCTTTTGCTTTCAACTTCTATGTTTTTTGTCTGTTTCTTTTCTTTACGCTACAGCATTAGCAAGGACAGGCGAGGCACGAATAAAAGAATGGGCTGAAACGCTGAGGAACACATGAAAAGACAGCTTTTCTTGTATTTACATGCCGGTGTAACAGTAACGTTGTCTTATCTGACTATACTGATTTTACATGCGCGTTGAGCAAAGAACTTTGAACGAAACTGCGCCTTTTTCACATTAGCGAAGATCGCTCGTTAACTTTAACGATGGCGATCGAACTCTGACAGTGGTTGATAGGTGACGATGGGGGAATCGGGAAGTCTCTCGCTAAGGAGCTTAGAGGGAACGCCGAAGCGGCTGACGATAGCTGAGCAGCAGCCGGTGCTATAAGTGTGGCTTTTATATGGCTAGGCTTTTTTTTTAGATTTGATATTTTCTTAATATCAATATTCTTTTTCTTTTACAATGGCTAAAAAATACAGGTCCTCAAGTTTTGAGTTGTTTAATCTCACATCCAAAAGAGGGTCAACAAGAAGCTGTTGCGTACCTACAATTAGGAATGAGATTCAGTTGATAGTTTTAAATATGAAAATATAGACCTGATATAGCTCAAGTCAAACGTAGGTAGATAATGCGTAAGGACGGGCAAATCTTTATGAAAGCAAGCAAGCAAAAAAAAAAAGTTGTTGTGGCGCTTGCATGGAATATACTGAACGGAAGTACGAGATTTAAAGGCTTCTAAATTTTAGCACCAATGAATAAAAAAAATATCGTTTATAAAATACAATATCCCCTAAAGCTTACAAATATACGAACTTTGTCACTTTGTGGTATTCAGATTACTATAAATTCGTTCAAGAACACATTTACTTCCTTTGTACGAAGGCTTGAGTGTGTGCCGCGAAGTGTACTTCTTAACGATCTCGACCTTTCTCAACTTTCTCACTTGCTACCCACGCTCATCTCGTGCAACACTCACGTTTTTGGTCGAATGTAAACTCTGAGTTTTGAGCTCTTTATGTTCCGAGCCGGTTTACCTCGTGTGTGTTATTTAGGCTATAAACGTCAGAATAAGTGTGCAGTTTTGTAGCCTAGTAAATTGGCTGACGCGTACATGCCCTTATTTTAGGGGCAAAATACTTCCTGGACGAGTCAACTATGCTTCAGGGCGGCGTTTAGACTCACGCATAGTATTTTGTGGCAACTACTATCACCAAGAGGTAAAAGAACAAAATACCAAAGCGGCAACGACAAGTGGAGGGCAGGTGGAGCTGCCTGCTGATCTCCGGGCTGTACAATTTGTACGAGGAGGTCTCTAACGCTTAATATTGTCAGCTTTTACTATTTTAACAAATTTGGAGAGCTCAAAAAAAAAAAAAACTCCACAGTCCAAAAGCGGAGCTCCCTCATTCTCCCCACTTCCCTTTCCTCTCCATCCGAATACGATAAGCAAACGGAAGATTCGATGCCCGTCCGAAAAGCGATAGCTGGAATGTGTGGCGCGCTGCGCTGCGTAAGGTTGACAGGGGGTCACTGCAGCACGAGAGCTGCACGTATGTTAGCGCCATGGCTACTACGCTGTGAGGCAATGGGAATGCGCGTGTAGTAACGATAAAGCATCTACCAGATAAAACCTTTAAACAAACGAACAGTTGTCATGGTCTATCACAGCTCACTTTAAATGGTAGTACTGCCACATTTAATGAGATGTTCATTCTTTGATTGATTTACTGGCATTCATGGTCTATTATAGGTCCCATTGAATGGCAGTGCTGCAGTAGTTACTGAGGCGCTCATTCATTCATTCATTCATTCATTCATTCATTCATTCATTCATTCATTCATTCATTCATTCATTCATTCATTCATTCATTCATTCATCAGCAGTCATGCTCTATCAAAGCTCACTTTGAATGATACTGCTGCAATATTTAATGAGCTGCTCATTCATTCATTCGACTGTCACCGGTGCTCCGAACGATGTGCATGGAATGCAATAAGCACGCGAGATAGCGCACATGTGGGTGGTGTGAGGCTAGAGTTTCAGATCAGGTTCGCTGTATGTGCTTGTTATGGGCGGCAACCTTGATCTGGCGAACGTTAATTGTAACTGCCACTGCAAGGCACAAGTTTCCTTCCCTAGCTGTAAGACTCTCCGAAGAACATTAGCGGAAATTCCAATATACAGGTTACAGAGTTTTAAAAAGCTGTTTTATGGATATCGCCCCCTTGACATAAACCAGCAGTTGCATACGGACACGGAGAGGGCCGAGCTTTGCTACCAGGTCCCCAGATATTCGCGCGCCGAACGCATCTGGAAAAGAATTCACCTCAAGAACAAGGAAAAAAAGCAAACCATCTCCGCTTGTATAATCAAATGCTCGCCCCGAATTCTTCACAATATCTGCTTCGGTGTTCGCCTGATGGACACTGTTGGATCAAGTGGGCGTGCATGCATTTTCACTTTGGCTGCACGTGAGGCGCACATTCCTCAAAATCTCCTCCGTGTGGGCTCTATATTTCCGCTTCGGAGGGAAAGTAGTAGTCGTCAAGCGTGTACTGAGCCTCGGGTGGAATCTAGCCAGCACGGCAGGGACCGCATTGCATGTTTGAACAGCTTTCCTCACCGCCAATGGAGATTTCGGGCTCTAGCTTTCGCCTACGCGTCCCTACGAACATTTTTCACATTCATCCGATCCTTCTGGTGACATTCCTTGAGCCATGCGATTTAAACGAAACTACATCGAATATTAAGAATAGAGACAGAAAAAACGAAAAGGATAGAAGGAGGATAATGTACCAGAAAATTGAAGTGTAGACGGAACCTATACCGCCAAGTTTACTTTTCAAACATCTGTGTTAACACGCTCTTATCGCTTTAGAGTTCTGTTTTCATTGTTGTTTCATTTCCCGCACAGGCTATGCCGAGACGGAAATTTATGGCACGCTGTCAGAGCTTCCGTTTACAGCTGCAGAACGGTATATTTGATACGCCTCTGTGACTTCTCTGTGTGCGTCTGTGTCGTGACCAATGCTAGCAGGCGGAGGCGGGATCTGAAAAAGTATGCCGTCACGACAACAGCACTTTCGGACATATATTGGGTGTTATTAGGTTTTATCCCACCGTTTATCAAAGGAGAAGTAATAAAAAGTTAAATGGATTCGGAGCAGTTAAGTGATGCCATACTTTTAATGAGCACGTTAATGATTATAAATGAACGACGAATCGGTCGTCGACATCTGAGCTTACCAAGTGCTTTTCACATATGATCCCATGTAAAAGCAGTTGAATTGTAACGAAGATTGCGCGTTCTTATAATTAGAAATGCCGCTATTTGATGTGCACCCAAAAGCATAATTGCGATTATAGTAATGGAGGAAATTACTCATTGGCATCCACCCAGGCGCAGCCATACGGCTACGAAGGATAGCTTTCCTTAGTAGCCGTGGGGCTGCGCTTGGGTGGATGCCAATGAGTAATTTGCTCAATTATTAAAAATTTACTCCACCTTTGGGGATTCCCCTAAATATATGACCAAATTTATGTTCTTCACTCGGTTAAGTGCGCTTCAGCCGCGTGTATGACATGAACTCAGCTCAAATCAACATTTTTTTTCCTTTCAGAATATCCTTCGTAAACTGAATGCTGAGTGAATATAGAGTAATTATTTGCGGGCAGCGACTCTTCTGTGCACGGTGTTTCCAGGGGAAGGGCCACTAAAATGCACCCAACAAGCATTTATTTGTCGAGCTTGAACCCCTCACTTATCGTGTGCCGTATTGATTGAGGGCGGTAGCCGTTATTGAATAAAAAAACACAGAGGATTCTCAGGGTTCACTAAATACTTTCGGTCGGTCATGGAAAGTAAACTTTAATCAGACATTTGGATGTGCCAACAATTACACACTACTCTCTCCAAAGCTCCATTAATGTACTGGGTTGGGGCAGCTTCCGTGACGGCACGCTAAAGTTTAACTGCTTGTTTTGCATGTTGTCAATGCAACAGTCCACCTTCTCAAGCCGTAGCTTATTCGCCTACAGTACCTCGGTTACATAAACATCGGCTCAGGGACTAATTCCTAGTTTAATTCGTAGCTTATCCTCTACATCGTGTTCAAGATACTGCGAAAGAAAATCATGCCAATCTTTGGCTCACCTTTAATGGTTCACCGGGAATTGTGGACTACTTGAAAGAAATATAGGCTGATGAGTGCATTGCGCGAGGACTTTTGAAGTATAAACTAAGTTTTCTGATACGACGTCTATTGCAAGAGGTTAAGGGAAGTCCTCTTTTCTGTTTAGCTATTATTACATGACAGCTCCATCGATGAGAGAATTCCACTACCCAGCTCCAAGAATAACATTTTTTTCTCGCCGTTCCGTGATGTTGATGGCTGAAAGCAAAATTCCGGCACAACGTGTGAGGTGCCCGCAATGCGACGCATATATATTGATTTTCAATTAATAATAATAATAATAATAATAATTTTTATTTCTGCCTCAAAAAGTGACAGAGGAGCTGCAGAAAAAGCTGTCATAGACAGCTTGACTGAGCCGCAGCCCCCTATACCGGGCAGCAGTGACAAGCGAGGAGAAAAAAAATAACAAAAAATAAAAGAGAACAATTCAGAGAAAAACACATTATTAACACCAAGAAAAAAAAATTATAATTATAAAATTATAAAATTATAAAAAATTGCCTCATTATAATCAGGCGTTGGTTGTTGTCACACCTGTCACTGCTGCGTGACGTGTTTTCTCATCAAATGCACTCAAAAGTCACAAATCTCAGAGTAGTCCACGAATATTTGCTCCAAGTCTTCCGTCTCATGATGAAGCTGCTACAATATCGACGATGATTTTTAAGTAATCTTGCTCCGTTACGATATAGTGTGCAGTCATCAGCACATTAAACTAGCCCCGATAAGACACTTACTCTTTTAAACCCTTTCTCTAAAGATGATGCAGCGCGAAAGCGAAAACGTATTTTTGAATTATTTTTGAGCTCTTGAATATAAGGGCCCCTGCTTTGTGTCGCAAGACCTCATCAGTAAAAAAATGACCGAACATTCCCACCATTACTTGCAAAAACTGACTGCCTAGTCTTTGAGCAGTACAGTAAATACACAGAGTCAGAAAAAAAAACACTCAGGAAAACGTCTGTCAGTGCAGTAGGTGTGTTCCAGACTTCTTGAAGTTGTTTGGTCGAAGACTATATTTTTAGAGCCAAAAGCTCTACTCCTCTCATGCTGAGCCTGAAGGTCATCTGGCTCTTAGATTTCACCTCTATCAGGAGACGCGCCGCATGTGCAAAATCGCGCGTGGCAGGTGCCTCGACCTTCTTCACCTTTGTCGCCACAACTGCACGCTTGTCAGTCACGTTCGCCGCTGCGCTGGCTGCTGCTCGGGCTCTCCTCCTTGCCAGCTGCGGCATGTGATGTATCACGTGATTCGGTCTTGTGCTTGGCAGTCACGTCCGCCGCTGCGCCGACTACCGCTCTCGACGATCGCTCTTGCACTTGTGGCACTTGATGCATCAAGTGATTTGCTCTCGCTGAAATATTGAAACAATAAAGATAAACCAAAGTAAACTGTGGGTGACCATGCTTAGTAGAGCTTTCGTTCTGTACACACTGGCTCAGCTGAGTTGACTCACAGCCACTTTTCTTCTTTTCAAAGGAATATGCGCATCTTCAATACTCATGAGAACTGCGCAGCGCTACGAGTAATTAGTTCCTCTTCCTTGAACGCCATAATATGGCTCTGAAATATACTGAAGGGCTTGACTTCAAATTGCCAGAAATATCAGTTTTTTTTTTCGAAATAAGCTGTTATCCTGGTGGCCAGCATTGCTACTTTGTCTACCACTCAGCGTGATTTTGATTTTATCGTCCGAATTTGAGTTAGTCGGAATCATGTAATGATTAGTACACTCTTTGTGAAGCTTAGGTCTGATTTCAGCACTCACTTCCAACCCTTTTTTCTTCCAGACAGCAACAAAAGAAAAAAACGGTCCGTCGATATGTTGAGAGCTGGATGCAGAACAGCGGCACTGCGTGTTGCCACTGCGATTTGAACGCTGAGGTTATTGCGACAATGCAACGACGCAGTTTCCAATGCGAAAATTGTTGATCAAACAAACCTAGAGGGCATCTTATTAGGAGCGCTGTGTATCTGCGGCCAAATTCACAGCTCTTTTTTTTTGCAGTGGGTAGCGCTAACTTTGACGAAACGACTTGGGGCAGAGACAGAGAAACGACGAACCATTAGCCCCACCCACTGCAAATAATGTTCTAACTAGTCCCAGTCGTCGTTGTATTATCACTGCTTTTAGTTATGTCGTCATTACTATTGCAGATACCTACGAGCAATGTCTCCGATCAAACAAAATTATTTCTCTTCCTCCAATAGGTAGAAAGCGTTTCAGGCATCCTTCGATCACTAGGATCTGTCGTGATGCTGCATTTTTACACTTCAGACATTTCTCTGAACTGAGAGCAGACTAGAGGGAAGTGATCACTTTTCAGACTGCTCTGCTTTTCCTTTTTTTTTTGCATTCTCTGACAGCACATGTCCCTACACTCAAAAGCGTTCATAAACTACTGCGCAAATTCTTGTTTACACTACGAGCTGCGAAAAGAAAGCAGCTACATCCATTAATTACCAAACTCCCGAATGCCACTTTTAATTGCGACAGTATTCGCAGCAGCCCGTGTCGGTTCATTGTCCGTACGAGCTTTCTCCCGAACCGAGGATGAGCCCACTTAGAAATATTATTGTCTCTGAAGCTCCGGTAAGAACTCATGTTCCCTGATGCTGCTGTGTTCTTCAAGCCGCCGCGGTGGCTCAGTGGTTATGGTACTCAGCTGCTGATCCCAAAGACGAGGGTTCGATCCCGGCTGTGGTGGTCGCATTTCGATTAAGGAGAAAATCTAGAGTCCCGGGTAGTGAGTGATGTCAGTGCACGATAAAGGACAACAGGTGATCGAAATTATCGGAGCCCTTCACTACGGCGTCCCTCATAGCTTGAGTCGCTTTGGGACGTTAAACTCACATAAATTGATCTATTTTTCTACAGAAAATACATGAGAACAAAATAAAGGACGAAAAAAAAACAGAATAAACGTGGGGCCTTCCAAGCATTTTTTAAAGAGGAAAATGCGATAGCCATTGGAAGTTCTGCAAACCCCAAATATTAAAAAGGGCCCACAATTTTCAGAAGGCCCACCGCAGAAAATGAATTATGGTCCATTAGTTTGTGAAATAAGGTGCGAGAGTATGGTTAGTGAGCGGGTTAACTTGGCTTAGCGGGATAAGAGAGTTAAATAATGCGAATTAGTGGGTGCGTGTAGTGGGTGTAATACTCAGTATTCCACCGATTAGTGGGTTTACTAAGATGGAAGAGTGACTCGGGTTAGTTTAATCCCATATGATGGTTCAGTATCATTCTAGTCCTGAGATTTCTAAAGTTGGTTACGCTGATGACGTCAAGGCCGTCACGATAAATCAGGAAATTTATTTACTGAGAAACCGAGCTGTTTTTGCAAGACGACATGCCTAACGCTCTCTCATTAAAAACATCGCACATCCAGCTCAGCAAGACATCAATTTTTCGGAGAAGGTTTCGAGATACGACACCTATTTAGCACCTGTAACCCTGATCTTTTTTATATACGACTCTCGCCCTTCTTGTATCCGCTACTTCGTAATGCCGAGCATTTTTTTTTTTGTGCAGCGCACTTTTGGTGTTGACGCCAGACTTTACAACATTTAGGCTTTTCATGTTGGCCCAGCTATTCTTTTCTCTATTCTTGCCCTCCATTCATTCATTTGTACTTTTTTCCTGCCGTCCTGCTGCGATGAAACCGGGGTTATTGGACTTCCGTGCCGCTTTTTGCAGCTAAGAAGCTCTGAAGTACTTCATTTTTTGCTTTCCTAAGCGTCGTCATGTGGCGAAAGCTGATATACTACTACAAGTTCTTACGTTAGAATTGGGACTATCGTTCTCTCCAGAGCACTACGCAATATCTTACGTCATAAATCAAAGTGGCCGCATTTGTCGCGCATAGCTCTATATAAAACTGCGATTACTGATGCTCATGGGTCTTGCTTATTTAGTTGTTCTTTATTTCGAGGTATCTTTAGTGGATATTGACATGGGGCCAATATTTGTGCTTCTGTTGCTAAAAACCTTCTGAAATGGCCTACTCGCCTTCTTACCAACATCACACTCATTTTTTTCTCCTCACTGTTCGAGACACCGCTTCGGAGCAAAAAGAAAGCAGTCCACTATGTTTCCTCCGCGAGCATCTTCACAGTCCTCCGCGCCGAGCGTAGGCTGATAAGAACCTTGTGAGGAAAGGGGGGAATAGATGTTCTTATAGCTACATTTCATTACCTCCGTTTCGTCTTGTCACGCCATACGTAAGAATCAATAACTTCTCTTATCGCAGAAAATCTGATAGATAAAGAGAGAATAAACCGAGCACACTTCGTTTTTGCACAAGTGCGTTTCCGTGTCGCTTTCGTGCATTGCTTTTGATAGGTATGAATGTTCTTATGAGGGCATTATATACCAAGTTCATAAGGACGCGGAGCTAAGAATAGTGGGGCCACCGCCCTCTGCGTAAGGAAGCGTCGAATAACGCCTTAGGAGCCAAGGGAGAGGGAAAGGCACAAATTTTGAGATTTTTCCCTATGCCTTGTTTCATAATGTCGTGATAACATGCTGCCTTTCTGTGTTGCTGTGTTATTTGCCATTATTAAGTTTACACTTTACTTTTGTTGTCTATGGGTTTTTAACGTCCCAAAGCAACTCAGGCTGTGAGGGGTGCTGTACTGAAGGGTTCTAGAAATTTCGACCACCCGGGGTTCTTTAACGTGCACTGATATCGCACAGTACACGGGCCTCTAGAATTTCGCCTCCATCGAAATTCGACCGCCGCGGCCGGGATCGAACCCGCGTCTTTCGGGCCAGCAGCCGAGTGCCATAACACTGATCCACAATGGCGGCCACACTTTACTCTTCATTATTTCTCTCCGCATAACATAATCAAATACGTGTCCCTTGCATCTGCCAGACTAATGCGGGATGTGCGGAGTTTGTTGCCTGTGCCCCTGGTTTGATAGCGATTTGTTTTAACGTAGGTGAAAGTTTTCTCATGGCCTTCTGCGCGCCTTCTATGGGGGAAACTGCTTGAAAAGTGGGTCTTTTACCTCACTGAAAGAGGATGCATAGCTGGACGAGTTGGTCATGGTAGCTTTTCTTGGCGGCACGTCACCTTGTGAATAGAAACATACCTTGTGCTATGGTGCTCGTAGGCCAAAGCTGCCCGTCTGCCATTAAAAGCCATCATTATGTTCGTGAAGTTGTACATTACAGTATTTTAATCAGGTATTCCACGCATGAAATTAGTGAGATGGATTTGTTCGGTCGATATTTTGGAGTGCTGCGCAAAGTTATTTGCATTTTGTGAATTTCACGGCCATTTCGCGAGCTCTCTGGGCCTTGTATGGCGAGCAAGTGTTTCAGCGGGATTCCAGTACTTGAGTGTCAGGTAAGGAGTGCGCTAGCTATTTTTGATTTTGCGCCTCTTCAGCCAGCACACTGGTATGGCCCGAGCCGAGAGCCTCAAGCTACAAGAAATGTTCTCGAAAGAAACAGTACTGGTGATTGACACGACGGAAGCTCTGTCAACGCAGCTTAGAGGAATGAATGAAGAAGCTGAATTGGAGAGTAAAAACTTCGCCTGTATGAAAGCGGATATTGTGCTCTAGAGCGTCACATTCATGCACAATTGACCGCAAGGCATAGAATATGACGAGGCACCGTTTACGCTTGTCACTTAGAAGAAAAACAACAGGAAGAGATTCGTGTGGTGTTCAGTCCTTTAGAAGATGGTCGAAGCCTTTGGCAGGTAAATCCATGCAAAATCTTCTCACATATGGTGACTGCCACAAAAGGTAAAGTTGCGTTATTCAGGGTAAATAGGGATGACCGCTTCTTTGTTCGTGCTTCTCGCTTCACATCTGTTGAGCGTCTGTTATTGTTAGTTGAAATGGCCAGCTGAGGCACCACACCTTTGATTCGTGAGTCATACACAACAAACGTTGCAAAAATCCGCCATGCTCAACTTTAGTATCGCGATGCACTTCTGGAATCTTTCATGGACGCTAAGTGATGTCGGTATGCCGTGAGACAACGTTCCAGCGACAAGAGGATGAAGCGGTGGGACCGCGTTACCCTTAGTCAGTGACACTTACAGGGAAGACCGTCCAATGCTGTATAGAGTGAATTCGCCTTCTCCGAAAACTGGCAGGAAAATTTGAATGCTCCCAGGACTGGCGAAGGACACTGGTCAATGCAGGACCGATGACGTCCCAGTAACCTAGATAGAATTCTGCAGGGAGCCCATCTGGCCCTGGCGCTGGCTCATGCTTGATCGACTATCGTGCACCTCTTGGCTGAGCACCGGCAACCCAACCAACATCAGATGCGTCTCTACAGCCTGTACATGGACTATGTCACTTGAACACACCATGGCTTGGAAGTGCACCCAAACACGCATGTAATCGTCTGCTGAGACGCAGGGGAAGGCATTCCGCTCAGTTCCCAAGCTATGAATAAAGAACGCCACGCAAAACGCAGCACCTCGCGGTGCGAAGACTGGCCACGCCTCCCACGCCAGGCGGCAGCGGAACCAGGCTGCAGCGAGGCACCAATGAGGCATTGGTACCGGCTGCACAGCTCATCACACCATAGACACATCACACAGGAATGCCAATCCGACCTGTGTGCAATGCGGAGCTTCGCAGCTGTATCTCCCAGCTTCTGAGATACGCGATGGCGCAACACATGGCCTTGTACCGAACAAATGCAGGCCCCAAATAACTTTGGGCGTATCCCCCGCGCTGTCAATGAAGGTTGTGCACAAGTACAACAAGAGGATGGCAAAATTCTGTATTGGTGAGGGAATGCGCAGGCGGTCGTGGTGCCCGAGATCAGGCCGCGCACTTCGCCTGCTTATGCAATTCCATCGACATGCGGAATTTTTTATTAATACGAAGGCGTTACTAGTAACATTGGGAGAAAAGCCGGCGGCGCGTATGTGTTACTGTGTGTACTCGCATATGGTACAGAAAATAACAGAGATCAATGGCTAACAAAAACTGCCTACAATTACGTCACTTCCTAAGGCGAAATTTGAAGGCAGCTCATCAGCTGCTTGAGCTTTCCGATAGACTGAGGCAAAGAATTCCAGCAAGACAAGTGTGCGCAAAACAGACAACTTGTTCTTATTCCCACATTTTCCTTCTTCAAGAAACGCACCACTAACAGTTCTTGAGTATCATGAAGGAAGCTTTGTGGTCGGAGAAATAGCTGGATATATGCTCGACTTGAAGGAATAATGCCTGGTTCTCAAAGACGAGGTCTATGCAAGTATTTCACCAGGTTGCCAAAGCCGTGGGAGTTGTTACGAGTGAGAGGAACAGGATGTTCTCCCTCATAAGTGGGAAGAAATGTGCTCTTGCGACTAAAAGAAGAATGAAAAGGAAATTGCACAGGCCTGGCGACTGTAGGGTGCCTCGATGCCAGCGCCGCCGTTCAGGATGGTGCCATCCTTTGACCGCTCCAACGCCGCCTCTCTCTCCCTGCGGCGCCATGTTGAATCACAGCGGTCGGTCGGGCTGGTCGCCGTTGCTTAGTGCAAGCAGCTGAGCTTCCGTTTTTCGAGGCCCAGTGGCTGCGGACGATCGTTGGTGGCTTTATTTGTTTGCCAGTGCTCTACCGCATGACTGAGGAGCTTCTCAAGTCCACCGAGGCAGCATGACGGGTTGTTGTGTTCTAATGTGCGCCGGGTCAACGCGTAAAGGTCTAGGCTGTTTTCGCTTCCCCCGAGATTCCGAGCGAAGGAAAAAATGGGAAGCTCAAGTAAAGCGGGATCAGCCCTAGAGTACATTGCTTTAAATGTTACACCTCACTGTGCTTTTTAGCACTCTGTATCGTTCTGCTATTTCGTGGTTTGCATCTTTTTTTATACTTTGTTTTCATGTTTACGGCGAAGGTTACACCACACTGGGCACAAGAACATTTTTCCCCTAGGTCTTGTTAACTTATTTCGTGGTTTGAACCTTTTTTTCATGGTTTAATTTTATGTTTTCCTTTAAAGTTGCACCCCACGGTACATGCCCCACTTTTCTGTCCCAATGTCTTGCTTACTTATACTGTAGTTCGTGTTTTTTTCATGACCTGCAATTACAGTTGGCATTAAATGAATAATTTGCATTGTCTTTTGTTTTGTTTACTGTAACCTCTGTAAGAGGGTAGGCTGAAAAGCTATGTTACATATTTGTCTTCATCAGTAGTAAAGATCAACTTTTAGGTAGGAGTTCTAACAGCCTAATCCATCTGCACACAATTTTGTAGACAGAGTAGGTATATACACTGATAGCCAACGTTAAAACCGCGTTTTTTTTAACAAAACCCTCTATGGTCGATGTTTTTCGAAAAGCGTGACTTTTCAATGCCAATTAATTCGATTTCGAATTTAAAATTTTCAGAATTACTGCAGTTTTTTAATGACTAAAATCCACCCTTTTTTAAACAGGTTTACTTGCATGGTTTATTAATGAATACCGATTGGCTTGAACAAAAAAATATGAAAAAATATGCGTAAAATTGTGTTCCACAAACTGAGGAATCGCGGGAGAGCAACCGGTGCGTATGTGAATGGCGCAAGCGAAGTGTGCATGCGAGCGCACGCAAGAACATTCGGTGGTTGTGCACCCCTCATAAAATTGAAACGAGTGAGAAACTTCCAGTAATCCTTTATGCTATCGCCAACGAGGGGCGATTCGTTTTCTTTGGCCTCGAGAAAGAAAACGCAGGAGCAGTGGCAACGTCGGTATACGGCGGCATCATTTGTATATACCAGCGACCACCCCATAAGCATATGTAATTGCGCCCTTGTGAGCAATAAACGGGCGAGCAACTCGCAGTTACCCTTTGAAAGATTAGAAAGAAGACAGACACCAGTTCTTGCGAGCAAAAGGAACGGAAACAGCCCGCGCGACGATAGCGAAACCAGCCGCAGTGCTCGGGCGGCTGATGGCACGCGGTCGTTAACAGAACGTGCGAATTAAAATCCAAAATATCGTGGAAAAAACAGAGGCAGCAATTTATTCTATCCGCATGGAGCAGCGGCACCTGCCCAGCCACAGATCTTTAAAATATCAGCGCGTTTTTCAAACCAACAGACGGAACAGTAAATGTTCAACCTCGACCACCAGGGGCTGTAAAATTAAGTCATGCAATTACGCCTTGGATCCTCGGATGTTAAAATGGCTATTATGAGTGAAAAGATACGCAGTGCGATGTTGATGGAAATGGCTGTTCTAGTCAAAAGCACTCTCACGCCCGCCGAGAGTAAGAGTGGCGCCGTTACACACGCTAGAGCAGCTTATCCCATGTGATTCAATATGGCGGCGCCCGCGATGTTGTCTCCACCCTGAACAGCGGCGCTGGCATCGAGGCACCCTAGGCGACTGGCTCGAGCAGAGCCACCACCGCTGCCATATGCGAATAGAGAATAGCTGAAAGATATGGAAGAAAAGAGTGAAAGAACAGACGCTCGTCGCAACAACCGCTTCCACCGACAAGACGACGCCGCGGCTGTAACAGATACCATCGAGAAGAAATCTGTGTTTGTCTTTATATGTATTTACACTAAGTCCCTACCCACCTTGCCACCTTGGCAGGTGGGAGTTAATGGTTGATCGCGAGAGTTCGCTCACCGTTGTAAGCGCTAATGCATGCAGCCCACATCTCTCTCTCATCACCCCACGTACCTATAAGCGCGATGCTGGTGTCCGCTGACCCAGGAAGCAGCTACGCGCACTTCCTTTCCTTAAATTGTTCGGAGTAAAAACGTCGCGGTGGCTCAGTGGTTATGGTGCTCGGCTGCTGACCCGAAAGACGCGGGTTCGATCCCGGCCGCGGCGGTTGAATTTCTTTGGAGGAAAAATTCGAGGCCCGTGTACTGTGCGATGTCAGTGCACGTTAAAGAACCCCAGGTGGTCGAAATTTCCGGACCCCTCTACTACGGCGTCTCTCATAGCCTTAGTCGATTCGGGACGTTAAACCCCATAAACCAACCTAAACCAACCAGCCAATAACACAATGAACGCTAATGGCCTATTCTTTCAGCGCTGCGTTTCTGGCACAAGGTTGTCAATACCTGCAGCCCACATCTCTCTCTCATTACTCCACGTACCTATTCATCCGTCCACTGACCCAGGGAGCCAGCCATGCGCACTTCCTTTCCTTAAAATTGCACAATGTTGTCAATACTACTACATAGCTTAAAGCACGATTGAGGTGTCCACTGCTCCAAGAGGGCAGTTTTGCGTCTTTCCTTTCCTTTCCAAGCTCCTGCTCCATTGGTTTCGCAGCTTGAAGCGCGACTAAGGTGTCGGCTGCTGGTTACAACGGACAACGGCGACGGCGAGAAATGCAGAAACGGGTGTCAAAGAGCTGTGCTCTAAAATAAAGTGACGTCATCAAGCGGCCGCATGACGCACACGGCCGGGCGAGCGCCGCAGTTTCAGACAATGATATATATATATATATATATATATATTTGAGAGAAGCCAACAGCCACAGAAACCAAGGGGCACAGGGGATTTTTATTTTTTTGTGGTGTTGATCAATTTATATTCCTGAATATGTTCAGGAATATAAATTTATCAACACCAAAAAAAAATAAAAATCCCCTGTGCCCCTTGGTTTCTGTGGCTGTTGGCTTCTCTCATATTTATAACGAGCCCCTCATTCCCCTTTCCTTGTCTGCTTAATATATATATATATATATATATATATATATATATATATATATATATAAATAGCCGCCCCGGTGGCTCAATTGTTATGGCGCTCGACTGCTGACCCGAAAGATGCGGGTACGATCCTGGCCGTGGCGTTCGATGGAGGCGAAATTCTGGACGCCCGTGTGCTGTGCGATATCAGTGCAATTTAAAAAACTCCAGGTGGTGGAAATCTCCTGAGCTCTTCACTACGGCGTCCCTCATAGCCTGAGTCGCTTCGGGACGTTAAACCACCATAAATCAGACAATTATATATATTGGATTCTCGTCATGCGGTGTCCCGGACTAGGGACGCCGACTATGTAGAGCGGCCACTCAGTGGCTCCCAAACTCTATTTCATCAAATATAAGTTTTCACCACCACCCACTGGCTAACCTCTATGTTGTGCCATTATTCCCGAGTACATTCATGCCAATAGTTTTAACAACCCTTCATCGACTAACCTCTGTGTGGATGCGATATCACGATCCGACTGCGTGTTTCATATAAAAAAGCATTCCTAATAAAATTTGCGAAAGAATATTTTGCAGCTTGAATATAGACGCCTCCAATCTCATGAAATAATGGCAGGACCCTTGCAAGCAAACCAGTCTGCTTTAGACCGCCCTTTATTATGACAGAAAAATCAAGCGACATTGTGCAGTTGCTTCTAATTCCAGCACTTACTTTCAGGTTGAGGGCGCGCATTTGTAGCCGACAGAATTAAAAAAAAAGGAATTTCTATATGCGAAACATTTCTTGCATGCATCTTGGCCACCGCACGACCCCACTGCACTGAGATGAAGGCAGTTCTTTAAACAAACCTCTGTGCACTCTTTTCGCTTCGTATATTATTAGCAACCACATGGAAGCCGGTACGAAGCGAGTACTATACTATACCCGAAGCGTATAGTACTTCGAAGTACTCGAAGCGAGTACTATACTCGAGGTTTCGTCAACCGAGCAGGTGAGTCGCCTGTTCCGGTAGGGTTCACGAGAGATGGGCTGGTGTCCTTCCATGACATTATCAATCACTACAAGTTGAGCTGGAAGGTTTTCCCGCCGCCGGCTAAGAGATTAATCAAGAAGCAGGAGTGTGTTTCGAGTTGATATCAGGAAGGAAGGAAGGAAGGAAGGAAAAACTTTATTTTACTCTAGTCCTTTTTCCTGCGGTTTGGGAGCATCTTCAGAGACGTTTTCTCCTTGATTTTACCCCCAGGAGTCTTCTCTGTCGAAGTCGTCCGCCTCTAATCAGTGGTCGGTTGCCCTCAGTCCAGGGCTCCGCTGGCCACTGCCGCCCGTTGAGCTCGCTGTACCAGACCTTCTTGGTCTTCACAGCGGTCGCTGGACAGCAGAGTCTCCCACTGCTCCGCACTCGGGTTTTGTATTTTGGGGACCACGTCTATCTTTTGGCAGGCCCATGTGATGTGATAGAGAGTAGGTTTTCCGTCGCACCAGGGACATTTGTCCGCGTATATGGTAGGGTGCATTTTGTTCAGTATATGTAGGTTTGGGAAAGAGCCTGTTTGTAATTGTCTCCAAGTGACAGCTTCCTCTCTGCTGAGAGATTTGTGCGGTGGGGGATACCGCAATCTTCTGCCTCTGTAGTTTTGTAGTATGGCTGAGTAATCCCTGGGTGCTGGCGCGAGTTCCGCGGGCTCATCGGATTCTCGGAAAGTAATGTATCCTCGAGCTATCCTGTCGGCCTCTTGGTTCCCTGCCACCCCCGTGTGCCCCGGTACCCACACAATTTTGTGTGGGATCTTGTCGCTTTGTTCTTCCTGGTTTTTAATTCTGTCGCTCGCTGCGAGGAGTATACGGAGCGCGTGACGACCTATCCTGCCATTCATGTAATTTCGGCAGGCTGTTTGAGAGTCGGTGAGTATTGTTAGCGACCGCCCGGTTCTATAGCCCTCCGCCACCGCTAGAGCAACGGCTACTTCCTCGGACTCTGCAGCTGTGCAGCTTCGGAGAGACGCGCTGGTCATTTCGCGTAAAGACGAATCGACCACCGCCGCCACAGCGATTTTGGTGTCTCCTCTCCAAGACGCGTCTGCATACACGGTCGTGGCTTGAGGAGCGTATGTTCTTTCGATGAAGTCGGCCCTCGCTTCTCTTCTGCCTCGATGGAGGTTGGGATCCATGTTTTTTGGTATTGGCGCTACCTTGAGGGTCTTGCGAAGCTCGTCGGGGATCGTTGCCGTCCTCGTCATTTCTCGCATCTGCTCGCGGTATCCGAGCCTCTGCAGGAGCGCTCTTCCAGTCGTTGTCTGCAACAGCCTGAGTTTTTGCGACTCAAGCTGCGCCTCTCGTAGCTCCTCAAAGGTGTTATGTAATCCCAGGGCCATGAGTTTTTCGGTTGATGTGTTGCGCGGAAGTCGGAGCGCTGTCTTATACGCTTTGCGTAGCAGGGCATCCGCTTGTTGTAATTCGTTTTTGTTGAGGCACTGGTAGGGTAGGCTGTACGTGATTCTACTAACTACAAGGCTTCTGACTAGTTTGAGTGTGTCCTCTTCACGCATGCCATGTCGCCTGTTGGTGATGCGGGTGATCATGCGTGAGACTTGTAGTGTTGTTGCTTTGAGCAGGGTAAAAGTGTGAGTACTGCGCTGGTTGGATTGAACCCACATGCCTAAAATTCTTATTGTTGTCTTTTCGGGTATGGGTGTCCCGTCAAGGTAGACGTTGAGTTTTAGGTCCGCGTTGGTTGGGACGGTCCGGTTTTGCTTGCCTCTCCAGACTCTCAGCAGTTCCGATTTCTCGGTCGAGCATGCGAGTCCTCTTTCTGCGAGGTATTGCTCTACACAAGAGGCCGCTTGCTGTAGCCTTTCTTCCTTCTCTCCGAGACAACCCGTGTTTGTCCAGACTGTTATATCGTCAGCATACATTGCATGCCTGATGCCTTCGATGTTCTCTAGTTTTCGAGCTAGGCCTATCATAGCTATGTTGAAAAGTAAGGGGGAGATAACTGACCCTTGGGGTGTTCCCTTATTTGGAGTGCGAATTTTGTCCGATCGAAGGTCTCCTATGCCGATGGTGGCAGTTCTGTCGGACAGGAAGGCTTTGACGAAGCCGTGGATTCTGCGCCCGCAATCCAGCTTGTCTAGGCCCGTAAGGATCGCTTCGTGGCTGACGTTATCGAATGCCCCTTTGATGTCCAGGGCCATTATGACATTTTCTCCCGTCCGAGGTACGTTTCGCAGGACATCTTCTTGTATTTGTAGGAGAACGTCCTGCGTCGAGAGCTTCGCTCTGAAGCCGAACATGGTATGTGGTACACAGTCGTTGTCTTCCATGTAATTTTGCAGTCTTAAAGTTACCACCCGTTCGTAAAGTTTGCCAAGGCACGACGTGAGTGATATGGGCCTGAGGTTTTCAAATTGTAGCTTTTTACCAGGTTTAGGTATCATTATTACTTCGGCGTGTTTCCAATCTTCGGGAACCGTCTCCGCCTCCCAATGTTTGTTAAGAAAGCTGACGAGCTCTTGTATGAGGTCGTCGCTCAGGTTGCGGATTAGGGCGTTGTCGATTCTGTCCGCTCCGGCTGCCGTGTTTCTGGTGGTGTTTCTTATGGCCGCGTAAACCTCTTCCACAGTTATGGGGCGGTCGAGTTTCTCGTTTTCGGCTCCTCGATACGTTCCTTGGTATCGCGGGGGGTTGTGATCGCCGAAACATTTTTCTCGTGCCTTCTCCAGTAGGGTGATGTCTGATCCCTCGAAGGAGTGGATGAACCTGTGGATGGCTTTATTGTTTTCTGATTTTATTTTGGTCGGATCGATTAGTGCTCTTAAGAGATTCCAGGTTCTGGCCGTGCCTAGAGTTCCCCTAAGCGAGTCGCTGAGTTGTTCCCAATTTTGTTTCGCGAGTTGCATCGCATATTCTTCCGCCTTTGCCGTAATTTCTGCTATCTTTAGTTTTAGTTTCCTGTTGTGTTTTTGCTTCCGCCATCTTTTGGTGAGACTGCGTCTCGCTTCCCATAGTCTGAGGAGGTGGGCGTCTACTTCAGGCGTTGCTGTCGTTCTCCTTAGACTTTTTGTGCATCGTTGTCGCGTTTCTCTCAGCATGCCGCTCCATTCCTCCAGTGATTGGATACCGCCTTCAGATTTGTTGCAAGCCCCGCGAAACGCGTTCCAGTCAGTGATTTTCGCCTGTCCAATCTGGCGTCTTATGGTGTCGGATGCTATTCGTGTCCGGAGGATAAAGTGATCGCTGCCTAGATTTTCCATCATGTTTTCCCACTGTGACTCCCTGCTCTTCCTTACGAAGGTGAGGTCCGGGCATGTGTCCGTGCTCACGCTATTTCCGATTCTCGTGGGGGTCGCAGGATCTGTGATTAGACTGCAGCCAAAGTACTCCGCTACTTCCACTAATGTTCTTCCCTTGATGTCTTGTTTCTGGTATCCCCAACTCCTGTCCATGGCGTTGAAATCTCCTACGATGATGAGTGCATGAGTGATATCAGATGAGATCTTTCTTAAGTCCCTATTTTCGCAGCAAACTATATCCGCGAGAGGAGAAGCCGGTGTATTAATGGTGTAGGGACCCGGCGACATATTACCATATGCTGTGCGAATGCAAGAAAGTGCCGCCACCTGTGGCTCTACTGCAAGGTCCTTCTCTTGAGCAGTGGAAGGCCGTGTTGGCCGCCAAGGTCGCCGTCAGTCGAGGACTTATGGCAGTCTAGCACGGAACCATCTACACGTGCTTTTGAGGAAATAAAATTTTGTAGCGACAGCTACAGTACTGTAGCTAAGCCAGCCGCTTTGCCTCTACAGCACGGTCGCACTTTTGCCGTGGTTGCACCTCGGCCGAGGTCGCACCGACCTTGAGCCGTTGCCTAGAAATCGCTGCGGTGGACGCCTGGACGGCACCGTACACGAAGGGAGGAAGTGGGAGTGAAAGAATAAAGATAAAGAGGGGCCGGAATGAAGAAAATGATTTTGAGGAAAGGAAATAAATCAGTAACTGCGAATCCACGGACGATGAAGGAGGAATGCCCAGCGAGACGCAGCGGCGAAAGACTGACTTTGCAATTCGACACAGCGAGTTCTACTCGCCCAGCTGTGGCTATCGCGTCACTTCATTTTTAACCAGAGCTAAACCACACCCAATTTTTCTTCCTCTAGTTCAAAGGATAGCCTCTGCAGAGTATAATAAATAGCCATCTTTATATGTAAAGCAAATTAGACTGCTTCTAAACATGTGTACAGCTGCTCTGATGCTTTGAACGAGCAAAAAGCCGCAGCATGGCTGAATTTTGAGAAAAGCTGGCACGGTCAATGGCCGCAGAGCTTGTCGAGTGTGTCGAGTTGTCGAGGCGGGGACAGTGACGCTCCATAATAGGCTGCGCTGGGCGTCGACGGGCGAGGTCAGTGACTTCTAGAATCAGAACAACGACTCATCACCTTTGATCGGAGAGAGAGAGAAAAACTTTATTTGCACAGGAATTCGGGGCACGCCCCAGGGTCCCCGCACGACCCCACTGCACTCAAGTGATTATGTTCCTAAGGTCCATAACACTGGCAGCACGGCCGGTGGCGATGGTCTGCACGGCCGGGTCCTCCGATCGCAGCATGGTCTCCCAGTCCTCCCAGGTCTTCAGGTTCTCTAGGTCCCGCGGGGGAGGGTCCAAATGATGTGGAGGGAAGAGGCGAAGTGTTCTGGGCATAGAGCTCATGCCGGAGTGGGGACGGAGGGATGATAGTGGGATAGGTTAAGGGGTGAAGGGAGAGTGTGTGTCTGTAGTCTGCGCCAGAGTGTTGCGTGTTCGTTGTCTAGGGAGGGGTGGGGGGGGGGGGGGGTAGAGCTGGCGTGAGGCTCTGTATGCCTGGGTCAGCTCACTGAATGAGTGCATGCGCTCCTTCGTGAATCCCCGATCAGAGGCCACCTGAGCCCGGTTTAAAGAACCTCGGACTAAAATGTTGGCGGCCTCGTTTCCGGGATTTAAGCAGTGCGCAAGCACCCATATAAGCTCCACATGGCGGTGGTGGTGGTGTAAAACATTTATTTACAGATAAACTTGGGGAGGTGACGTATGAGCTGACCCAGAGGGGGCCAGCCCTCAAAAGTACTAGATGAAGGTCCCTAGTTCGGGACTCCAGTGGCGTCGGCCGCTGCCCGGGCTAGCGCGACCATGACCCTTTGGTTCTGCAGGTCAGAGCAGCCGAGCAGGATCGCCTCCCAGTCCTCCCGGGTTGGGTTGGGGTGAGGGGGGATAACAGGGTTGGAGGGGCAGGCCCACACCATGTGGTAGATGTCCGAAGACTTCTCCGCACAGTGCGGACAGCTGCCAGAGAAAGAAGGGTCGAAGTGTTTGAGAGCTGCCGGGCACAGCAAAGTATTTGTATATGGGCAAAGCAGAAGCCTCTCCTCCGCCTTTGAGAGACCTTTACACGGGCGGGCATAAAGACCATGGCCAGATTGATAAAGTAAAGAAATGTCTTTAAACGAGTAAGCTGGAGTGAATTCGAGTTCCTGATCGTCGGGGTCGGAGGGGAATGCCCGGTGAGAGAGAGCGCGGGCAGCGGCGTCAGCTGCCTCATTTCCCTCAAGGCCCATGTGAGCTGGAGCCCACACGATACGCCGGTGAGCGGGGTCCCCGGTATAGACGCTGTCGTGTTCGTCGACCAAGCGACGCCAGGCCGCTCCAGCAGCCCTTGCCTCCTCCGCGCATACTCGCCGCCCGCTTCCAAGAAACAAGCGCGGGCCGGCCATTCCCCACAAAAGCAGGCAGGCGTCTGTCTCCCCCGACGACGTCTGATCCCCACGGCCCCGTCGACTGGCGCATTCCCCATTTCCTTGCCGTGACCGTCTGCATTCCCACAGCGGCGAAAGTGCTTTCTTGTACACTCGCCCTCCCTCCCTCCCTCCCTCCCTCCCTCCCTCCCTCCCTCCCTCTCTCTCTTTCTCTCTCTCTCTCTCTCCCTCTACTGTAATAAACCCCCAGTCTCCACCCAGTAACCGTATGGAGAGGTTCCTCGCATGCGGGGCTCCCACGCCCCGCACCAACGCCGACGTTAACAGACGCTGTCTTGGAGAATGCGGTAGGCTAGCTAGATACGGTACCCAGCCCTGCTCGACGTTCCGACATGCCCCCCGCGAGTCAGAAATAATTGTTTTCGAATTGGAATGAGATGCAGCCAACGCAATGGCGACCTCCTCTACGTGTGTTATGCCACGGGCTCGGAAAGTAAGGCCGTTCACTGTTTTGGATTCGTGGACGACTACGGCCGTGAACCATCCCCCATGGTGGGGGCCGGAGGCATCCACGTAGAATACGCCGGGTTTCGATTCATAGTGGCGGGCCAGGGCTTCCGCCCGCGCCAGGCGCCGGCCATTATGGTCCTCACGGTTCATGTTTGCGGGAAGAGGGCGCACGTGGAGGGCGCATCTCCACTGGGATAGAATACGAACGTGCTCTTCCATGAGAGTGGTGTGTTGGATGTGTAGTCTGGCAAGGAGGCGGCGACCCGACGATGTCTTCGAGAGACGTGTGTATTGGTTGTTCAAGTGAGCTTCCCGGAGCTCCCGAAATGTGTTCACCATGCCCAGCCCAGGAGGCGCTTGTTGGAGGTGTTCACGGGGAGGTCCAGAGCCCGCTTAATAATTTTGCGGAGGATGAGTTCGAGTGAATCCGCGTCTTGCTTCCGCAGGTTGAAGTATGGAGCCGAATATAGAATTCGACTGGTTACAAATGCATGCGCCAGCCGCAAGGCGTCCTTACATTGTAACCCCCCGCGCTTGTTAGAAACCAGGCGGACTAAGCGGCCCACCTGGTCCCCCACCTGACGGAGTTTGGCCAATGTTGTTTCTGACCGTCTGTCTTGATGTATAAAGAGCCCCAGTACCCGGACATCGATTTTTTCAGGGATTGGACCTGTCTTAAGAGACAATGAAATTTTGGCTGTGCACTTTGGTGAGGGCGTATGTGCACAAATTCAGACTTTTGGGATGAGCATTGGAGGCCGCCGCGGCGAGCATAACGGTCCTCTATGGTCGCCGCCTCCTGCAGGTTGACCTCAATGTCTCCAAGGCAACCCTGTGTGGCCCACAGAGTGATGTCATCGGCGCACAGCGCATGCTGTACACCGGCGACAGCGCCCATCTGGGCCGGTAGGCGCATCATAGCCAGATTGAATAAAAGCGGAGAGCGTACCGCGCCCTGTGGTGTACCCCTGGTTCCTAAATGAAAAGGGCCATGTTCCTTATCCTGGATTCGAATGTAAGATTGTCTTTCTGTCGGGGCGGGGGTGCATCGGGTGAGTCCAGTATGTCAAAAGCAGAGACATGAACTCGGCCTCGAGCAAAATTTTGTATCGCAGTGTTAGAGTCACTTAAAATATACCGGCCTTCCGTGCGAGTGATAGCAAGTGCAATGGCGGCTTCCTCTGCAGCCTCTGGGGACGTGTCTGTAGGGACAGGTAGTGTGAGGAGGGTGGATGAAGAGGAGTCCATCACAGCTGCTGCAGCTTCATCACCCGTGCAGGCAGCGTCCACCCATACGGCGTCCGGCTCGGAGCCGTACGCTCGATGGAGTGCCTTCGCTCGGGCTCTGCGGCGCTGCTCATGGTGGGACGGGGGCATATTCCTCGGGAGCGGCCTGATGAGAAGCTCCCGGTGAAGGGGTCGTGAGATGGCGAGGAGGCCTGGGTTGGGTCGTTGGCCGGTATTCTGATTCCGAGGGAGTCCAGGATATACCGACCTGTAGAAGTTTGTGTGAGCCTGATGTATTGGACCTGTCGGTGGGCCTCCACCAGTTCGCCGATCGTGTTGTGGAGGCCTAGGCCTAGTAATCTGTCTGTGGGTGTGTTGAGGGGAAGATGAAGTGATGGGATGTCACCGCACCTTGCCAGGTGTAGACCACAAGGCTCAATAAGCTACGGCCGCCTAGATCATGGCGACCGGCGCTTATGGTGGTCTACATTCCGGTGGTCTACATTCGGGCAGAGTACGGTCAATCAGGTGAGGTGAAATGATGTCCCAAAAAATCTGCAGAGGCCAGCTCTGTGTCTGGAAGGCATCGGCCCCGCACTGCTAGTGTCTCCACCCGCTGTCGTTACCAACGTTTACGTTCACAGACGGCTTTAATGTGACGGCGATGCTCGGTCTGGTTCCTGGGACGAACAACTGCTCGTGCGGGTAAGCGCTCGACATTGTCTTGACTGCTCCAACGCTGACTTTACCCGTTTTGAGTTCGATGATACAGGGCTTCTTCACGACTCTTACTATGGCTGGGCATCTTCGGTGGAACTGTACGCGTACGAAGAAGGCTATGGAGGTTACGTTAAGTACCTCAATAATGTAAAGGTAACGACATCTGGGGTCATAATCTATAAGCTGTTCATTTTGCATTGTCGATTTCGCGTTCATTCGTCCTTCTGTCATTAGACACGCAGATGTGTTCGCGGCTTTAAAGCGTCTGTGCGAAGTGATCTGGCGATTAGGTGGTTGGGGACCCGACTTCACCATTGGCTGCATTGGTTTGGGAGGTAGGACCCTTGGTAGGGTTGTTACGGATTGAAATAAAAATAAAGAAGAGAAATAGAGCCCTTGCTGCAACGCTTATGATGCAACGGACTACGTTTCTAGGACAGTGACAATGGAACATGTATGCCACTCGTTCGCCGAGCTTCAAGTGACAGCAAACGGAAAACGGAGCACCTGTGTGCAATCTTTTATCGTCCTGCCAACTACCTAGCTATCAATCAGACAATTCAAGCGTGTTTTAATATTTTGCTAATGAGTCTCACTGGTGGTCTCTGTGAGCAATACGCATGCGCACCGCTCGACGCGGCCCATTTTGGCACTAAAAAAATTTTCTGATCTTTTCAGCCGTTCAATCAGTCAACTGCTCGTAACAGGTCTTGAAGCAGTTTACAGTTTTAATGCAGATGTCTTTATGCGTCGAAAGGACAGCGGTAAGATTACGTACCAAATCTGAGTTCTAAACCATCTGTCAGTGGTACAAATGTGTACTACAGTAATCTTTTTACGTGCTCTATGCATTTCTCTTATAAAAATGATCTATAGACCGTCTATAGACTTCTTATAGACTCTGTTGCCTGCCTGTAGATATTTCTTTTTGTCTCTTCATAGTCTATAGACTGTCTATAGGCAAAAATCTACTGAAAGTGAATGGCCATAAGTCTACAGATTGTCTATGGAATGTCTGTAGCATTTGTATGGTCTATAGACTGTTCTCTAGGCTTTGCCTACAGTCTATAGACTTTATAGACAGAAGTCTATGGACAGCCTAGAGACTGGCTAAAATATTTTTTAAGGGTTGTTCACTGTAGACTTCGGTGACGACAGTGGTGCCCTGAGTGATTGGTCTGAGCATCCACCTTGCATGTGGTAGGTGCGGGGTTCGATTCGCAGTGCCGTCTAGTACCCACCGATGATAAATTAGGTAAGAGCTTTCCCCTGGTCTGGTGCTCAGCCTTTCTACGGTCGAATGCTTGGGAGATGGGTCTTTGGACCCACCTTGAGTAGAAGCAAATATTTTGTGCCGTGACACTCTTTGGCCCCAGATGCCGTTGTGCCATGAAAATCTATCATCATCAATTCCGAAAAAAATGCCTTTCTAGCGCAAGCGTGTCAGTCAATGAAATAGATGGCGCAGTGTATGAGATGAAAAATGATGCGTTTCAACACAATGCGACCATAAGGTGAGCTCTTCGCGAATTCATCCCGTGGTGCTGCTCACCGACAACAATGCTTAGGACGAGCGGCGCAGAGTTTCATGCTTGCATCTGTAATAAAAAAAGCACAGAGAAAAATACAACGGCTGGTAGAAAAAAAAACCTCCGGGAAAAATTCGGCACCTGCAGAGGAAGCAAACGCTTTTCTCGGTCATTTTTTAAACAAAGATGGATGTGATCTTTTCGATACGTTAGCTGTTTGCGAGGTATTCACCAGCGTTTGTTCCAAGAAATTTCATCACATGCATCAAAAATGACGTGAGCGATTGCGGCAGCTCATTCTAAATGAAAAAGAGGCTGTAGTTTTGCAATGACGACGGATTTCGAGTGATGTAATAATATTTAGCCATTGGAATTAATAATCATATTAATAATAGTGGTGAATAACAAATTCTACACGGCCGAGCAATCAAGGAGTAGAAGGCTCGCCGTAACGAGCCCCCTGAATTGAAAATCGCACAAAAAGCACATGGTGAAACCTTAGCGCATGGGCTGTTTTTAGTTTTGCGTTTGTTATGAATAAATATGGTAATGTCAAATAACTATCCCCTTTTAGCTAAATCTCAGAAAACATGCAATACGCATCTTTGTGCACTAAGCACCTTTATTATCTGGGCATTGGGGTGAAATGTATTTCGACCGGTCGTCAAACGGGCATGGCTTCTGCACTTGGGTACCTACATCTTGCGGTATGCACAACTCTCTGCAAAATACTGATATTAATAGGAGCTGCCATGTGGAACTTAAAGGCATTCAGTTTTCAAGAGGGGAGAGAACACTCTGTCAAGTAGGCGCATCAGTCTTCAATACGCTAAGATAGACAGAGTTCATTATAGATTCTTTTCATTTCAATCAATCGCAAGTAGAGTGTTTTCCATCATTGCGCACCATTTTGCCTCGAAGTGACGGTGTCTCTCGTTCCTTCTCTCCTCCCTTTTTAATCTCCTCATTCCCTTCCCCGTCCAGGGTAGCCAACCGGAAACCTTTCTGGTTAAAATCCCTGCCTTTCCCTCTCTCTGTATCTCTCTCTCCATATATAAAAACTGCCGCTTTGTGAACTGGGCGTTATGATGCTTTCGTTTTGTTTATGCTTCCGAGTAAGGAAGTAGCATCAGCTACGGCCGGCTGGAGTTATTCACTGCTTGTCGTACAGTTGTGTTTTATTGTTTGCTTTTTCCATAAGTTTTGGCCTCAATGTTAGCGAGCCCACTTCTTGCTACGGAGGTGACGATAAACGTGGCCGGTTGCGATAGCTGTTAATTTTCTAAGCCAATGCCGACGTCAAGTTTTCTGAGCGAAAATACGAATTGGCAAATGACTTAACGCAGTTTAGGCCAACGAAGAGCTTTCACCTCTGAAAGATTCTTGCTACTTCCGAGTAACATACATTTCAAACTGTTTTCTCGAAAGCGAGGTTGGTGAGATGTCAATCAGACTGGTCAAATGAAAAGGCGATGTAAGCTTGAGAGAAGATGGTAGATTGGAATACAGATGAAACTACCTAAGCAAATGGGTGTAAATCTGCAGGCGTACGAAGAGCGTAAACAAGACCGCAAACGGAGGCAGCTTTTAAATTTTAAAAAAATATTACTGTAATGCTGCGCTAGGAAGTGTTTGCAAGAGAAATTTTCATTAAGAGCTGTGGGTTTCGAGCACAGTCACTTCCTCCTCAGTCCTCAGGAAGGAGCAATCCGCAAATGCATTCTTCTCTTTCGGCTGTACGCATAACCTGGTCAACCTCAAGCCGGCGATATCTGTACTTACTAACGAATCTTAGTTAGCTAATAATTATATTTTGCAACGAACTTAGTACAGCGGTGTCGCATACCTTTTTTTGGCTTCAGTGACGAAGTATTTAATTTTGGGGCCACTGAAATCGAGGTAGGCTAACGGAGTCTATCTCGCCAAAACGTTTCTACGCGTCGCAGCTTTTGGCCAGTTTCAGCCTCTCTATAGCAGTCAGCAGCATGCTCTCTTCATTTTTTTTCTAGTGCATTTGATTGGGGAGCGGGGGGGGGGGGGGGGTTATCGAGTGATTTACGGTGTAAGTACTGTGTAGGCACTAGCTCGTGCATCTCATCGTGCATGGCTTTTGCTGGCAGCTTCCATACAGCGTTCGTCCCCTGACCCGATGGACGCATGGTCTCAGCTCTGGCCGCCCCCATACGTGCAGCGTTCAAGCATTCAGTGCACGACACTCAACATCAGTTGCTCCCATTACCTTCCCGCAACACAATGGACGTGTCATATCACCAATCGTGGCTTTATCTTCACTAATGTCCTGAGTTTTGTGGCGCGGAAAACATTTAATTTCAACATTTGAGAACCAAAAACCCTGCAACCTTGCGCGAAAAGCCTGTGAAGCACATGGTGTGAAGTGTTCTTTGGAACGAACCAACTCCATTTAATAATTCCAAGAAGAGATTAAAATTGGCACGTATATAGACGATAAAGGATCATGAATGAAAACAAGAAATCATTTTTAGTTGCAAGCATAGTATAATTTTTCATAGGCCATGTATATAATAAATCGGAAGTGTAGACTGTGAACTATACTACCTTAAAACACGTAATCCCTGGGTGGTGATGGAAAAGGCAATGACTGGAAACATGTTGTCACGCACCAAAGAATAAGTATTAGGAGGGAACGAGATATAGAAGCGAAATAACGTTGTTGCGTCGAGAAAGTGTGCCTGACGGAAGGGCAGTGGGTCCTGGTCCGGACCGCGGACCAGGACGAATTTTTCTTTAACTACGAAGTTTCTGAGAAAGCTGTATAGCTTTCCTTTGTAGCTGTATGGCTGCGCTTGGGTGGATGCCAATGAGTAATTACTCCCATATAACAGATGTTTTTTGCATGCGTTGTTCAAGGTCATCTGTGTTCTGTCCTTACAGTTAGCTCGCGTCTCTCTGACGCCCAGTTTTTTTGGTGGTCTCTCTGATGCTATTTGTTGTTTTTTGGTGATCACATTCTTCAACACTTCGGTACGACGGGGGTGTAAAGATAAATATTTTCATAACCTTGATTGATAAAGATTGTCATAACCGCCTCTGTCGTCACGCAGTTACCATAAATCATCTGAAGCCTGAGTTACAAAAATTTGGCGTTTTATTGGAGGCAGTCTCTACAGTTATGACAATGGCAGCCACCGCATATCGTTTTTGCCCGCGCTGACTTCCCATGAGCACCATACGCGGTGTCTGACTAAACCTGTTTCCTCATCGAACAAAATTTATGAGTGCATATGACAACATGAAGAAAAACAATGCTTTAAAAAAACTAGCCCTACTTTCATGACGCCGATCCCCGATCGCTCCACTCCGTCGAGTGGAACCCTTTCAGCGTCCTTGTGGGAAATAGGTGCCCTCCGCGACGGAAGTAATAGGTTCGCTGATAAACAGACGACTTATCTCTAAGAAAAAAAAAAATGCGCAGGCAGGCTTAGAAAGCTCATCCTCGAGCAAGACACGCCAGAATTGTTTAAAAAAAAAAAGCGGAAGGGGGTGTCAAAAGAGAGCCACGAAAGTTTTCGCACTGCTCATTTGTTTGCGCGTTAATTTCCGGTTGACTCGCAGCGAAGGCAGTGCTCAATCCACGCAAGACGTCAACGGCGACAGCGGAATAGACGGCAGAAAGACAACATAAGTTTAGGTAGTTGCTTTTGACTGGTCCGAGATCATCAGGTAGGTACCTACAAACACAACAAAGGTGGAAATCAAGCCAGTTGAGGGAGAGGGTCGCGAGCGACCCGTGATGAAGGGACTTAATTTTTGCCTTCACATTTATTGGCGGCTTGCATTCTGAAAGTGCACTCCAAGGAAAGGTTTGTAGAATTTTTTTGCATAGGAGATTTTACAGTATCCTGTTTAACCGCGTCGCGCTGAAGAAATTTTCTTGACTCTGCAACGAACTCCTGCAGGGAATGAACACACCAGATAATACACTAGGGTCTACTTTTGCTAAGTACTTTTTCTTATCCAGAATGCTGCAGTGCCTCACGGCGCACGCGTAGCCTTGCCGCGTACAGCGTAAGCGAAGTATAGTTTCTAAGTGGGGTTATTCAGCTAAAAAAAAAGAAACTGCAAAAGTAAAATTAAGCATGATATCATCGATTCAACCATCTGCATCATCTAGAAGTTACAAACTCCATTTACCTACCACCGCACCCCCCCCCCCCCCCCCTCCATCACCCTACAGTTTTGTTGTCAGATGACTGTGGCTTTCGTACGGAAGAGGTAGTTTAGCTGCACGTACTCTATCGTGCCCATTAAAAAATTTTCAGCGCCCTCTCTGCTTCACACTCCCCTTTAAGCAAACCGCTTGTAACCTTTTTGTCTTGTCCTGGTCGAAATAGTACAGATGCGGTCCTTGCACTGCTGGCGGCGTCAAGGCTCAGACTACTGCTCAGCAACTGTCTAGCGGTTTGTGCATGCGTTTCTTATGTAAGAGGTCCTGGGTCAATACCAGCGCCATTGCCTACAAAGCAGGCTTGATACCTGATCTACTTAGAAGTGTTGGTTTTCGACCCCACTTGTTGCAAACCAAACGCATTAGCCAAGCCGCCCTTTCGCGAAGCCGTCTGGGTGGTTAAGAGTTATCATCAGGATGGTCATACTCACCATAATTATTGTCAAGGATCAGATGAGGTGGGCACAACCCGACAGTTACCAACCCAATACGCAAAAGCATGCTTTTCAGAACGTTATTTTCACCCTTCTGACACCTTACTCATTACATCTTGGTGAAAAATACTCATGCCTTGAGACATGTCATTTCATCTGGCGGGTCAGACGCGCTAGAACACAATCGGGACCGTAGGTACTACTGACCTCCTGAACAAATGACATTCCTTTGGCCTGCTCGTCTTGCCTGATAATTTGTTTTTTTTTTTGTATTCTTGCCTGTGGCTTGGTCGTCTCTAAGGTAACCGTCTTCGAGAAATATAGCAGAGATTTTGACCTCAAGCTTTCACTCGTGTGGAAAATCTTCTTCTTTTTCTAGCTATGCGGCAGTAAGCCGGCGATCGTGTCCTGTTTAATGGCCGTTGCACAATGGTGCAAGGTTATCGCTTACAGCGATGTACGAAAGGATCTCAAGAGAGCCGATTTCTTCTTTTTTGGCCACCATTGGTCCGTGCGTCACTGAGGCGCAGTCCCTTTGTGCCTCTGAGCACATCTGGGACGGGTGTGGCGACCGGTGGGTCAGGAGAACTGAACACAGAAGCTTGAGGCATCGCTGGCAGGCAAGGACTTCGAGGCGAAACAGTTGAATATCGTTGCTACATGTACAGCGGCCTGTTAAAACGTTGGTGATATGTGATACGGTCTTTGCAAGAGATGGCGGTGATATCACCTTCGGCATGTGTGTCGTAATATGTTGCAACTGAAAACTGTCGCGTTGACCTCTTGGTAAATGACAGTGCTGTCCGACATACTGGGCAGTGGCTCCTGTCGGGAATGTAGGGGGTCGTGTACATATAGCCGGAAGAATTGTGCGCGCAACTTTAAGGCTTGCGCAACGCCAATTGCCCTAGATTCGCATCGACAACCTGACACACAATGTGAGCTAGTCCAGACACTGTGACAGTGGGCCACCTGAGCGATGTGGCAGCGGTTGACGCAGCGCGAGGCGCAGAACCAGGCGCACTAGTGTGCCGGTTATGTGTTGTCCACCCTATACCCCGTTTGGTCACGTGATCACATGTTCCAGGTAATCTTGGTACGTGCGGTGGATGCAGTGGGTGTCCTCAAAAGGTAGGGTACGCGAGAGAGATTCCGGCTTCAATTCTACGGCCTGTAGGAGGGCATAGAGTTTGGCAGCTTTCCTACTGCCGAGTGCAAGATTTTCGGTAAGAAAATTATTGCTGCCGAGTGCAATATTTCCGGGGAAAAGATCATTGCTCAGCGCAACATTGTTTTCACAGGCAAGGCGTACACCTCTAATGGTTTAAAAATTTTGGCCCCCCCGCTGCTTATTTTAGTTTATTTTAGTTTAGTTTATTTCAGCGACGAGACCGCTGGGTGTCACACGGATATCATCAAAAAGCCCTCTTTCGGCTATGGTGTCAAGTGTTTTCTACCTGCTCTGCACTGATTTTCACCGTGGACTGTTGGCATGCCGTGAGGCATCCACTTCCACATTCCAAATACCTCCTTTAACAGCTCCGCATGGTGCACGGTGTAACATTGTGACACACTAATTCATAATCATACCGATTGGCCTCATTAGGCTTGAAGCACCTTATGAACCCGTAATGTGACGTCGTGGGCTTTCTCTTCTCTTCACTGCTGCATGTATATACATCTGCGAAAAGAACTGTGCCACGCACAACTTCCATTAGTCACGTTGTTTGACCACAAATTCTATTTCATCTTTTTATGCAGTTTGTTAAAAGACAGAGTTTACTGTGTAGTACATATCACACTGTTAGAATGGGATCTCTTGTCACTCATGCCTCAGCTGCTGGCACTTTTATATTTACGTTTCTGATTTTGCGAGGTTATTTTGTTGCAGACATGCTTCATTAGTTGACATTATTTTTTTTACATTAGCTGGCTCGCGAACAAGAGAAAAACCTTAGAAAACTATTTTTTGATCGCATTTTATAGTGCCTATCTTTCACTGACCGCGTTTTTTTAGAAGGAGCAAACTGTTTTCGATGTAGCCGACTTGCGCAGTTAAAAATTTGTTTAATGTATCAAGCCGCTCGCCTAATAAGGGCTTGGTCATTGGTGTGGAAGATGGCTTACGTATCCGTTCACATCACTCTTACATTGAAATCACTTACTGCTCTGAGGAGCACTTGAGCTGTAAAAAATCTCCTCTTCTTTGTTGCCGACTTGAAGATGACAACTTCATAAAACGAACGCTAACACCGAATACATGTAGAATATTAAGTTCCTTGTTCTATGTATTCCAGTATGGATCCGGGAAAGCTTCGTGTTAACGCATCTGGTCTTGTCGGATCAGGCGGCTTCTTTGTGAAGCCGAGACCTGAAAGGAAAGCCCCGCGGTATTAAAAAAGGCCAGCGCGTTTCACGCGTATGGGACTCCTTAGTTCCGAATTTAAAGTGGCTCATTTCAGTTCAGACCTACAAAGTGCAAGAATAAATAAACCTTCGGCAAGCACGAGCCTTTCTAGCTACGCAGATGGATGATAGAAAAACTGGTCGCATAAAGAAAGGTTCCCTGCAGGCGTCAAGCCACCATTCTTTCGTGCACACACTACCGCACATGCGCCAAAGCCTTCATGCGTCTTTTTAACGCGTAGGTTACATGCGAGTGCATGTTTGCAAAAGAAAGGTGACGCAAGTGCAACCCGAAGCCATGACAGTGTGGACGCGTAGAATCACCACTGCGAGCAAAAGGAAAAGGCTGGGTGAAATATGATGTCTTGTGAAGAAGTGGGTCGGATGAGTAAAAAAGAATGAAAAATGCCGAGAGGTGTTCACGTGGCAAGATAAATGACCCTATGAAAGCTGAGTCAGTTGGTAAGGGCTATAGTGAGGCTCTTTGATTTTCGGGAGGTTGTTGCCAAATTTCTGAGGAGGTGCATGCAAATAACTCGGCCGAGCATACGAGAACAAACTGTGCTGTAGCGAATGGGTGATGGAGGTAGCTCAAAAAAGAATGCAGGAGAGTGGGAGGGGGAGATGTAGACTGCTTTCGCAAGTGTGCGGGAGTGTGCTTGGCGAGATTCATAAAGTTCACCGCCTGCACCATACAACCACCCGAAAAGGCCTGAATGGAAATGTCGGAACGCTTTTGCAAGTAGGCAGCCCTGCTTCACGTAAAAAAAAAAAGAAACTGGTAACAGCTGCTACTGACGCCTATCATGCGTACCCTCGAATAAACTTTTTCTGTGACGTTTGGACGCTAAGGGTAAACCGTAGCATATAAAGCAATGGATATGCTATGACTTGCAGCCATCGTAGCACATCGTACTGTGATGCAGAAAAGAAATGCAAGCGGAAACTGCGCAATGATTTCAGCGCGAAAGCACTATTTCACGAGCTAAGCTGAAAAACCCAGGGCATGCGTGGCGCCTCAACCTGTGACCTCTGACAGAATGCCAGCGGCGGAGGCCTTGAGCAGCTGTTCCGTTAATGCGCGGCGAAGAACGCGCACGAATTGTGACCCGACCTCAACGGGGTCATCACCGTCATCTATGGCAGTTCTCGTCCTGATAAATATTACGTGACCTCTCGACAGGGTCTCCCGAAGACAACACCATAACTTACCTCCCGCTAAACCAGACTTGATGTCTTCCACACAGAGTAGGTAAGCACAATGAATCGCGGCATTTCATACAGGACTTGGACGCTAGCATCGAAGCATTGCACGATTACGAGCTGATGCGTAAGCAGTACATACGTTGCAATGCCGCCCTTCCCTCCAGCGCACGCAATGAGTGTGGGCTCAGGGAAGCTGTTGATCTCTCCACGAGGTAACGTTGGAAAATTGGTGCCGTCAACTTAGAAAAAAAATTACTCTCTCAAACTTAAAACGTATAACAAAATATCAAGCCAGCCGTAGTTGCTAACTATAGTTTGTATAAAGCTTTCTTATGGCAATAAAAGTTCGAAGGAGAATAACGCCGTACATTACTCTTCTTTAATTGTTTAGTTATTTTTCTGGGGCTGTAACTGCACACTGCAATCATTTATGTTTCTGATAGAATAATTGTAGTTGTAATCAGTTGTCTATTGTCTGTAACATATGTACAGGATTTCCCAAGTAGGCACGCTACACGGCCGTTGTCAATTCTTTCCCATAATAAGAATGGTCGCGGCTGAAGCCTGCGCGATATCAGAAGCTCGGCCATTCGGCACGGAAGCCGGCGTGATTATTATTTGGGAACAGCGCCTGTTTCGACGCTTTGCATCACGACGAAGTGATTGTGCTTTCACTCGTAGCAGAGCTATAGCCGTTGACAGTGATTTGCAGCGGAAGTCAGACTTTCAGAGTGACAGCTCTACTGCCCAAGGTACAACCCGCAGTTTTTCGTGGCTTTGCATGTTCCACATTGAAGCGCCACCAGGGTCAAACCATGCATGTCTATATGTCTATATGTTTTGCTGCGCATAGCCATAATATGCCTGTGTGGTATGGTCATAGCTAGTGACCAGCAACATGTGACCGATGACTAGTGGTCACTTGACCTTTCACCTTGACCCCTGAAGTTTAGCCGCTACCTTTGGAGCTAAGATTATAATCGTGGGATGTGTATCTATGTAACCATGCATAACCATGTGTAGCCATGCAAAACCATGCAAAACCGTGGAGACCCGTGCAAAGCCAATCTTGCGCACATGTACTAGATTCAGCAGGGTTGATCCTCAGTCAATTTTTTTTACAGGCGTGCTTTAGGAATGTGATGGACTTAGCGTCGCTGCTCATTCGGAAGCACAACTGGTGCACGAGGACGTGCTGCATATTCGCACGGGATAAAATAAGCGGTGTACAGTCGTGTGCATAATATAATGAAGCAAGCTTCACTGATTAATTTTTTTTTCACACCTTACCTAACTGAAATCACGTGGCGGTAAACACATCCTGGCAATTGCTGAACAGTGCGTTCATGCATATTCGAAACAAACTATCCTTCTTCGTGTATTAGCGCGTGATGAAAGAACACCGAGTCGTGATCCGGAGAGATTATCTTGGCCATTACTACGCATACTTGTAAAGAATTTTGTGAACCCTAACAGAACGACTGAAGCTGCAGCCAAGCTTTATTAACATTCCGAAGTGTACATCGGATATAACTGGAGCTACCTATCTAGTTACGTTCAGAGAGTGGAGAGAGTTTAACCGCTAAGACGTAGAAAGCACTAACAATGGCTTCACACCGTGGGGTTGGGCGATCTAACTTGTACTGAATCTCGTTAGCACAGTTGGGAGGAAATGCGCACATGTGTGTTTTTTTTATTTTAGTATGTGGCCGAGATTTATGGGCACGAAATAATCCCCGCGCCTTCGACAGCGAATAATCAGAGCACTTCGCGTTTCAGTGGCCGCCCACTCACTATCGAGGCCCACCAGCGAGTTGTATAAATGTTTCACTAACGGTCTTTACAGGAAGCACGCAGGGCCTCTGCAGACTATGGTGAGACTCACTAGAAATGCTGATGATTTGAGCGGCTTAGAAACCTGCGATATTACCGCGAAAAATGTATAATGTTTGAAAACGATGAAATTTTTCCCTGAGCGCCGTATTTAACTTACGGCAGGGAAATGTTGCAAGCGACAGAGAGAAATGCAGACCAATAAAGAGAAATTTCAAGCATAAATGCCCTGCTTATAGCAACTATTAGCGCTTTGACTATCATTCCGTATTTAATTATTTTATTTCTTCCTTGTCGTTCTTTTCACTCAGACAAAGCTGTCTAAGTGCCTTTCAATGTTGAATCGACTGAATGCTATTGCAGCTAGTAAAACCAAAACAGTATTTTGCATTCTTGGTATGCTCCTTTTTCAAGCAAGTCTTGTGTAGAGAGTTTTACATCGTGCTTGTTGAGTGCGTTACTTATCGTTAATATCTTCTGATACCAAACTAAGTTTCCACTTAATAGAACAGCACAAAAGTGATTGCAGCAGCTTGTGCCGCCTCACACGCGCAAAAAACCTATTAATTGTTTAGCTTGTTAACTGTTGAGAGTAGTTGATCTCGGAACGCGGTTTGTGCCGTGCATAAAACTATGCATAAAGAAACAATTCGCTTCAGTCATTGTCTGTATTGTTACAGGAGAACCATAAAACCCGCAAGGTGCGAAAGTCTGGGCTTGTGTTAGGGCTATAAAAAAAAGAGTGCAGAGTGGACACGTCTTTTCACCGAATGAGTCCCATGCTGTGTTATCTCGTCGGCAAAAAAGGGCAGCACCCTTCGCGAACCTCAGCGCCTACCACGCCCCTGTAAGCCAAACGTGCTGGTCGCATGAACTCACACCAAGCTCTACTGCGGGGGGATGCAGTTAGTGGAACGCGTTTTGCTTTGGAAATGGGCTCGCTGACCGTGTCTGTCTTTTATAACCTTTCGAATTCTCGTTGCTGTAGCCGCACTGACATGATAGAGGACTTCTACGTCAAATTCAGGATGTGCTTTACCTCTGTGCCGCTTGGTATTCAGCCCAAACTCGTCGGATGGCTCACAAAAAGCAACCAAGTGTTGGAGGTTGCCGGAATTCTGATTACTGGGACAAGCGCATGCTGTCATGCGACTCAAAGTGTTTTGCTGAGTACCTCCTTTGTGTATGCACTATTACTCAACATTAAGCAGTGGGCAACCAGAATTCGCAGGAGGCAGACCACAACATGCGTACTATAACTTACTGCAAAGTCAAACTCGTAATCCGGAGTGATATAGCTGGGAAGCAGGGGTACTCATGCTTATTACTAGCGAAATCAACCAGGCACGTTGTAGCTGAATTCCACCTTCTGATTTGCCTTGTGCAGATGCACTAAAAAGTCATGAAGTTTCGTAACCGGTGGTACAAAGGCTTTCTCCTAGCCTAGTGACAGGCCTCTGCGAAGTTAAATGCTTGAAAATTGGTCTTTGACCCCGCGTACAGAAGTCCAAGTTGCTTTGTACTATGGCGCTTTTCGCCCAGACATGCCCTTGTAGCATTAAAATTCATCATCACCATCAACAGTATTTTATCAGCCACATGTCACTCAATGACATGATATGCATGCCACATTTTGTTTGGGATATTAGTGCTCTATTCGTTCTAGAAACAGCAGCACATGTTATCACTTAACAGTAGGCCGAACAGCGGTACTATACACAACGCTTTTTCAATTCTGGTTCCCACGTCACGGCTGCGCCCGCAAGATATGCCAAGTTAAAAGAGCATAAATTTGTTTATTGAACTGCGCTCATATCATAGCTCATTTTATTCATAGGCTTTTAAAGGCCATTTTCCTGACTTCCTACTCATGCCTTTGAAAGGTACAGTCATGGGGCTGCATCTTCTAGCCTAGTGAGCTTTGTTTTAATAAAAGTGCTCTCAAAGTTTCACCGACTGAGGCGCTGCTACACTGACTGCGGACAGCTGAACGAGCAACCCGTTTATTAAATTAGGTAATGCAAGGCCTGGGGGACAACCGAACAAAATACAGAGTTCTGCCTATCAGCGGCTGCAGGCAACCCTTCCCAAAAAGTTGGCGGCGCGCTGAATGGCCATATAGCGGCAGAGCACGGCCATTTCAGCGTCTAACCAAGTGCAGAATGCTATTAGAGACTACAAACTGTCACTGTGCTACGCGCGTGGCTAACAGTAAAATGCCAGAAGTGCAGCCCACAGCCATTGCCATCATACTTGTACTGACCTACTTTCCGTGGTTAGCGCGAAACGATAGCGCCATGTGCCACCGCCTTTTTGTATCACTTCTTTTTTGGTTTCTTGTAGAGCATGTTTCACTTCCACTGTCTTGTTAATAAAGGGAAGGATAGAAACTCCGCAGCGCTGAAACGAGATCCATGATAACCTTCTTCGGCAAACTCGGGTAATAAGCTTCACCGCTTGGAGAGCTTCGCAAACAGTTGCTATGCTCTCTAGTCACGTTAATCTTTTTTCTTATTCGAGGACCTCCTTCTGTTTAAAAACCCGACGCCTAAAATTACCTCTCATCAAACGAATGGCCTCACTGAATTCTTGCGAAAGGCTTACGCTTTCAGAAGTTGTTCTTAAAACGGTGTGGCGACAGCAGGCTATCATAATGACTTTTTATCTGCATCACTGGGTCTGTTCCGTACGGGCAAGAGGAGCGGAAGGAGCGGGCCAGAATGAGCAGGCGGATTGAGGGGTGAGGTAGCTGCATGTTTCGAATCAAGAGCTTCGTGTGCTGATGCATGACTTCTCTGGACACCCGCAAATCATAGCAGGAAGTAAACGAATGATTTCTCGATGCTCTAGGAAATCAGAGATGTTACTTCACCTGATATCACCACTCAGAAATGTTATTCACTTCTTTTTACGCTTTTTAGCACAAGGAGCCTGTTCTGAAGTCTCTCATCGTACAGTGCCGGTCAAAAGATCACAGGCCACAGGGTCTACTTCCGAGCGCTACAGTCGGGAAGATACAACCCTGCGAAGCCCAAAATTTCTGTTGAAGAAGGATCATTCTCACCACTCAGAAACTTGACACCTTTATTGCTATCATAACTGGTAACATATGCCACTGAAAAGGAGACCCTGTGGCCTGGGAACTTTTGACCAACCCTGTACATCTGACGGCAGGCATGAGACCAGCGTTTCGTTGTCGCATAAAGCACGTGTATGCAGGAGCGAGCCTTTCTTCCTCAGAAGTTCGGTATGCCAGAAATGCTTTGTTGTCGTAACACTGTGTAATTTTGAACAAACAAAGCACATTGAGTATGCGAAACGGCGAAAAGCTGACAAATCATTGGAGAGAATGGCTAACGTTCTGATGATTACTTGGTCAGTGCCACAAATTTTGTCGGCAGAAAGGTTTGTTTTCAGTTTTTTTTTCCTATAACCGTTTTCTTCAAGCGATGCAGGATGCTTTTGTTCGGTAGCTCTTTAGTGTGTATAACTGTTGCCTTGTTTCATAGTGGAACTGAAACACTTCCGACGTTCCAGTCTGCATTTATGAGTTGTGTGATGTGTGTAGTGCAACGAAGTAATCTGTCTTTAACGTTTACAGCTTGTGATGTTTTAGAGCTGTCAATGTTTAATCCTCTAATTAATATCTTTCTTCGTTCAGATAAAGCTTTTCCATCTCAACGTCTCAAAGTGCAGAGTTCCTGTTCACAATGTATTTGCATCCACATTCACGTGAAAAATTCAGCCCCATCTGTTAGATCGATAAAAACTGGTTATTAGGTGTACTTTTAACCAAATATTCAGTTTTAGTGTGCTGTGTTGATAAATATTTGTCTCATTCAGTATCTACTCCACTCCCAATTTTGATCTTATCTGAACTTATTCTTGAATATTTTACTTAATTAGGATCTCACTCCCATGCCTTCATGTTTCCTCGCATTTTTGCTTCATGTTCGACATGTGCCTCCTTTCAGCTTTCACCACAGTAAAAAAAAATAGTGCGGCTGTTTGGTTATCAGAAACATGCGCACTAATAGTTTTTGTACTTTGTGGGTAGAAGGGCTGCGAACGTGTTTCACCGATAAGAGGCGCTGCAGTATAGCACTCAAGTGGTCTCATGCTGCGATTTCTTAGCACCCATTTAGAACTTTCTCTTCTTTTGAAGGACGCAACGCCTACAAATAGAAAAACTCGCAAAACCGTTAAAAACGCGCCTAAATTTCTTACTGTCTCCGCGTGAATGCATACTGAAATAAGGTTTCAATACCCTAATCCTTGTGCCACTTTGACGCTGTATCAAATAGACGTTGAGCTAAAGACAAGTGCTGGTTTAACTACGTTTGACTATAATGCCAGATGCGGGTTGAGTGTATTGCAGCGATACTGCTGTATCCGATTTTGTTAATTTCTAATGGATAGTGCGCATGAAGAAACCAATGTTGGCGATAGTTAACCCACCCATGGTTGTGTCTTTTACTTTATGGTTCAAGGTGATTAAGTTTCATGCCTGTCTGGCCAACTTATAAAGGTGTGCTATGAAGTCTCGTTGCGTGCAGATAAGTTTACCAACGCTCTGTTTTTAACGTTCTTGCAGCACTGCGGTAAACACCAAAAGTTATATCGCCAAGCACATTAACACGAAATCTAAATGAAACACACAAACACTTCCCTTCATGGCCCTGTGTAACCCTTTGACACAGCTGCGTATGCCGCACTTAAGCCAAGGCGAGTTTGGTCTCGCTTAAACAGATTTCTGTCTGCTTTATTCAAACACTAAACTGGTGTCTCGATTTCTCGTCTTCCCAATTGAGGTGTTTTTTTTTTCGCAGGTAGTATAATTTTCACGGGTATCGCTTCTGAAGACGGCCAGAAGACTAAGTTCAAATCTTCGGTTCTCTGTTCTCGGGACTATTCTAGTGCTCGCAGGCACGGTAATGGGATTTCTTCCTCTTACAAGAGGACAGCAGACAGCAGCTATTGTTCGCAAAATTACGTAACCCCTCTCTCGTCTGTGCGACTTAAGTGAATTGCTAAGTTGGTTTCTACATTTATCCGATAAACTCTTCGGGCGGTCCCGCTGTCTAATAAAGCTGACATATCTATCGTGGGGCAGCGCTTGATACAGGCATGCTCATCTACCCATTTTCCGATTGTTTGTTTCTGTCGGTAGCTCCATACATATTAAATCAAGTGAAACTGATTGCTCTTGAAGCTAAAATTTCTAATTCAAAGTTTGGCTACTTTTAATATACTAATCTCATTACACAAGGGCACGTCTACAGCGCCTATAAGTATGAAGCTTCTGGCGCGCAATCTGCAGCGTTACACTGAACTGTTCAACTAAACTGCCGTGGTTAACAGCCCCTACTGCTGTCAGTTGCTCCCGAGAGAGGTGATAATGACTGTCTACACGAGAAGGGAAATACGACCACGAGTGAAGAAGGCACAGCAACGATTAAATAATGTTAAAATTGGTTAGGAACTTCCGCACGCATAAGGCTGTGTAGAATTTTTGCCATAGTGTTTATCGTACGATTGTTCAGGGCTAAGTTGTTAAATGTTCGCAAATCCAGGCATTGTTTTGTAAGCATTTGATGTTGTTTCTGAAAAAGCTTCTTTGCAGTGGCCTGAAGAAAAAAAAAGTTTTTTTTTTTTTAAATCTGAACACCTTTTCTGTTTATATCGCTGTGGACCATTAGCTTTTGGTCACTTCGCAGGTCGCTGTTTGTCGCGAGACACGTAAGCATCTATTCACATAATACGAAGGTCCAGAACATGTTATATATCTTATAATCTGGAACAAAAATATTAAAGTAACTTTGCAAACGCGAGATAGTCCAGATGCGAAAAACATTGACTGCAGGGTTGGAACCATCGGTATCTTTTTTAATATGCTGCATGTTGACGGGAGAAGACGTCAATTCGATTTAGGCGAGCTGAATTACAGATAACCGTTCTAGAATTAGCACTAATGTAGCAATTGAGACTCGTAATAATACTTATAACTGAATTCCTGTGGCAGTTAAAATATTCATTAACCAACAACGCACCAGGCTAGGATTAGCATTCGATATTCTCAACAAGTTAGTACGAGAAATATGCGCACTGCACATAAAACCTTAGGCATCATCTGGACAGGCAAAAACGACTTCATCACACTCCCCTAGACTTTATATTGCAATGGTGTGCACTACAGACTTTCCTAGGCCTTTCTACAAGTGATGGGAGAGGGCTACTGGGACACAAGAACAGCGCTGCAAAATGATAGACCCTAATTTACTCTTAAGACCGCTACGGCGCACCTACTACCGACAGAAAAATGCAGCGCTACTTTTTGCACGAGCAGTTAACAACAGCACCAATGACAAACACAACGTCTGCCTCTGAACCTTCATATTAGACTGCACATTCCCCCCGCAGAGCTTGAAAAGCAGTTCTACCATAATCTACCAAGTTCTACCAAATTTTACGAAGTTCTACACTGTTTAATCTGCAGCCAATAGAAATTTTCGGACAAGACAAGTATCACGTTTGGGTAGGTGCGAGAAGATAGTCAAACGCATTGGATAGCCGCGGTCACGTTCAGGCCTGCTCGCTCGTAAATGGAAAAGCAACGAGACAACGACACAGGATGCCGGGGCACGCACGAAAGCAATCGTGCGAAGAACAGCGGGTCGTCCTCTCTTCCGCACAGCAGCGCTCCCTGCCCTCGAAGCAGCGATTGATATACACGAAGTGTACAATGTGACAAACCTTCGTGTTGTAGGGAGCCCTTTCCTCGCCGCTAGGTGCCGATGGTGTCGCATCGTCCGCAAAAATTAACGCTTCTTCCGGGAATCCCGTCAGTGACATCGCATAGCGCTCGCGTTTACTCGTGTACACGTATTTGTGTGTGCGTGCATCTGTGGGTCGGTTAGGCTGAGCATCACATTCGTTGTTTAATTCTTGCATGCGTGCTTGGTTGGCGAAGCGAGCATTGGAGGGCGCGAGGCGACGCGTCGCGTGGCATCAAAGTGGCAGGTATAGTGAGAGATATGCGGGTTGGAAAAAAATAAAGTAGGCAGAGGTTGTAAGGGGAATGGGAAATCCTTGCGTTGTGCCACCGCTGTAGTTGTGTAGACTGTAAGCCCGTCCCATCGCAGCGATGGCGGTTCGCTATCCACAGCTAATGAACGCGCGGAGAACGGAACGGAGAAGAAATTTCCGCGTGTGAGAAACAGCGACGGTGACGGGTATCGAGCCTAACAGGCGTCCAAGGAGAAGCCTGCAGCCAGAGAAGTGCTTTAAATGCGTCACGGTGGATGATTGGCTAGTGCTGATGCTTGCTATCTTGGGGTTGCGCGTTGCACGGCCACGATGCATGCATGCAGCAAATAGCAGATCTGTGCCCAGATTAGCCAAATTGTTTCACGCGCAAAACCGACAAGACATTGGTGCCTGCGTTCGTTATCCCCACTCTGGCCAACCTGCTCTGAGCATGTGTGAACTCAGCCCAACACAAACATGTACTACTAGAACGTCATTCTGAATCCTGTCCGCGAGAGGTTATATTTTTGTGAACTGAAGAAAGAAAGAAAAGAAATTATAAAAACGAAGGAGAAAGTGGTTACTGTAAACACTGCGTGCGGCATCACATTGTCTATCATACAGAGGGCACAGCACCATGTCAATTTCTTGAGTGGCTTCGTTTTTTCTCATCTTTTTAGAAGTGGACGAGCAGGCGCACGCATGCGGCATCTGTTTTAATGCCCAGTAAATACGGGGCTTAAACGCTATAAAAGCCGTTAAGAAAAGACAGTTCTGTCTCCCATGTTTTAACTTCACCTTCTTTTACCATCTTTGGTTGCACTGCGTTAGAACTTTTTCTTGGCGTAGTTCGGCTAGGAAGGAGTAGTTACTGTGCCCAAAATCATGCATGCCCGATCGTAGGGAATCGATCGTGTGGCTTTTTCATACACTATCGATCGGTCCGCGTGACGTAGTAGCACAATTTACCGCACCACTTACTCGTTAATTACCGCATTATCTTCCCAATACCAGTTTCCATAGCCTACCTCCTAGCAAAACTTGCCGCCCACTATCGCGTTTCTAATTCTGTTGTTTTTCTACTATTCGTTGGCGCCCGGCCTTTGTAAGATCTTGAACTTCAGAACTTGTTATCCCTGATTCAGGACATAAAAAATAAGAACACGTCATTAGGTTCAGCGATAGCATACATTTGTCATTCGTTTCAGGCTGATGAGAGGAAGGTTTCTGCACCCAGAAACAACCCCTGCATGCGATTACAAATATTTACACTTTTTAGACATACATAAACATTAATTTACTGGCGTATACACGCCATGGAACTAAATAGTTATCAATACCTAATCTTTCCTTTTCGCCGCAAGTGGCCAAACACGCGTCTCCAAAGATCTGACCTCAGCAAGAACACTCTTCTTTAATGCTTGGAGCTTATTTGTTTAGCGGCAACAAGCAGGCAAAAATAACAGCCGAGGGAAGGAGAAGCGGTAGTTCGAACTCAGAGAGCGAGAGAGAGAGTCGAAAGGTTCGATTTTTCAGTCCCGGTCTCTGTTCATGCCCACGTGAACAATCTAGCACAGCATTGCGACGATGTGGATAAGTTTAAGCAAGAGCTCATCTTCAGTGAGGTGCTCTTAGGTCCTTAATGATATGGCACTGGGATGGAGAGATATGGCGATTCTCATCGCTACCTTATCTAGATAAGGTAGCGATGAGAATCACCATATATCTCCATCCCAGTGCCATATCATTAAGGTCAGCTGACCTCTCTCGGTTCCTTGACCTTGGTGCATCTCAGCTACATGGTTGAAAATATTTTTTTGTTCTCTCTTTCTTCAACGTCCTTCCTTCTGCCTCTTAGTGGACGCATTTATTTCTTTCGTTAGACATCGATCACTTTGGCGAACGCGAGCCTTGGTCGCACGTCGCAGAGTCAGTGAATGAAAGGTCGACGCATCTCTCAATGGAAGAAAAATCACTCGTTTTCTCGCGCAGCCGTTGGGTGCGAGTGCTTTCGGGGAGTTAAATTGAATGAGGCTCACGGCGCCGATGGGACGCAAACCTCGCGGGTGTGCTTGCGCTGGCTGTGGAACAAAACAAGGAAACAATCAAAAATACTAACAGCGAAAACGTAACCTTTGAAGAGGGGGGCGCCTCGAAGACGAAACGTCGCCAAGGGCAGCTCGGCGTGGAAAGCAAGGTGCAAAATAGCAAGTAAAGGAGAAAAAAAATCTTTTCGGCGCCCATTTTTCAATCGGACATCAATTTGTTTTCAATCATCTCCTCGCTGTTGTCGTGCCCTTCACTCTTTGGGCGCTGGAGATTTGATCGTTCGCGCCCTGAACGCCTAGATGGCGTGTGGAGTAAGATGTTTGTTGACAGGACGGAGTCTTCAGAAAGAATGATTCAGACACAATGTGCTTACAGCATGGTGTGCGAGGCTAAAAAAAAATCCATTAGAAAAATAATCACATCCAAAGTGCTGCAGACCTCACTTTGTTGCTCCTCCTATTATTGCGCCGCCCCATCATCACCATAATCATAATCAGCCTGACTACGCCCACGGCAGGGTAAAGGACTCTCCAATGTCTCTTCAATTAACTCTATCCTTTTCCAACCACGCCGACCATATTTCTGCAGACTTCTTAACTTCATCTGCCCACCTAACTCTCTGCCGCCCTCTGCTACGCTTGCTTTTTCTTGGAATCCACTCCGTTACCTTTAAGGACGAGAGGTTTTCTTGCTTTCGCATTACATGCTGTGCCAAAGCCGATTTCTTCCTCTTGATTTCGGCTAGGATCTCATTAACCAGCGTTTGTTTCATCACCCACTCTGCCCGCTTCCACTCTCATGCGTTACGCTTATCATTTTTGCTTTCCAGCTCACTTCGTTAAGGATGCATTAGAGGATCTGCAAAGAATACGCCATGCCACGTGTGATAAGTGGGCCTATAGCTTGTTTTTTTATTATTATCTCGAACATATGCGAGACAAACAGGGCTTGATATTATCTGCATATTCTGTGAAGTATAAATATTGTGTGAAGTCTAAATAAGGGCGGAGCTGTATTACTCTGAATTGTTTCAAAAGATCTGCTCGGAAAAAGTTAAACTAACAAGGCCTTCGACTTTAAAAAGCACAAACGTGCCTGCGAAACACTGCCGCACGCACCTTTTTGCATTTCCCCCTGCTCTGAATACGTTTTAAATTTATCGTCCCTTGCACTTATTTCTTTCCAGATTTCGCCTACTCAACGGTCAAAGAAAGAAGAATGTGTTTCCGTGCCCACTCTTTCGTGTCTTTCCTTTAGCTAGATGTGACCCAGTTTTATGTGTTCCGGTAGAGATGGCATTACGGTAGAGATAGCATCGGTAGAGATGGCATTATGTAAGACAGAATCAGCGCAGAATGTAAGAATAATTACGATGCATAATGACGAATTTAATGCGTTGTGTGAATGTATTTATCACGTGACAGCTCTCAAGAATGTACATGAAATGTTTGATTTTGTTTGGTTTATTGGGGTTTAACGTCCCAAAGCAACTCAGGCTATGAGGGACGCCGTAGTGAAGGGCTCCGGAAATTTCGCCCACCTGGGGTTCTTTAGCATGCACTCACATCACACAGTACACGGGCCTCTAGAATTTCACCTGCATCGAAATTCTGCTGCCGCGGCCGGGATCGAACCCGCGTCTTTCGGGTCCGCAGCCCAACGCCGTGACCACTGAGCCACCGCGACGGGGCTGTGCATGAAATCAACAGATAATGAAAATTGTTACGTATAATGAAAATTTACTACACGGAACAAAAGTAAATGACCCCCTTCCAAGTCCTGAACCCTGCCGCATTGCATGCAGCCGCTATCTGACGATGCACTCCAGATGTCATGACCAGTGCATCGTGCTCTCCATGGCAATCAATCACGTAGCTTGTTCATACAGTGAACATAGTTACTCCCGTAAAAATGATGCACTTCATACGAAAGTTTGGATTAAGCACACAAACCGAATGCTGTGAGCGTAGTGTATAAAGTTTTGTATCTGTTTCATTTGCCCTCCGCCATTGGTCGCGGCTAGTGCTCCGTGGCGGATTGTACCAGTGCCAGAAACACGCGCTTGATGGGACTTGAATAAATGTCCCCATGCGCATGCCTCAATGGCAGACCGTCGCAGACGAATGACGGACCGTGAAAACGCGCTTGATGCGCCTGAGGAGGTCTTTCGGCGTGCTGACAATGTAGGTCAATCATCCCAGCTATTCCAACTGGCACCTCGTACTTCCACTCGCCCCGTACCCCTAGTATATCGCCGTCCAGTCTACCACCAGAATATAACCGTTCTTTCTCCTCTGCGGACGCGATCCTCCAAGCCTGTTTGATGCAAATGTTTTCTACCATCCTGATGCATATGACTGCGCGCCTCAATCCAAAATAACTAAGTATGGCAAGGAATCTCGCCTGTTCCCCACATAGAATGATCAAAACCGACAGAGAGAGCGTCTTGACGTTGGCCAACTTCACGTCCCTCTTCCTACGAGCTCACTTGTTTCACTTTGGATTCGTTCTGGCACTCCTCGCCTGTCCTCCAAATTACTCGTCAAATTTCACGGTTCTTAGCGTGTTGTGTGTCAAACATCATCAGTGAACTATGTCGTCGAGCGGTTGAGCACCTCCTCTGGTCTCCTCCCTCGTGGCCGTGAATAAGCTTCCATCAGCGCCACCTAAAGCCTTATCACGATGTCGTGTTATGTAAAACGCCTTGTGTTGCCAGGATTTCTCCTTCCTCCCCGGGGCTCATTGCAACGACGATGGCGACGATGTGTCTACGGGCCAGCGGCAGTGCTATCGGCGAGGTCGTGCTTCTAGTTGGTGATGGAACGACCACAAACTTTCAGCAAAAGCCGTTGAGTGCTTGCTGTTTATTGTGCCACAAACCCCGTTGCAAATTCAACGTTCATTTCAAACCGCAAGTCTCGCGGAGATTGAGCAGAGCATAAAGTGTTTTTAGTGCTTTTCGGATATTTTTTATTTCTCCAGAAATGATTTTTCATCTCGAAATGTGCAACGTGTCTCGATCCTTGCATACAGAAGGAAGCCGGATGCTTTTAAAGACGTCTGCGTGCGCTGCAATCGCATGTACAGGGCCGCCTCAAAGTAAGTCGGCGAGGACAGATGAAATCTGGAGTTTCCAGATTTCGCGAGCTAGTAAACTCAATGATCGAAGCCTACAAGCTTTTTGAAAGCAAAAAGGTAGAAGCGCCGTCGAGGATGCCGGGAGGCGGCGAAATTGCCTACTTAGAGCCGTTCGCGCAAGTACCGAAGTACTTGCGATGAAGACAGCCAAAAATGAGCACATCTGTAAGAAGGAAAGCTCACCCATCTTGCAGAGAAATTTCACGATCCTTCGCGACTCCGCTCCTCCTCAAATCTTATGCGAGGCACTCTCGCTTTCTGAAAGCACCCGACTTGAAGGGTTAGAAAAAATTGTGCTCGCTAAAACTCCGTCGACATCAGTGTGCACGTGACTGCACCTGTAAATGAAAGCACTTCGATAAGCACAGTGTCTGGATGTAGCCAGTTCAGCCAACAGTTTGATAACGCGGTTCGCAAAGTGTTGTGCTCAGAGCACACAAAGTAGTGTACATCAATTTTACTGGCAAGCAGTGTAGCGCGTTCGGCGATAATATCAACACGCGAGTTTCCCGCCTTGTAAGTTATTTACGCGCGAATCTGGGCTCATAGAGTACACTGCTGCTGACTCTAGACTTGCATTATGTATAGGTATAACACTAAATTGGGCCAAGCTCTTCAATGCATTTGTGTGCTTTCTTTAAGGGGCGGTGGTCGAATTTCGATGGAGGTGAAATTCTAGAGGCCCGTGTGCTGGGCGATGTCAGTGTATGTTAAAGAACTCGAGGTGGTCAAAATTTCCGGAGCCCTTCACTACAGCGTCACTTGTAGTCCAAGTCGTTTTGGGACGTTAAAAAAACACCCGTAAACTAAACCAAACCTTTTAAGGGCTGTTATTTAAAACATTCTCACCCATCTGATTCCAGATGAATCTGAAGCTCTTTGTTCCCACCTTGACAGCACAAGAGATTTCCTTTCTTGGCGTCCAAGGGAATATAACGAAGAAGCAAAACACAGTGAGCATTTCATGCTTGGCAAACGAAGCACGAGTTTTAAGAATGAAGCAGCATTTAAAGTTAAAAAGATTCTTTTTTAAATCAAATTGAATATTCAAATCTATTCATACAAACTGTCATTTCCTGCAGCCAATTACCTGCCCCCCTGCCCCGAAGAAAGGTTGACGCGTTTCAAATAGCAGGAAGGAAGCAGCCATAGCTTGTTACACTTGTTAAAAACCATGCATATAACAGTAGCAAAAATAAAGACCTCTAAAAGAGCAGCTCATTTTATGATACTAAATTTTAGCAATACACACTATCGCCTTCCTCTTGAAGGTCGACAATCTACTCAGATCAAAAGCTTGTAAATAAACCACTTCGACTAGTGGTATTCCTGCAAATTGCACAGAGCAAAATTATATGGCCTGCATAAGAGAATAAATAAAAGAGTTGCAAGAAAAAAAACAGTGTAATGAGGACATGCTGGACAAGCAGTCATGAGCAAATGCTTTTACCACATCATTAGTTGCGCCTGTCGCAGCAATGCAATATTTTTTCTTTCTCTTGGGATCATTTCCGCATGAATCTTCGTCTAGGTAATCGAATAACTGTTCTGATTCTGCTGCATCATGTAGGTATTTGAAGCTGCGCGCTACAATTTCCAAAAGCCACCGGGTAAAAAAATTTAAGTGAAGTATATCTTTGCTATTCTATTTTAAAAAGGGAAGCTTACAAAGAACTCCAGGAAAGAAATAAACGTAAAAATACACCGATTAGTACGTCAGCATGCGGCTCTGAACCTGCTGGATTCTTTACTTTTTTACACGAGTTTCATTTCTTGCTCTTTCCTCGATCAAAAATTCTCGAGTTGCTTCATGCGTAATGCACCACAGCCGACGACAGACGAAATCCGCGGCTTCATGAAAGACCGGACACGTAAGTCGGATGTTTTCTGTTGATAATTTACTCATGATTCTAGTCGCCACCATGGATGAGGCAGTCTCTTTTTTAGTAGTAGCACACTTGAGGAGATTTGGATCTAGGCGTTAGATTAAGAAAGCAAGCTTTATAAATACTTGAAAAAAAAAGGCGAATAAGCAATCACTGCCAGTGCCTCACGGGTTGTATTCTAAATTCAAGACGGCGCTCTTACGCCCATCAAGGTCGCTTACCTACATTACCTTCGCCAGCAAACTCTAGCTTTGGCGACGCGCGTTTGCTTCTTTATTGCTTGCCCTTGAATACAACATGGGTGCCCAGTATGCGGATGTTACACACTTGTCCGCTTTTTTTTCTCTCTGTTGTGCCAGTCCTTCCGAACTCTGAGCTACCAAACAAAAAAATCATTTTTATTTTTATTTGTCTGTAATGCAGTTGTTTTTCATTTATTGGTCGCTGGGGGCTCTCTTCGCGCTGATCTGTCTGACGCACTTAATAGAGTTGCTTCCAGTATTTTTACCTTTCTTATTTTAAAACTACTTTCAGGCAAATATGACCGTCAGGCTGATTTATTTCTATACTGGTGAGCCCTTGTATGCGATATTACGCTCATGGCTGCCCAATTCACCGCAAAGTGTCCGTCCGCGCTATCATGCAGATACCGAAGGGAGCACATTCTCGATTTATATGTGGGGTTTCGCAACTTCGATGACTTAAAGAACTCTCATTAAAACGGCTGCAATTAGCATTCCATTTAACTTTGTACTAATTTTCTATCTACATTCACCAAAATTCAACGAACTGTGCCAGCATATACGCCCTTTATCGCTGCGATCGCTGTTACTGCTACGATGCTGAATGCATGCAGCTGAAATGTTTGAAGTGGGCTGAGGTCGGATTTTTCCCCATAACGTGAAACTATCTTCAACGTCCACATGCCATCGACTTAATTCAGCGCAATTTTATTACGCGCTGCGGAGAATCACTACCAGTTTTATTCTCGGACCGACATCCAATAAGTGGGTGAGTGTTTCCTACTTTGACAACCTTTTCGTTATCTTACCTCTTTTGGGAGTTTTCTTGAAGCGCTATCTCGGAAAAGGAGGGTGCGCGGTAGAGCATACAGTAATGTACCGCTTTATAATTTTATAGGGGCAAGAGAAGGCAGCCTTCATAATGTAATACCCAAACCGCAAAAAGACAAAAACATTTTCGCTATCCCTCCCCACCCACCCCGAAAAAAAAGAAAAGAAAGAAAGAGAATTTTTGGCAACAGAAGATAAATATCTGATGTGGTTTGGTTTGGTTTGGTTTATGGGGTTTAACGTCCCAAAGCGACTAAGGCTATGAGAGACGCCGTAGTGGAGGGCTCCGGAAATTTCGACCACCTGGGGTTCTTTAACGTGCACTGACATCGCACAGTACACGGGCCTCTAGAATTTCTCCTCCAAAGAAATTCAACCGCCGCGGCCGGGATCGAACCCGCGTCTTTCGGGTCAGCAGCCGAGCACCATAACCGCTGAGCCACCGCGGTGGCAAATATCTGATGTGAAGCGAATCATAGCGAAAGAGCGTATATGAGAAAACCTCGGGAATCTCTCGATTCTGAACGAAACGAAAACACCCAAACCGCGGATAGGAAAGACATGCGTAGAATTAAGCCAAAAATAAGTGGCAGAAAAATACAAATAGCGAGAAAGAGAGAAATAAAAAACTGACACGGCCATAAACGTTTTCCAACTAGCCCAAGTTTCCGCCTTAATAAACCGTGAATGTCTCCACCAGTAAACTAAGCCAGGGATGACATGAGAATGCTCCGGCTGTTTTAAGGTGTGTTTTATTTTTTGGCTACTTCCTTTTTTGCGTTCCCAGGTGAGATTGAAAGTATCTCCATCGGTTGTGCTTCGTGTACAGGCAATTTATGGCACGTTGTTGAATGGACCTCATCCGGTTAAGAGCTCTAAAACGTCGCTTGAGTGCCGAGCTACTGAGCTAATAAGCCTAATTCGTTGAGGCCTGGCTCACCTGAGGGGCGCACCTGAAAGAGGCAGTTTTTTCTGCGCTCGACGTCGTTAATTGGAAGCGTCTACAGAAAGAGCGTGGCCAAAAATGGCGAGATAAAAGTGCAACATACCTCATACGAGAATCGAGGAGTGGTTAAACACTGGCTTTTTCTAGACGGTGCATCTTACTTTACGATTCAGTATATTGTTCGTTGTTGAGAAGCAATGAGCTTACGTATTTAAAGCCAACAAATCTAGATGAATAAGCTATATCGGTAAGCGGAATAGACGACTTTGCTTATTAAAGAGGCGAATTTGTCGCAGAGCATGAGGAAAGCAAGGTAGTTCATAGGACTATTTTTGGAAGTGTCAGTGAGAAGGACTTAAGCGTGGTGCGCCGAGCAGCACGCAGCTAAATTTATTACTCCTCAACCCCTGCCTCTCCACTTCCTCTTTCGGGCATTAGTGCTTCCTCTCTTGCTGCAGTAAGGTTACGTTTCAAAAAAAAAAAAATGAATGAGAATGCTACGCTAAAGTTTTGCCGATTATGTTGTGGTGCGCGAGAAAGGCTTTCCCCGAGAGCACATTTTAAGACCACGTTGAAGATGGTTTTTCGTAGAAAAGAAAACTAAGTCTTCCGTTGCAGTCTCGTTGAAACAAAAAAAAAGGACGGATGAAAGGAAGGAATATTTCAGGCTGGACAAGAAGGAAAACTGTACAGAATATTCAGAAGAAGCGTACTACTATAGTGTGATATTGATTTTTCTTTTCATTTGCCATAAACTTGCGGGAAATTAAGACATGAAGACGCTGAAAACATGCACTTGCTTTCTTCTTTTTCTGCCGCAATATTCACGCAGCATTCGACGCCGATTTACGTTCGCAGTGAACCATGTAAAAAATATTTTCAGGACTGGACTAAGGAATCGGAGGAGATAAAACGCTGTTAGATCAAGCGTCTTCCAATTTAGGATGAATCCTAGCTGCGTACGCTGGACAAAAGCCAGAAACATTGAGGCCGGTCGACTCTCTTCCGCCGCACCGTCTTCGTAAGCCCTGTGGTGCTGACGCTGCATAGTTCGTATGCTTCCTATCACAGCAAGAAACAAATGCACGAAAAGCGAAGATAATTACTTAAAACAAGACATATGCTAGTCGCTGCTTGTAATTTACGAAAACCAGAAGCTCATATCCTCCCAGCTATGACTTCCGTCTCTTAGTAACAAATGTAGCCTACCTTACAACATGTCTTTGTGCAACAATGTTTTTTTTTTAATTTTCACTAAAACTTTTACATTAAGCAGTTCAAGTTTCAATTATAATCATTAGTAATTAAACTTTTTTTAATCCATAGTAATGCGTAAATTATCTGCTCGATATTGTAAATTATTGTAATACTTTTTTGTGAATATAGAGAAGTTCCTTTTATGGCTTTTGGAGGCCACATGCATAAAAGAGCTTGTCGTACCTTTCCTCAGTCTCTGAAAAGTCTCAGACTTCGCCTCCACAGTAAATGGAGGCATTGCCATTTCGCCACGAAACTTGTGCAAGGGACTGGAGTGGTGATGACTGCTTTGACCCAGCAATTCATTAGTAATATCAAGAAGCAATCTTAGAAATGAGTGTTGTCCATATTGTTGTTAAGCTGGTTAAATTACTTAGCCTTCGCTTTTACATACCTCCATTTAAGAATTTCGTTCTTTCAAATGACCTCTTCAGCACTGGGGAAACAGACATCTGCTTATCCCATGTTTTCAAGCGTTGAAGCGGTGGAGTGAGAGGTACCGAGTTAAAATTAATATTTAATTTTTGGCTAAAGTTGATTGATTCCTGGCAGGGTTTAGAGCATTCGCGGCTTCATAGTTACGGGTGTGAGTTTCCAGTTTGAATTGAAAAATATCAGAAAAACCTGCGGCGAAATAAAAATCGTGTTTTAACGGCCAGAAAATTCCGCATCCTTGATGCACGTCAGAGCTTGCTAGATATTTAGTAGGAGATACAAAGTGCGGGACCCCGGTGTGCGCTAGACAACACGATCGTGGGAATAAGTAATGGAGCTCCGGGTTTTGAGGCGTTGCTGTAAACTTCAGATGCAGGACGGTTGTAGACCGAGAAGCTACGTACCGCTTCGTCAAGCTTTATCTGTAGCGTACTTCTGTTCGAAGACTGTCATCGCATTATTAAAGACCTTACTTTGTTTAGGAGGTTTAATTAAGGGCATGTAAGAACGCTTATAATATTTATAGCTGTATAAATGTCGCAGTAAAGAAACGCCATCAACGCGAAACCATGGGCAAGTGTAACTGTCGTGTTCTAGCTTGCGCAATGGGTCAACGGCGTTTCCATCATTCCAGTCAATACGCGGCCTATATTGCGTGAAACAAAGCCCTCTAACTGATCCATTTCTACGGCGGTCACTTTTTCTTGCTTTCATATGCGAAGCTTTCGTTTTTTGTAGAGAGTCAAGTTCTATAACATTAGTTTGAGTGAAGGAGGGAACACAGCGTCACAAGCAAGAAATAGAGTTCCGTTTATCAGAGCCAGATACTTAATTCACCATGAAGGTGACTAGAGAGTAACGTCTGGTTGCAGTTGCCTAAGCGAGAGAGGTGAGTGTGCTTGTGTTGCTGGCGAGTTGTTTCTGCTCGCCTTTTATTTTTATTTGCCTTGTACACACCTAGCTTTCAACAATAAAATCCCATTTACGTTTTTGTCTTAAGGCCCTTTATGTTTCCTCTACACTTACTTTTTCTAATCCCAAGTACATTCCAAATGCCCCTGTAGCTCTGAACACGAACATTACTGGCACATTAACTGCTCTTGCTAACAAGCAAGCCAAGAGAAAGGGCACTTGAAACTGGTTTGGTTTGGTTTATGGGGTTTAACGTCCCAAAGCGACTAAGGCTATGAGAGACGCCGTAGTGGAGGGCTCCGGAAATTTCGACCACCTGGGGTTCTTTAACGTGCACTGACATCGCACAGTACACGGGCCTCTAGAATTTCTCCTCCAAAGAACTTCCAGCCGCCGCGGCCGGTATCGAACCCGCGTCTTTCGGGTCATCAGCCGAGCACCATAGCCGCTGAGCCACCGCGGCGGCGCACTTGAAACTGTACTGCGAAGGAGTGCCATATATACCACGAAAAAACAATTTCTTGTTGTGAATAAAGAAGTGAAAAAAGTCCACCGAATATTAAAATCCGACAAGTCGAATTCTTAGTCATAGTATATCGTAGCGGAAAACCTTCGTGTTTCGGCGCTCACTCCCTTAATGCTTAAGCGGTTTCGTCATTTAGTTTTTTCTCATTAAGGCCTTCTGTAACTGCACAACTTTTTATGAAAGTCTGGACGTGAATTTTACATAAATATGTAACCAAAAAAAACATCGCTAACATGCACACTGAACAGCACAAACAAGCTAAATAATGGGGTTCCATTTTCGTGAGTGGCGCCCCTCTAACTGTCGTTGCCTGGGGCGTCACATGGGCTTCAGCGGACCAGACGGCTGCCTGCTATCCACCCCAAGCTGCTATAAAGCAAACCGTAACGCAGACAGCAAGGAAACCGCTCAAGAAAGACAACTCCAGGAGAGTTGATTGAGAAAGAAGTACAGAATGTCGTCGTGTCTTTGCCCCGGCCAAATTACGGGCAAAGGCCCAAGAAGGCACAGGAGGGATACTTCGCCTGGGCATCTGCATTATAACTCTTTGCCGTACGAACCCTTAGCGCAGGGTCAATCAACCAATTGATGAAGACAGAAAAATCTAGCAAAAGTGCTTCGTCGCTTTTGCATTGGCCCGTGTTCTCACACCAGGAGGTTTGTGTGACATTCGTCTCACAGTGTGAAGACAAAGAAAGTTCAGTTTCTGAGGAAATCGCTATCACCTACTCATTTTAGGGGGTGAGAAGCTACAAGGTACTTTAACAAGGAAACGGTAGAGCTCACTGGGACAAGGTACTTAGAACGAGTTCGTGCTCTTATCTCTCATTCCAACAAATCCGGTCATGGAATCACCACGAAAACTTTGCGTTTTAGCCTACCGTTTGCAGTCGCGTGCTCAATTAATCGAAAAGTACCTCTCGCGGCTTATGGCAAGTATATTGAGAAGTGATGTACAGAGGGCAAAACACATGCCTAGAACAACCAAACTGTGTGTTCCGCCGCTCCCATAGCCGCTACGACCAAGAAGGCAAAATATGGCGAGGAAATTCTCTGAGTGTAACTGCACATGTTTACATCCAGACCATTTATAACCAAATCTTATCGCTAGTTATCGCGTATCCAGCCCGAGACACGCTCAGACCTAGTTCTAGACATGCGTTTTGCCCTCTGTACGTATATATGCTGATAGTATGAAGCTCAGTTGTGAGATTTTGTAGTCTGTGAGTAGTTATCATGTTTTCTTATCTAGAGGAGGAAAAAAAGTTTACTCATTGGTGCCTAATCTCAATCTGAAAACTCAGTATTCAGGCAACGACGTAAAGCAGCATTATTGTATATAAGCAGCATATAATAAGCGGTGCCAAAAAATGTCGCAGACAAAGCTAATACATTCAAACGCAAATGTATGGTGTTCTTCCCACCTAGATATGAGACTGTTTACCTTCGATGTTTCCGTATGGCCAACCCATATTGTGATTATGTGATTATAAAACTTGAAGCGAAGCTTGAAAGTATGGGATAACAGCGTGTTTAACAGAGTGCTCAAGAAAGTCAAAGGACGACACAGGAGGCAGACACCGTGGGGCCACTGCTGGCCAAGTACCTCAGTTGAATGCTTTCGCTGGTGGCTTCGAGTACGCGACAATTAAGGCACCAGAAGGACAAGAGAGAGAAAAAAAAAAGATTTATGTTCCACTCCAGAAAAAAAACATTATTGAAGAAAGAAAGGTTGCGAAAGCACTAAATTATCTGATAGCTCTTTAAAACAGAAATCTAGAAAGGATTTCAATCGTTCCTGTTTTTTTCTAAGCGTATTCTTTGAGGCCCGTCTACATTTACGTCTCCTCAAGGCATTTATCTTGCAGATTAACGGGATCGGGAAAGGTGCTCATGAAAATCTATTCCAAGCTTTCGGGAAGTCAACATCGACGACAGGTCGCTGCTTCTTCTCGAAGATGCACTGTGCGAGTGGAAGCAATTTCGTTTTCGACGGAGTGGGGCCTTAATCTCGAGATGCGATGCAACATTTGTTTCTGTACTGATCCACATCGTCTACATAAGAGCAAAAAGGGATTGCGCTACTAAGCAGCAGTGAGAAGGAAATCAAGTCGAACTGACTGCTGCCGCGTCCGATCTCTTCCGTCGCAGATGGATGAACCCATGGGCATTTGATAAATTTGAACACCCATTTCTTTTCAGCTGAATTTTTCGGGACTTGGGCAAAAGCAGTAGTATTCTATATTTCCTCTTTAAATTCGAGACGGACCCGGCTTCGCCGAGGCGCGTCGCATGTTTGCGAGCTCTTCACTCGAAACACCCTGCCTTATATTTGAAACCCTTTTCGACATGTGAAAGGCGCTAGTGAAAATTGGATTGGTATTTTAAAAGCATGACATATATATATATATCACATGTAGAGTCATTGGATAATCTATGAAAACTTAAATATGTGCATCCTAATTACATTTTGCCGCCGTGAGAAGGTTGGAGTGCGCACACAAGTCAATTTTATTTGCATCGCTATTTTGCTCATAAAAAAAGTCAGAATTTAACGCTGCACAAACCGGTTGCATTAGTGATAAGGAGCAGTTTAAAAATGTGCAAAGTGGGGAAAGAAACTTTAAGTTTGCAGGTGTAACTAAAAGATTACTTTTATGACCATGAATAACTTCCAGAAAGCTTCGCACCGAACTCAAATAATGGCTCAGTGGCCAGCTACTTCTTCTAACTAGAAAGAAACTCTACTTTATTAATCATTATAATTTCATTCAACATCATTCGCACGCTTCTTGTTACTCTAATTACTAAAAATATATGAATACTACGACTTCAAGCAAGCACGAAGCTTTCAATATTAATGTGTAACAAAATGTCGTGGTCCGTTCGGAACTACGCTTCCTATATTTGTTTTTCCTGAGCGTATTCCCTTAAATTGGTTCTTAAAAAACAACAGTCTGCAGCCTTCGGTATAAAGACGCGTCTAATGGTATGCATCTACGCATGCCTCCGAACACGCACTTACATATACGTACAGACATATGTGACGCATTAGATGAAGAACAATCTTCTATTTGTTCTAGTGCTTAAACACTATTTCATGTGCTCTAACTGGCTCTCTGAGTTTATATGAAGCTTGACCTTTGGGATGACTTTGGCCACACAACAAACAAAGAACTAAATAAACAGACAAACAGACAAACAAACAAACAAACAAAAAACATATAAATAAATAACTATTGTCGCGACTGGGATTCGACCCCGCGGTGGCGCGAAAATATAAGCTTCACTGCCGGCTGCACGAGAGTACTATGCTATCGCGTGTGTTACCTCCGCCAAAGGGCCTTAAAGGTCCAAATGCTCGGCATCGGTTCAACCACCAGGATTCCCTTTTCCCCGGACACTGCGATGCCACGCACGGCTAAGCGCGGGTGCTCGGGTGCGTGGTGGCACACTGCTCACCATCATCCCCCTGTGGGGATGTCTATGCTAATGCCCAGGCAGCCGTGGTGTGGCAACTCACCAACATCTGCATGTACGAGATACCCCTGCGGGAGATCAAGCGTATTAGTGTTGAGTGTATGTCTTGTCGAAACTGTACATTATGTTACCCAATGAACTCCAGCGTGTTAACGGAGCACGGGCGCAAGTACAAATCTCTATACCGGTTTGTGCAAGTTCTAGGTGTAAAAAAAAACTAGCACTAACAGCGTTTGGTTTTGTTATGAAAGGCACACAAAAAGTTCGGAACTAAACGTTTTGCTGCCTTCATGAAATGGCATCAGTTGAAAGAAAGCCTAATTTCGTTGGTGCTCTCGAGGCATAAACGGGGTAACAGAACGCACTGGATGCAAGGAAGCAATAGCGTACAGTGCGCTCTTAAACCGGTGAAGGCAACTTACGGGAAGGGCTTGTGGTGAAAGAAAAGCAAATAGCTGGCTTAGGAAACAGCGGCAACAAAACACATACAAAACAGGAAGCCAAGTTCACCGCAAGGATAGCGCTATGCTCCATCATAACAGGCGTACGCGCTAAGAGAAGCCGTTACTGTACAGGCTTTCCCTTCTCCTATATGTACACATCTTAACAAAAAACAAAAACCTACTCGCTGCTGTACTACATATATCCTGGAAGGAAAAAAATATAAGCTGGATACAAAATATAAAAGGGAAGAATAGACCAGATGCTTTCCTGTGTGTGCTCAATTTATTGTTATCGCGATCCCTATTCTAGACTGGCACCGTGTATCACAATTCATTGCGCACTTTTTGTTAATAGCCATTGGCTGCTGCACGAGAGAAAAAAGTTAGGAAAAAAGAAACAGCAACATTTTACGGGAGGTAGGCCAGTGCACAGAGTGCCTTGGCGTAAAAGGACAGCAAAAAGGAATACATAGTGAAAACTTCCCTTCACTCTTCCGCAGAGTTCGTTGCAGCTCCCATTATTTATAAGGCTGGATTCTATGGGGGCACCGTCAACACGGCGAAAATTCCAACGCGCGCCAGCGGTGCGGGTGCTTCGAGCCTCCCATGAATGTGGGGGCTCTGCCGCACAACATCCCAGTATTGTGTATACTGCGTAATTCATGCTTGACCCACCAAAATTTATAGGAAATAGAATATTCGTGTGAACCTCCGATTGAAAGCGTAGTGTTGTAGTCAGTTTTTATTTCACTTTTGTTGGAAATACCTTGCTACTTCTACGTGCGATTGCAACAGGAAAGAAAAAAGTAAATGCCTACTCACTCGCCGACATATGCATTCCCTGCATTCGCATATGCATTCACTTAAATGCAGGCTGACTGCATTCACTGCAGTGAATCTGCATTCACTGCAGACTCACTGGGAGAGACAGAGATTAGCGGGTTGGGAAAGGTACTCGGCAGAATCACTCGCTCATTATTATGTGTGTGAAAATAACAACTCGATAACAATAACTACTCTCTGCATTTGCAGAAGGAAGTGACTAAGACATGACTAAGACAGCGTCAGTGATACATAACCATGTATCACTGACGCTGGTTCTAATATTGTCGCTTTCCACTGTCAAGGTGACTCCATTGTCCTTGTAATGGTTTATTATTTTTTAAAAGTACAAAGAGTTGCTGATCGTACTACTTGGAAATACTCGCACGCCATCCCAAACCTTCCCCAGAAATAAGGCGGGCTTTGAATCCTTTTCAGGGGGGTTTCAACATGCTTGGGAAGCATACCAAGTTTGGGGGCATTGTCTTTCTGCCCCAAGACAAGCGGATAACGGATGGAAACAAACGCTCCAATGCGACTGAACCAGTCGATACATAAATGGTGACGGGACCTCGTCGCTTCGCGTAAGTCTCCAGACGCTGCATTGAGGACCACGCTTAGTCGTCGCGAGAATCGTCAGGCGAGCCTTTTGCTTACTGTATGGACGTTAGTGCAGACTTTTTCTCTGCCACAAGATGTGTCCACGGTCGCTGCCGGAACAGCGTTGCAATACTTCTTTCTGCTACTGCCTCTTAGGTAGTTCGGAGGTACCTTCTAGCTTAATTTTTTTGTGTGTATTTCTGCTTGGATTATTCTGTGAATTATATCTGTACTCACCTTGGAGTTTTTTTCGTCTTGCTGTCCGCGTTACTTGGGAGAAAGCACTGTTGCTGTGCGTGCGTGACCGCTTGTAGTGAAATTCTGATTCACTCCTAGATTAAGCATTATTTGCGCACTGCGTTTGCGCGTGCAGAAAAATGTAAGCAACGGTATTGCCTCATGGCACGACGAAGTAATTCATTCAAAAAGGAACAGATCAAAATTGCAGGCCGTTTAATATATTTCCGGCAGATATGCAAATGGCGACCGGTTACGAACAGCTTTCGCCAGACACAAAGAATATTAGCACTGAAGACGTGGCAGGAATATTTATTTTTACTTTTTAGATCGTTTAAAGAGTTTAAACAGTAATGAACTAAAGGTGAGAAAGAAAAGTAGAATTAGATCTAGAAATGGAGCTAGTATCCTACTTTTAATTCATGATACGAGGAAATAATTAAATGACCTTTTCTTTTTTGTTTTATAGTTTGATATTTATTTTTCTTTAGTTTTCTTCTTTGATTTTTCTTCGAGGTGCTTGAATGGGAACTAGTTTCGTTGCATCAGTTTGTTCGAATACTTTTCTTGATAAAAAAAAAAAGGGTCAGATATTCCCAGAGAGAGTCGAGGTATTTTTAGAAAACAATAAATCTGGAGGAGTTAGCGCCGGAATAGCAACCAAATCGATCACTAATGCGTTTCTTTCCCTCTACCTCACGAAAGGACAATTCATGCAGAACATGGCAGGATTCCTGCCCAGGCAAGACGGCCCCTAGCCCGAATTGTGTTCAACCCGACCTCGGCGTTTTTATTTATATCCACTGAATAACGCTTCCGTCTCTGCCATGTGGCATTGTATGGGTGAGAATAAGCAGATGTACACTTGCCACGAAGCGGCGAAAACATACTGCACGCGCAGTCAGCAACTGATTATATCTTCCTTACCATAGACGCCAACGCCCTCTCTTTGTGTGATGTTATAGTCAGACGCTGAGCGCTCACCGCGATTCAAACGTGAAAAGCCTCTGCTCGGCGCACCATTGTTTACTTTTCTTCTTGCAGCATTTCTTTCTAGCTAAAGCTGCACCTTGTATTTCTTGTTCGCGATTCCGTGCAGTGGTTAGTAAAGTACTGATGTCTCATTTTCAGTAAAAAAAACCTCACGAAATGATAAAAGTTTGGGAGGTGCGTCCAGAGAAATGCACTAAATTGTTAATTTGTTCGCAGTCTTCTCTCTGCACATTCGCGCTCGTCGGGTCGAAAACTTTACATCTCTGATGTAGCCAGTCTAGTCCACAACAGAAAGAAAGCTAAGTATAGGCTGGAACCGCGGAAGAAGCAAAGAAGACTAAAGAAACCAGATAGCATATTAAGCAGAGGCCTCAATAGGCAAGGTTTTGTGAAGAGCACGATGACGGTGTACAACAAAACAAAAAAGCACCAAAAAGTTGCGGCGCACCCGGGAAATTTTTCATGGTGTTTTGAAGCAAGCCCTGTCTGCTCCAGCATCGTAATATGTAACCATGGGCGAAGTACTGCTTTGTGCACGTGGGGTCCGGTTGAGAAACGCGTTCTGGTTTGATCATGTGGGTTGTTTGGTTGCGTCTATCTTAGCTGACAAGCGGAGTGCGGGAAACCGGCTGTCTATTTAGTGCCGCCCGAATATGCTAGGGAAAGAATATTTTATATTTGCTATCCCATGCTGCACACCAAACACACATCGCAAAGGAGTCGGAGGCCCGTTTAGCATCGCGCTCCTTTGACGCTTGGCGAACACCACCGATAACTACGCTGACTTGGTTCTACACTCCGGCTACACTGACTGTGCTGATGGTACTCAACTAAAAGCAGTTTGTTGAGTAGTCACTGGAAAAAAAATGTTATAAGGACAAATACTACTTGACGACTCGAAATAGTAGCAGAATAGTGCATGGGTCCGAAAGCGCATTCATCATAATTTGCATGCACTGAAACAATTGGAGTTAGATTGGAAAGGAAAACACGAAAATAGCGGCATCTTGACTGTAACGCTCCACAGCGACACATTGTGCTCTGAGGGCCGCCATAGTTAAGGGCTCCGCATGAATTCATGTCACCTGGGATTCATCAACGTGACCTGACATTACACTGTGCATATACATCTTCTATTTCACCTCTATCGAAGCGCTACTACACGGCAGGTATTGTACTACGTCCAAAGGCTCAGGAGCCGAGCCCCCTAACCACTGAGCAATATCAGCGGGTACTTAGGAATCTCCATGAAATGGGGTCGTAGTCTTGATTTTAGTGTTCGCTGAATGAAACGACTAAGGCACAGTGACATTTTTCATTCAGATGTTTTTTGTAGTTTAACGAAATGATTGTTTAACCGTCTGTCTTTCGGTGTTAGGCCCTGAATGAACCCAGCTAGCGTAACTTCAAACTAAAGCGGTCGCCGTTTACAATTAAAAGACATTCCGCCTTGGCGGCTCGCTCGCCTGCCGCCTCCTCTCGTTTCCTCTACCAAGCGACCGCTTGCGTCAATCAAACGCTGTCGCTCTCGTTTGTTTCCAGCCATGACTTGTCTTCGTTAATTTCTTGCCTTCCATGCGTAACTGATGAACGACCAGATGTGCGACAGTAATTAGCCCGCCTCTATGCTAGCGTCTCTGAGACCACCGGAATGCTGTAGACAGCAGGTTCTCTGCGTTGGTTCCCTTAACTTAATTATCCTACTTCACTTCAAACCTTGCTTCAGAACCCACTGCACGCACGTGTGCTTGAAGCACTGAGCATGCGACGCGAGGAAAATTATGTTTTTCTCTCATTTGCAAGATTCCGCATGACTTGATGAAAGCGTCCATTCACAGAGAAACAAATGCAGTCAGAAAAGTTTGTGAAATGGCTGCCCTAACATTTGAACTTTAAAATAAAGTGATGATTTTTTGAAAACCATGGCAGTGTTTAAAGTATGGTGTATTACACAGCGCAGCTACTCAAAACAAAAGCGCCCGGTGCATTCATATGTTAAACTTAAAGGCTTCAGTAATAACTTGTGCGAGTTATATTCTATATTTTCATTGTATATCTATATTCCTCGCCGACATCAACTACATGAAGAATGTGCTGAAATTTTGTCACATCAGACAGGGTCATTCGGAGGGCATGGTAGTATATACTGCCTTTTTTCGAATATAAATTTTCCTGAGCGTAATCTCGCTATGAAAATAAGTTTCAAGCCTTCTTCGCTTTAGCAACAAAGTCCATCATTGGTTTCTGGCTTAAGCTTTCTTGACGGCTTCTTGCATCTGTCCCATTGTATCCTCATCGGTATTGACGATATTCACCTGTCTCAGTGGCTATGGTGCTCGGCTGCTGGCCCGAAAGACGCGGGTTCGATCCCGGCCGCGGCGGCTGAATTTCTTTGGAGGAGAAATTCGAGGCCCGTGTACTGTGCGATGTCAGTGCACGTTAAAGAACCCCAGGTGGTCGAAATTTCCGGAGCCCTCCACTACGGCGTCTCTCATAGCCTTAGTCGCTTTGGGACGTTAAACCCCATAAACCAACCATCACCTGTCTGCAAGAAAGTCAGTTTTTTTTTTCATCTCCTCATATTATCTTAACTCATGCTGAACAAGTGCTGCTAGTAGCGCAAGTTACCGAACTGTATGTATCGAGTTGAACACGCACCTTTCTTGCGTTACAGAGTTACGAAACAATTTCACAACGATGATTTCGCTGCGGATGTACCCGATGTCTAACGCCTCGGAGCAGCGTACTTTCGCTTACCTTTTTCTTTAGGGCCTTCTGGCACATATGGCACGCAACCCCGTTATGGTTTATCTAAGCCGCTGATTCGTGGAGTGAAACGAAGCAATCAACATTCCAACAGACTGCACTCTCCGTGGAACAGGTAAGTAATTTATTAACTCTAGAGAGTTCACGTTTCTGTTCAGCGCGAAACCCGGCGTAGGCGCTGGGGTGTAAGAAAAGCAGGTGTGTGACCTGTAACCTAGTCCACGTGACTTCTTGATGTCAAAACTAGCCTACGGGTTTGTGGGCAAACTGCCCAACGTGGTAGGTGGCATTTAAATTAATGATTACAGTGAGTGGTTGCTCGAGAATAGCAACCTGAGTCTCACAAGCCACACCGGCAGCTGTGTTTGAAACAACCACCCGCCAGGGCCTGTGGCGCAACACTTAACCGCTGCATCCCTCCACCAGTAAAGGTGTGAGGACTCCCCGCATCTATGAATTTAAAATAGAGAAAGACCATATCCGCATATATGGGCAAGTAGGAAGAACATAGGAGACAGAGAAGGATCCCTTGTGCGGGAGGTGTATCTAATGATAATACTTTGCACTCTTAAGGGGAGGTAAGACGTTATGTAATAGTGACCGAAAGAACAGTCTTTGTGTCTGCCAAGTGGCACACAAAGAAGAGCCCAGGGCGCTGAAGGGACATATGTTTACAGGGACGTAATTGAAAAAATCCTGCACACCAGGTGGGTTAGACGCACAGCGTAGTCGTAAGTTGGATAAAGCCGTAAATTGAATATTAGCATTAATAAGGAACTAACATCTTCGTTTCGTTGGGTAAAAAAATATGCTTGGCTTTTAATTTCGAGTATTTATGTTGCGTTCCTTTTTTCTACAAAAAAAAAATCTATCGTTATGGTTGCATTTGTAAAGTACGTAGGTTCCATTAGTCTTTTGTAAAAAGAACTTTTTCTAGGGGTGTGCAATTCATGATTTCAATACAAAACACTTCTATTTCATTCCAGCCAGAGATGCTAAAAGATCACGTAAATATAGGTAAATTTTATGATCACAAATGGCAATAAACTGCGGAGAAAAAAAGTGAATAGGACACAAACTTTTGGTTTATGTTTTATGGGGGTTTTAACGTCCCAAAGCGACTCAGGATATGAGGGACGCCGCAGTGAAGGGCTTCGGAAATTAGGATCCTTTAATGTACACTGACATCGCACAGCACACAGGCCTATATAATTAAGCCTCCATAACAATTCGACAGCCGTGGCAGGGATCGAACCCTCGTCTTTTGGGTCAGCAGCCGAGCACCATAAACACTGAGCTACCGCGGCGGTTTAATAGGACTGGAATTATCGCGTGATAATTTGCAGACTTCAACTGCTCTTGGTTAATCTCGTACGTTACTCCAAGGGAGAGGTGCGGAAAACTGCTGTTATAGAAGAGGTCGTTGCAGTATCGCGTCGGGTCTAAGCATGAAGACTTCGTGCAAAGTTAATGGCGACATGGCATCGTGATAGAAGGGCTCAGTGTATAAAGAGCCATTGGGTGAAAAGCACTCCGCGCGTGCTTTTCGCCATAGCGACCATATTAGTCGACTCTTACTCTCAGCGGTGATTTCAAAAAAAGAAAAACAGGCAGGAGCTGGGACGTTTAACGCAATTTTATAGGGAAATCGGGAGTGGTTAGCGCGCTCGGCTAGTGAGCCGGAGTTCCCGCGTTTCGATGGAGGCGAAGCGCAATGGCGCCCGTGTGCTGTGTCATGTCAGTGCACGGCAAAGGTCCCCAAGGGGTCGGAATTATTCTGGTGCTTCCCACTACGGCGCTTCTTTCTCTCTTCCTGCTTTCACTCCCACCTTCTTCTCTTCTCTTGCGGTGCGGTTCGGGTGTCCACCGAGATGTGAGACAATTATTGCGCCGTTTCCTAATCACAAAATGCCAATTTTCAGACAGGAGAATAAACCGACGTTTCTGAGAATGCTGAGAGCCTATAGATTGAGTTCCCGCGACAAAAAAAAAAACAAACGAAAAATCCTCTTTAGTGCACGTTTAACTTCTAATATAGCTAAACCGCAGAGAAAAACCTCGGCAACTAGGAGCTTCCACGTGCGTTTGGTTACGAGAACAAGCCTTAGTCCACGTAACACAGTAGAATGATGCAGATAGTAGGCTAACCAAAGGGTTTCTTGAGTGGCATCCCACTGCGTACTTTCACTGATTACAATGTTCCCTAGTCATTAATTAAAAAAGTTTATTGTTGCCATTTGGAAAGGTCAGTGAAGCGGAAAGGAACAACTACACTTCTTGGTTTGCAATTTTTTTTTTTTTGGGGGGGGGGGGGGGGGGTAGGGGGCCAGAACGTAGCATCTTCGTGTAACAATTATGACTCATTCAATAGTAAAAGCTTGATGAGCTCTAAAGGGCTTTCTAGTTAATTAGCTGCATATTTCACTTACTGCTACAATTTAGTTTAACGAATACAAGCCTGGGTGTGCTTCTTTCGAAGGATATAATAAAATGATAAAATTAGGAACTCGCCTTTAAGTATTATATACAAATACCTCACAGGTTCCACACTTGGAACATTGTGTGAGGGGAGGGGTTACAATATTTAGCAGACAAAAGATGGTACAAGGTGGAAAGAACAAAAGTAAACAATATTAAATACATTGGACTGCAAACAATTATTACACCGTACGTGAAGAAAACCGTAATATATTGACACAGAGGAAAAAAAACAGCAAACAGCACAAAGATATGCACGAGCAGAAATGAGCAAATAAAAGAAAGAAATACTGTCGATAACACTATCTGAATAAATATTATCTTTGAAGGTGACGGCATATATTGAAATTCCCGCTTTATGTTACACACGATAACTACTCTGCAGTAACTGAACAGTTTTTGTTGCGAAGAAAGAAAAATTCGATACAAAGCCAAATAAAAAAAAAGAAAGAATTTTCAAAGCAGATATCTCTCAGCAGCTGCTGTTCCCCGTTGTCCTCTCCTCTTACATGACCCCGGCATCTGTCGGCGCCTTTTGCAGTGCTTTTTATCCTTTGTCCAATAGTGCTCAGTTGTCAGTCACTTGCGCTCCCGGCTTACCCCGAAGATGAGACTGCCTGTCTGACCGGCGGGGCTGGGGAAGCTCATTTACTACACATGTACTTGGAGCAAGGGCCGCAGCTCCCGTTCAGGCGCCGCAGCCTTTAGTTAAGCCGGCTTTTTTGATGGCAGGCGTTAAGAGGATGCCGCTGCACATTTCAGCAGAGACAGCGGTGCGATACTCTCGACTACTGCCTTCGAGGAATGCTTGGCGGTCTCGACGCTTTTGACGCTCCGTTTTCTGGCGATCATGTGCTGGAGCACTTATTCAGCACAAGTGTTCATAAAAGTTAGAGCCTGCTTCTCTGTTGCACGTACGAGTCTAGAGTTTTCGAAAGCGTTGCACTAACGTGCCGACGATTACTTCAAAAGCTGGACTTACAGAGACGTGCTTACTATATTCACTCCCTCATGTGAGGGCTTATGGACAACACTATACTATCCGCAAATCACGTTTATTCTGGCTGCAGAAAATAAAGTCCTCACTTTGAATCGTACCCGCTCCGAAGTGCGGCGGCGTTCTCCGATACCACAGTGAAGGCGTAGGGCACCTTAATTAGCAAGATAAATAGCGTATGCACAGAGGAAGTAATTCTGTGAGCTACCTGTACTGAGAAAAGGAACAGGTAAAGATTGCAAGGGTTGTGCAGCCATGCGCGCCGTACCGGACTTAGGATGTGCTCGTGCATAAGCACAACATGTCTCGTACATGCATGAATGCAGTGCGTAAATGAAGTTCCAATTCGGAAAGCGCGTGATGCATCTACATTTTTTTGCACATAAATACTCAGCGCGATGGTACGCTCAACTCTGTGACAAAGCTAGATCGATGCTTTTTCCCTCATTTGTACATGAACCTTAACTGTGCGTTTACAAGGCATGAGGAAAACTGAAGGTTTGCACTTAAACGCTAAAAACGATGAAAATTTGTGGGCGCGAACAAACAAAATACAGAGAAGAAACCACAGGACAAGCGCCTTCTTCTCTGTCTTTTGTTTGTTCGCGCCCACAAATTTTCATCATGAACAACCTACAACTAGCCCAGCTTTCCATTCTGTTCAGCTAAAAACATACACTTGTGAAACTTAAGTAAGAAATACTGCCGCGATTTAAGTGCCAGGATGTAATTTTGAATGATAATTACGCTTAAATGAACAAAGTAATAAGCCTTGTTCAAAGCACTGTCAAAGCAAGCGCTTGGTTAGCGACCGTAGTAAGCTGTACTACAATATGAACTATATTTAGAGGAGCCATGCAAAATAACTAACACAAAAATTAGAGAGGTAGGTCACTTAGAGTACCTTGTAATAGACGAGTCAGAGGTCTGTGCTGCACTGGTACGGCACGCTGGACTGACTCGATAATTTACTTTGAGATGCTTACTTAGGTGCACAATTCGGCAACGGAAAGAGAAATTAGTGTCCAGGGGTACGAAACGAGACATTGCCCACGCAGAAGGAAATCAAAAACTTTCAGGTCCCCATAACTTAATCGAATTACTAATAACTTCATTGAATATTCTCCTCTCGATGAAATGATACTCAAGAAGCGAAAGTCCCTCTAAGAAACTTAACCATTTTTTACAGGTAGTTGTGCCATAGGCATCGCTTTAGTAGAATTCCTGCAATCAAAGATCATAACCAGTTAAAGAGCTCTTCAGGTAGTGTTATGTAATCAGATATAACATTCTAATTACTCTGCTGCGCCGTGTTTTCTTGCTATTGCATATCGTGCTATCTATGTACTTGTTTCAAAGTGCTGCTTATTAAAGGTTTGCTGGCCATTAAGGCTCATAAAACGAGTAAAATTAAATTACAGGTTTTTCCAAAATATAAAACGGCCGCCGCAATGTTTACACGTAATATACCTCAGGTAATATTAAATTATTTTTAAATTATTCTTTTACTTCTGTTTACTGAGCCGCAATTTTTACTGCATGCAATCTTGCAACAGCTATAATACATAAATATACTGCTGGAGGCGGGTTGTAGTTCAAGCTATGATAGTTGAAACGCAAGCATTTTTTGCTCTTGTAGATTGAAATTTTTGGTATTTCATTGCATAATGTAACGAGAATTAATATGTTTACAAAAGGAGAGTGAAGGTATGCACAGGGAGAGAGAGCCGAGGACACGAACAACGATGGGGCATGCGGTCTTGCGCCGTAACGCGCACTGCGTTCTCGCAGTCTTCGGCGCACATGCACAGCATGTTGTGCTCAGCGTTGTGCACTACGGCGGCGGGACTACACTTAACAGTGAAACAACCGTCTCGGTGCGAAGAAGTGCAGGCCGTAGACAGTATGTGGTACCGTCTGAGACGAACCACACGAACGATGTCAGTGTGGGGACGGGTGGATGACGTCGATGGATGGAGGGGGGCAATTTCATAAGTTACGTCAGTCACTCGACCGAGTTCGCCGTAAGTACTATGGTACTGACGAAGGAGTTTCTTGGACAGCCCGACATGGCGAGAAGGAGGCCGAGTGATCCGAGTGGGTTATTGATTGATGCCGGCGGTCATGAACGCACTCACGCGAAGTCTGTGATGCGGTGGGCCAGAGTACCTCCGACGATGGCGTCACGTGCATACTCGATGTCCGAGGTCGTAGAGGGCGGTAGCAGTAAATTGATTGACAATGCAGTATGCCGACCCAATAGAAGATAGAAAAGCGAAGAGTCAGTGGTGTCATGCCACGACGGATTATAAGCAAAGTTACCTACGGTGACAATAATATCAGTTATCAAGTCTAGAACAGATACGGTGGGGATGTAGTAATCATATAAAATAGCTGAAGGCTATTATTACTATTGCTAACAATAGTAATAGTAACAATAGTTGACAATAGTATGTTAACAATAGAAAGTTTTGAGCATGCTTCTACGCTACATACTAGAGAAATAAATGAGAATAAACATTGAGGATTCGTCTATTATTAAAATTTACGAGCTTAGCATGCGCTTTCTTAGTGCTTATAACTGTTTATTCACTGCGGAATTATCTATTATTTATGTTTTTCGTAGACAGCCATGCTTTTCCAGGAATGGCAGACACCGCTCACTGGCTCTGGCGCCTTGTTTGTAGATATTTTGTGCAAATACTTCAGCTCTTGAACTGTAACTGATAACGGCAAAAAGTGAAAGATGCAGCCCCTCTAGAATGATTGGCATTTGCTCAGTGTAAATTTGGTTTGTTAATTTCCGTCCCCAAAGACTCGTGGTCTTGAAACAGCAAACAAATGTTCTGTTTAATCAGGATATCACCAAAGTTCCGGGCCTTATGCTCAAAAGACCCAGTCCCTGGGCCTCTTCGGCCGACTTCGGCCGTCTTCGCACGCTTCATGTTTTCTTAGGTTTGGTTTGGTTTATTAGGGTTTAACGTCCCGAAGCAACTAAGGCTATGAGGGACGCCGTAGTGAAGGTCTCCGGAAATTTCGACCACCTGGGGTTCTTTAACGCGCACTGACATCGCACAGCACACGGGCCTCTAGAGTTTCGCCTCCATCGAAATTCAGCCGCCGCGGCCGGGATCGAACCCGCGTCTTTCGGGTCAGCAGCCGAGCGCCGTAACCACTAAGCCGCCGCGGCGGGGCCATGTTTTCTTAGGGTGACTTCAAACACGCCCTGGTTTCCACGAAATAATTTCCGTTTCTTTCTTCTGCTTACGATCGCGAAATGTCAATGTTGTTGTGGGAGTTGAGCAGCACTGTATGCAACAAACCCGTGCCCATTACGTCTTCTTCGGTTTTTGCCAATAACTGGAAGGTAGCCTGAGTCCGCAGTACCTGAACAGATGCAGTCTCAACAATTTGTATGTTCTTCTTTAAATTCTTCTTTTATCAACTTTTATTTGGCCATTTATTACTCTATTAGAGAATTCTTATGGTTTGCTGCATTGATGTGGGCGTTCATTAAGCAGAAATTCCATAACACTACAGCCCGACGTGACCATCTCCCGTTGAGTGGTATCGAGGAAACAATGATTGCACGCAAAGGTCCCAGCGTCATAGCGCCCTCGGCGGATCAATGAGAGGTGCATGCTTAATTGAGCCAGTCCTCGCCCATTCAGCTGTGTGTATCTGTGCGTGATGAGGTAACTATTATCATAATTTGGCAACTTGCAGGAGATGGATGCGGCATTTTGTTGAAATTTTAATTTGTTGAACTCAACGCCGGTTATGACCTTTCTCTTCCTTCAGTAGTAGACTGAATTTTCTTTTTTTACTTCCTTTGCTCTTCTACGCTCGCAACTGCGATATTTTGGTTTTCTGCTTAAAGATCCAACCACTGAAGGCTCTGTAACAGCGCCGCGTTTTTCTTAGTTTCTATTTCTGTTTAATTTGCAGGAGGCATTGTGCCCACTGCTTATATGTCAGCAGGAATGGAGCAGAGAGGGGTTCACGCAGGGTCTAAGCAGGGACAGCTTCTCGAGGCATGAAAAGGGGCTGAGGACTGAAACCCCGGTCACGTCCTTAGCCGCGTCATTTTCTCCGGAGATTACGACGCTCGACCGTACTGCTTCGGTGCTTCGGGCTGTCTACAGCGAATTGGTTTCGTTGTAGCCTTGCGGAATCCCGCTAAGTCCAGCGTTGTAACCAGAAAGGAAACCAATAAAATAAAAGACATTATGAAGCAAAGGCTTCGTTTCGGCTTATATATCGACGGCAAGCTGTATCCTTACTAGCTCCTTTGCTCGCTTTCACTTAGCTATGGCATGTTTCCTAGAGAATGTTAGAATGTCAGGTGCTAATTTTGCGATGCAATACCTTTCTAAGGTTCGCTGCTCGAGAAGTATATTGTTTACTACCTCTGACGAGTGGATTTATTGACCGCTCCCGGCTACCAGCAGAGCAGCAGTCAGAGCACCTCAGGACAAGGAAGCCAGTGGTCGGATACAGCCTCAGCGCGAGACTCGAGCTCTGGCCACCAACGAAGGCGATGAAGCGCAGCGGCGATGAGTGGTCCTCATCTTCCTTACCGTGGCCCCGGGCGCGTATTCGCCAACTGCAGCCTGTACAGCCACAAGGCTTTAAACCACGGTGAATTGATCACGGTGACTGAAGATTGTCACAACGGCTTACCTAAAAGTGATAATAAATCCTCTTAAACGGCGTTATATGCCACTAAGCATCACGATTTGCGACCTAGAAGGGAAAAAATTGAAAAAAATGAAATAAAAAAAAGAATAAAATTACAGTACAGACAGCGGAGTCGAACGGCCGACCTTCCATACGCATCACGTGCCTCTAATCCACTGCGCCATAGCGGCGATGTCAAGCCGGCGTTCTGAATGAATATTTATAACCAGCCTTAATGTTGCTGCTACCTGCCGGTGGGCGGCGCTGTCATCGCTGGCTGTACCGGCTGCATTTGGCGAACACGCGCCCCGGGCGAGAAGGAGTAGCCATATGGGCGACTTATGGGGAAGAGACGACCAGAGGGCATTTGTGGTGCTTGAGACGGCTAAATTGGACAGCCTCGCGACCGCAGCGGAGGTGGTCCGAGAAAAGCATGACGAACTCAATGAGGCAGTTCACGGCAGATGCGTGGTCAACGTCTCGATAAGGACAATGGTACTAGGAGGAAAATTTGCCGCTGGCAGGAACCGGAAGCCAAATGAAGCAGTCGACGGGGAACGTCTCAGAAGATTGGTCATGGTCGTGTTTCTCTTTTTAGTAGCTGTGGATGTCGGAGGAAAAGTAGCAGGTCAGCTGACGGCACTTCTCAGCATTGTGGACAAATTATGTAGAGCAGTGCGTTCAGAAGTACCAGGAAGATAGAAAAAGTTGTGTAGAGTTTGCAAATTGGTCCCGGCCGTATAAAAGAAAGAAAGGGAAGAAACCTGTTGCGACTTCATAGACAGCATTGCACGCGAAATTTACAAATGGCCGAACCTGCGTCCAATTGGAATGACCAGGTGTCACGTATATTGCCAGAATGTCACTCTGAGTGCTACTTAATTGCTCCCTGAGGCCGTAGCCCTTCAAAGTCCGGGTCAACAAGCAACGTGTCTGCGAATTCCTGCTCTCTGATGTGAAAAGAACATTTGCGGAACGAGCTGACTTTATTTCGCACGTGCAGAATGGGTCCCTCAGGGCATGCTGGCACCAGCTGTTGAACTTGGGGGCGTGAACAGTTTTGAAACTTTGGTTGGCTCTCTTTTGGTTGTCTTTAACCGCGTAAAGGGAGTAAAGTTAGCTTGATGAATGTCGATGGGACGTTAGGACAATTAGGCAACCTTTTTGTGTGAAGAAAAACGAGGCATGCACTAAGTTTTTGTTCTCCTTTTTCGTAGCTACTATGGCTGCTGGTTGAAAATGTGCAAGAGCATCCAAAATTTTTCTGGTTAAGAGAAAGAAAAGAAAGCAACAGTTCTCGTCAATTTCCAATGTACGAAGGGAAAAGTGAATTTGTTCCGTAAACACTTCCTGCGGAGGATGAGAAAACCTTGGCTTGAGAGTTTTGTAATTCCGGCAGCGTTATTATCTGCTCTTTTCACACGCCCAGTGATTGTTCCAATGGGGAGCGTGAGCAATATGTCGATATGAACCACAGACTTTTTTCGCAACTGCCTTCGACATGGCGCTTTTTGATGCACCGATGTCATTTTTTTTATGCAATCGGGAGTTTCGTTGGCTCCTTCCGAAACAAAATTGAACAGTCAGACGCAGAAGCGATAGTACCTTTCCAGGACACCCATCGCGTGCGTATAAGAGGCGGAGAAAAATATTACATAACGTAAGACAGCAATGAAGCGAATTCCAAAAGCGTTACCAAATGACAAATACTCTCGAGAATAAAAGTATATGAACAATGGGTTGTCCCAAGCCAAACATAGGTGGTAAAAGAGATGGTGAACGAAAACTGAATTAATCGCAGCCAGACATCGCAAATGTGATGGTAAGATTAAATCAAAAATTCAGAGCATTGATTGTAAAAGAAAAGCAAGTGAAAGTATCCAAGTTGAAATTGACAGAAACAAGTAGGGCTTCGACAGAAGACTCTTCAGTGCGCAGAGCAGGCTGTCACAAAACCATTACATTGACGAAGGGGGCACTCGGAGGAGAGAGGGACAATGTCAGGACTTAAGAAAATCGAGCGCATTTGCGAGCTCAAGTAATTCCCAGCGACCTGTTGTCCGCAGCTGAAGCCGGACTCGGTAAATTGAACTTTATTAAAAGGGATCTCCTTTCTACAATGGGCCCAGTCAGCTTTATAGACTTCACAATGATGGCTTCAATTGATATCGCTCGCAGCTTCAGTTTAATAGTTCTTTTTTTATCTTCTGCATTTATGAAGAAAAGATTGGCGTTTCTTTTTCTTGTTCTCTTCAAAATACCCGCAGAGGCTAACTGCAGCTTCCACAGTACACAAATACTGTCCTGAAATATGAAGACAACTTATCACGCGAAGCCAATAGGTACTCAGCGCTCAGCCTGATATGCAGTCATTGGGTACAAATGCATAAAAAAAATACACCTTAAAGAACCACCAAAAAGCAGCAAGAGGAAGAAAAAGTACACGCAGTTAGGTACAAAGCAGAATCAGCACAATGGGCTTGAGAAAAAGTCAGCAGCATAAGAAACGCTTAGCAGTTAGAACAGCGCCCTAGCTGACTAGCTTCGGGTGTGGTAATTCGGCACTTATTAGGTCGGTGACCCATTAGGCACTGTTCAGCGCTCTCGTGGGAGCGTCTGCAGCAATGTGACAAGCGCTAGAATGAGAAAGCTCTACAAACCGATGAGGGCAGTGCTCTCTTAATAGTCTTTTTTGTGTTTCGCCTTTTGGTGTAGCAGTATTCATTAGCAAGGGCACCGTAAATTACTCCCAGTGCTGCTTCGGAGCACCCTTCTTATAATTAGAAGAGCAGGCCATGACAATCAGTAAGGATTAAAAGAATTGAAGGCTTATGTTCACGGCATGCAACAGCCAATTTTTATATTTCTTTTTTTGAAACACGTCGCTGTAACGAATCAACTCTAGACGGCCTTGATGTTTGTCAGTCGCTAGTGTTTTTTACGCAAAGCATCGAATACGTGTAATTTTGTTCAAAGATCTGTGCCATATTTCAATTTTTTCATCTTGGTCGTTTGTTCCTTAAATGCGGAGAATTATTCTTTTCGGGATGATATACAGTAAGCCGCCGTAAGTTTTTCGTAGGTAAACAAGTAAACATTTAGTTGCTTGCGCACTGTCTAGTGCTGCGTGCGGCCAATATTTAGATGCAGTGTATGAGAGAAAGAACCCAGTGCCCCAAATCTTTGTGAGCTTAGAAATATAGCCTACAAGTACAAGCAGTTTTCATCGTTTATAGTTTCGTTTAAACATTTGAAAAATACATTAAAATAATGGCGGATGTAACCTCCTTTGATAACTTTATAATGGTGACGAAACTGCCTCCAGCATGTCATGCGCGCGCGGAAAAAGCCGCTTCCATATGTACCAGCCACGACTAATGGCCAGTAATTCTCCGTCCTGCCATTTAACTGAACTGCAAAACATTTGTATGAAGGGAGAGATGGCTGCGCTAGGATTGTCACAACGAAGGTGTCAGTTAGAGTGGAAACATGGCGAAATGTTGAACACAATGAAGGTATAGACTCTACTCAATATGCGTTCTCAAGAAAAACTATAATTCAGGCAGAATTTTTAGAGCCAATACACATGTTCTAAACGCCACAGAGAAGTGAGTGATTTATGACTTTTGCCCAGTAGCATTTGTGCGTGTGTGTGTATATGATGCCCACATTTGTGACAGCAGAGTTCGAATAAACATGGCGCTGTAGCCTGGTCGCCAAACCTCGCCTTCAGCCAAAGTGGCAACCAATATCGCTCTCCTGGCTGTTATTCCCTAGTGGGCCAGAGTGCGATGTCTGCGAACCACGCAATACCACCTCGTAGAGGTGTATGAGGGGCATCGCTTGCGTCCACCGACCGTGGCTGTGATCATCGCTTCCGAAGTGATGGGCTGCGCTAATGGTTGGTTATCGAAGCGCATCGCCCAAAGGGAGACCGCATGTTCGGTGGCGGAACTGCGGTAATTTGATCCATCTCCTTGCATGAAACTTTTTTATGCTTTGTTTCTTGCTTCAACATTCCGACCGCAGGAGCGCGTCTACTAGAAAGCGATGCATCTTTGCGCCTACTTATAGTTTTCATTGCGAGAGTGCCTTCCAGTTGATGCGTTTTGATGTTATTCATAAATTCTTTCTTTTTTTTGCGTTCTCCGTCACTTCTTTGTTTCTGTCGACGCTGCTCATATGGAGACAAAAAGAAGTGCCTCGGTGTCTCTTGACGAGGGTGTGCGGATGCGACATAAGGGGATGTGAACGCAAAGCATAGTTCCCATTGTTTTTTTCTCTCACTAGTTATAATTGTACGTGTGGAGCAGCCCACCTTAATTTCGGTCAGATTTTCTTTTCTTTTCAGCTCTGTTCTGTTGCATTGATTGTGCTTACTGTATACATTCTACTTATTTGTATTTCCTGTAGTCACTTATCATTTCTTTTCATTCCTTTTTGCATAATGTGAAATGCGTATTATCTTATTGGTCGAGAGGTATAAAGACCTCCGATGAGCTAGCCGTTCAAAAATTAGCTTTATAAATTAGCACAGAAGCCCGACCGGTGACTGTGCTTGAAACAGCCGCCTGCTTGGGTAGTGGCGCATCGCTTAATCGATTCACCGCTGCGGACGGAGCGGTATGAGGACTCCAGCAATGATGAATATATGATAGAAAAGGACTACTTGGGCGGGATTTGTCTCTTATGCTTTAAGGTTTAAGAAATCGCTTTTAAGAATTAGTTTATGCCGCCAAGACCCGCAAAGGATGAGTATTCATTATGTCTCTTCAGGAAGCATGTAAAAACAGGAACTTTGAGAGAGATACACATGATTTTGGTCGCCTTACGTGTAAAACGAGTGACTTAAGTTTGAGTGCTTAAAAAACAATATTTAGGGATAGTGGGTCAGAAAGCGGCACATAATTGAAAAATATCGCTTTTAGTTGATCTTTTACAAATATAAAAAACACACATAGAAAGATTATTTCTTACCTTCTGCAAACATGCTGAGTGTAGATGAAGAGGCCAGCAAAAGGAGAACATAAAAAGTTTATAATATCCAGAATTTTGTTATGTCCCATAATTGAGACGCCCATACAAATTAAACGCATTACTCCTGTCTCGCAATGAAGGTACACGAAGTTGGCTCCACGGTCACGAGCACAATTTTCGTGAGCCCGTTCTTATGACAAGCAATGTATGCAATCATAACCTGGGATTCTCCGGTGTTATGACACTCCGCACGCCTGCAGTGCTACAGATAGGCTTTGCGCGTTTCCTGACTGCGTGAGCCTTTAGAACTTCTTTTCTTCCTAAATTTCAGTCTTTATTATTGTAGCTGGTGTTTCGCGCTTCCTGCCTGTGGAGTATACCACGTTTTTCTGGGAAGCTAATCACTAATTTATAGTTCTTGAAGTAAAGAGAAGCTTTGTGCGGTGTAGGAATATCAGTGCTGGCGGACGCAAAAAAACAAAAAAAAACAAAAAACAGGCCAATTATGTTAACTAGCGCAACCTGATTCACTAAATTTTAAGATTTAACTTTTAACTATAACAGATAGACGCGTGATTGAAATTAGAGATTTGTAACCGGCCGTTAGTAGTAGCCATATTAGTTTTTATAATTTTGAAAACGCGATTGCCTTCGTGGCTGCGGCTCGACAAAATCTGGCTATTTCGACAAGATACGTGATTTGGAGGGATTGTTTTGCCTGGATGCTTTTCGAAAGTATTTATGTATTTTGGCACGTTCTAGCCAAATTTTGTCATTGGACAGCGGCGAGGGTAATTATGGTTTAAAAATTCTAAAAAATGATAGGATTATTTGTAAAGGCCAGGTACAAATCTGTAATTACAATAAGGTGCCTATTGATAATCGTTAAAATGCTAACGATAAGAATTTAGTTAATCACTTTACTAGCTGACATGATCAGCCTGTTCTTGACGACCGATAGCACTGGTATTACTGCACCGCAAGAGCTTCTCTTTACCTCAAAAACTTAATTTTTAAAAATTAGCGATCACCTTCCCTGAAACACCTTATTACAACATTGGTCGACTCTGAGTAGGGCGAAGCGTGGGTTCTCACGTGATTCTAATTCATAGCGAACAGTGCTTCCTTCATTGTCACTATGTGTTGAAGAGGTAGCCCTTTTTACTACATGTGTGTGCCTCTTCAGTTCGAAAGAAACTTCGGGCTGTTCATGCTCCTCACCTGCCTTCATTTTGTTTTTGTTTTTTTGTGGAGGATGTACTTGGGGACATGAAAAGCTTAAGTGGTACGAACCAAAATATCGCGTTATGCCTTACTGAGCATTTTGTTCCTGTTTCTCCTATTGCAGACCATATACCACTGCAAGGTCTTGAAATGCAGCGGTCGTTGCCAAAGGCATCTGGGCCTGGATAATTTCACCAAGACGGCCCCAAACAAAGGGGAAGTAATAAATGTTAGAATCAATGGAAGCTATTGGCTTTTTGGTGTTTCTAACAGGCGTTGATTGACGCTTTTCAGCCCTCTTCTCGTCTATCACTAATTAGTGTTTGCGTTTTCTGTATTTCTTTCCACCACGACAGCTGGACAAGACAGACATACTTTAGGTCAAAAAAATAAAGTTGTTACCTTTACTTACACTCTCACTGGAAGGAGGGGGGGACATCATTACATCGCGTTTTGCCCCACATGTAAACTATTGCTAAAGTAATTGCCCTGTAGGAACGTGCGAAGCAATCTCTTTTAAACGTTGCATAAATTATGAAAACTGGCAAATTTTAAAACTTAATACTTGAGCTATGACGGGACATTTTTTTCAGACGTGCCGCACACTTTCGAAAAAGCTGTCCAAAGAAATTCACCAATTTTTCAGTTGTTTTTTTTTAGTTCACCAAAGCTCATATCTCATGTCCTCCCCTGCTTATGAGAAAAAAAACGTCTGTTTTAAGTAGATGTAAACAGCACATGTGGAGGGCCATCTCAGTTAAGTATCATATTAATACGATTGCAAGTTTGAGGTCGTGCTAAACAACGAAATTTCTCGTTTTCCACCATGAAGAATTTTGGCCCATTATATCTCATTACAGACCATAAACCTCTCAAAATCTTATAAAGGCAGTTCTTGCGGCCGAACGCACGTGGGCTGGCCTAATTTCATGAAGATGACCGCGAACGTCGGGAAAGTTTTCAGACGTACATAAAATTTTGGTAACAAAAACTGCTACAACCTGAGCACGAACCACATATGAAAGGGAAGAAAAAGGAGTTATTTTTGCAGGCTAGGTCTGCCTGAGGTTTGTGAAAGCAGACCATGCATTCGGCCCGTATCATTCCCCACATATTTTTTAACGCACTAGAAAGATACCATCGATGAACATGGTATGAATCATATGACAGAAAAAAAAAGACCAGTTATGTAGCCGACGCTAAGTGAATTGATAGCTCTCTATGTGTATCTTACTCTTTTCGAGAATAAGCCACCGACTTCTTTTCTTATACTAAAGAACAAGTATGAACAATGCTGCACCACATCTCTTGCAACTGCTTTACAGAGACACAGGCGCCATAGGACCGTGCGGGAATGTGCCCCAAGGAACACCCTCAGAGAAATGATGTGCACGACAACGATGAATGCAATCTGCCAATGGATATCGGTTTTGTCACACCCCGATGCGAACGCTTGTCATGCTTCAGCGGGGAACAAATGCGGAGGGTCTTTCCTGTCCAGGGAGCCTGACCGATGGACGCGTTTGCTGATTCCTTTTTAGTACTCTAAGTATACTGCTGGCTGCCTTGGTTATACCTTTAGTTTTACGGCCTAGATTTGAAAACCGATTTTGTTTTTTTTTCATGTAGCTCACGTTCTCATTAATATTAATCTTACACTTACCTTGGCCACAACCTAAAAGCGAGTAAATACACAATCGTGAATGTTTCCTGAGCTAGTTCTAAATTCGTGTAATCCTGATGCAGAATTATCGAAGCTGCTGTAAAATTTCAGAACTCATAAAGGGCCTATCGTCGCCGGATTGTTGTATGAACTAAAGTTGTTATAATTGACTTCTACAGACATCTGATCAACTAGTAATTTGTTGGCAGCCGTGAGAGATCTGACAGGCATCAAAGTTTCAGCACTCATTAAGGGATCTCTGTTTATGTGTTACAAGCACAGTTTTTCTGCTTCCAAACTAGTTTTCCTCCTCGCGCAAATATCGTTGTCAAACTTAGAAAAATAACCTACACATTCCCAATTCTGTATAAAGAGAGTGTTCCGCATCCCACTTTTTACGAAATTCGATAACGAAAGTCCAGTTTTTCAGATAGAGAGTTGTGGCCGATGCCAGGATTTTTGTTTTTTTAGAGACTGACATTACGTCTTTCTGAAAGGACAACTTAGTGCGAAGAGGTCGAGACAGTCTAGACTTCACCCGATTGAATGCAATCAGTAGCCGTATGTGGCTTCAGCAGAAAAAAAAAACCCGGAGACTAAAGGACGAAAATACAAGATGCTCATCTGCCCTTCTGTACACATTACTCTCGATTATTACTGGCTCTGGCATTCTAAGAAAAAAAAAAGAAAATTTATTTCAGCTCGCCTAAAAGTGACAAGAATAAAGAGAGGCGCGAGGGTTAACGTAGAGTGGAAAAAATAAATAGGGGAAAGGGATGTATTAAGTAAGCGAAAAGACAAGGCAAAGAAATGCGGAACATGAAATTCCGAGCGGTCATGCGTATACTTGATGTTAGAGTAATATGCTGCCACGCAGTCGCTTCTCTACTGAACCGCGAGCGCGAAGCATGTTAAAAAAAGTAAACAAAACTAGGCTCCAGCCTGTGTTATGGCAGAATATCTATTCGAATCTCGGAAATTTGGCTGCATCGTGCGGAAATACACGCGCTTTCAAAAGCATGACGGCAAAGCAACCTCTCTAGTGCTCGTAACCTGTCAATGATTTGGTTTGGTTTTTTGAGGAAAGGAAATGGCGCAGCATCTGTCTCATATATCTCGGCCGACATCTGAACCGCGCCGTAAGGGAAGGGAGGAAGGTGGGAGTGAATGAAGAAAGAGAGATAGAGGTGCCGTAGTGGAGGTCTTCGGAATAAATTCGACCCCCCCCCCCCCCCCCGTGGATTTGTAATTTGCACTGACATCGCACAGCAGAAGGACGCCTTTTGCGTTTCCCCTCCATCGAAGCGCGGCCGCCGCGGTCGGGTTCAAACCCGGGTACTCCAGATCGCTAGTCGAGCGCCTTAACCACTGAGCCACCGTGGCGGGTGTCGTAAGCAGTCAAAAAAGCCAAATGTTGTCAAGCTACAGCGCCAAGGGTAGTCGCGTTTTCGAAATTCTAAAAATTGATATTGCTGTTACTAATGGCCGGCTACAAATCTCGAATTGCAAGTGGGCGCCTAATTGTAATAGCTCAAAAATTATTTTTTCAAAATATACTAAACTAGACTACTACTTAAGGTTATTCACCGGTTTTCCGCTGTCTACCAGCATTGGTAATACTATGCCATAAAGCCACATTTTTGCCCCCCAAAAAAGGCTATTTTTGAAAACTTTTGAAAGTGTTCGCTAAAACACCCGTTATACCTACATAGAAAGCTTTATGTCGGCGTGCACTGAATGTCCAGCGATTTCCGGTCAAAATATTTAGTGTCCCTTTGGACAAGCTGTGTGAAGAAAAAGGGAGAACGAATGTGTAGCTTTGAGGCAGGGTCCAAACATTTCTCGTTCTAGCAAAGGTTGCGATGAAACAGGAAGACATCTGATGAATAAGAATTGCTCACTCTCTTTGGACTTGCTAATTAGCGGCCGACGATTTGGCTCTCCACACAGCACCAACAAGATGACATAACGAATTAAATGCTAATTTTTTATAAATTGGCGAGAGACCTAAATCTCAAATTTTTGTGCCGCGAACATAGTTTTTAATTTGGCGGGCACTTTAGCTAGCATCAAGAGGTGGCAACAATCTTTTCTTCTATTTTTTTTTTAATTCGGGCACTTTACTAGCATAATGTGAAGGTAGCAATCTTTTCTTCAGTTTGTCCACAGTATGGGCATTAAAAGCTGAATTTGCTCAGGTTGGGAGCAAGCAGCATTTCATGCTTAAAATCGCTAAGGTAATTCAAATTAACATTTTTTATTGCCGTATGTACCAAACGAGACGTCGCCTTCCTGAACGCTGGATCCATTCACCTTGACCAGCAATGTCCCGCTGCAGTGGCTCAGTAGTTATGGCGTTCAGCTGCTGACCCGAAAGACGCGTGTTCGATCCCGGCCGCGGCGGTCGAATTTCGATGAAGGTGAATTTCTAGAGGCCCGTGTACTGTGCGATGTCAGTGCACGTTAAAGAACCCCAGGTGGTAGAAATTTCCGGAGCCCTCCACTACGGCGTCCCTCATAGCCTGAGTAGCTTCGGGACGTTAAACCAACATAAACCAACCCAAACCTAAAGAAACGTTTTCGCCTTATGGGAACCCGCCACGGAATCCTTTCCTTTCCTGGAATCCTTTCTTTTCGTTTGCCGCACAAAGCGCTTTGCGCTAGAAATGTAGCAAAATCAAGCTAGATTAACACTCGTGCCTCGCTGTAAAAAGTCATTCTCGCGGTTGCATGAAATCGTTTTTTGTTTTCCAGTGCATAGTGTCCCATTAGGGAAGGCTAACGGTGCATATCGAGGAATCAGTCGTCGGTTCGTTTTTAGTCTCCAACTTTTAGGGAGCTTTCCTTATAGTGGCTTCCCAGGAGACGGACGCTTCCCGGCGAAGATTTCCCTGAAGGATACATGCACGACATCATCACCGCGCGGAACTGCTGAACGCTGAAGTTGTTGCAAGAAAGGCATGAAAGTTATGTAGAGGAAGCATGCCCGGCATTGACATTTGTAAATCTCGCAAATATTGAAATATTTCCCGCAGCGCAGTGAAAGAATGAAAAAAAAAAAGAGGCTCGTACAAAAAATCTTGTTCTCAAACGATATTTCGCTCAGTTAAATAGATAACGCTTTGCATATTTTGCTTCATATATATTGGAATCATTGGGCGCTAGGACGCCTTATAGAGTTGAGGCGATTGCGTTGTTCAAGAGGACGGGGGAAAGTGCAGAGCTCAGAATGGACCCTGAGGGATAATTTTATCTAGGTTAGAATCAGACATGTTGCCGGACAATTTGAGACCACAGTTGGTGGTCTGCATTTGTCCGTCTTGCATTAGCAAGCTTCATTTTCTAGCCAACTGTCAAGGAGGAGACCAACAAAGAAGCATTGTTTTACAAATGGAGTTAAAAGAGACGCGGAATGCCGGTCTCTGCTACATTATTTTGTGGTATTTGTACAGTTTAGGTGCTTTTTTTATGTTTACAACCGATATTAGCAAATAAAGAGACAAGATTGGTTGCTTGGTATTTGGTTTGCGCTCTAGGAAAGGAGCAATGAATTTTGCAGCAATTTAGAGCCGTAAGAAGCCGTTTTTTTTCTCGAACTATAGAAAGATTGGATTGTATAGAAATATTGAATTGGTTCAACTAAAATACTTGAACTTACGCCCGTAACGAAATAACGAAAACAACCCTGCAAGAGACCAGACATATTTCCTTTGCTGTTGCCATGCTGATTACTCTTTCCTTTGTCTTTGGAATAAATAACTCTAGTTGCTTTCTCTTTGTGCGAAGTGTTCCAGGCTCGGCAGCGTGCCCTCGTGGGGCCGGAAAAAATGATTTCGAACTGAAGTCGGAATATATCCACACCCTTCGTATTCAGGAGTGAAAAGTTTGATGTTCCTGTTCTCCATTTTGGCAAATAATATACAGATTGTTTTGAATGATTCATAGTAAATTTTTTTTAGGAGTAAAATCTGAAGTTATTCAGTTCTTCATTCTGAACAAGAAAAAGATCCGCAGCAACAGATCAACGATAACAGATGAACAAAAAGCCTGGCAGTAAGCAGCGCTTACAGGCAAACATCTACCTGAACTGGGTGTCCAAAGTACCCCGAAGTTGTATCCCACAACCTCTCCTATAACAAATCAATTGTTGGAATTATAAAATGGGCAGGCAGTGGCCAAACTTTGTGAGAGGTGAAAAGCCTCACTCTGGCTGTCCTGTATTTTATTTATTTTTTTATCTTCTGCTAGTTTGAGTTTCACGTGCACTTTCCGGCAAGTAAGGTCTTCCTCGAACGAAAACTTATTCAAATCGCACGACGCATGCGTTGGCAGCCTAAGGAAGGAAGGAAGGAAGGAAAAACTTTATTTTACTCTAGTCCTTTTCCTGCGGTTTGGGAGCATCTTCAGAGACGTTTTCTCCTTGATTTTACCCCCAGGAGTCTTCTCTGTCGAAGTCGTCCGCCTCTAATCAGTGGTCGGTTGCCCTCAGTCCAGGGCTCCGCTGGCCACTGCCGCCCGTTGAGCTCGCTGTACCAGACCTTCTTGGTCTTCACAGCGGTCGCTGGACAGCAGAGTCTCCCACTGCTCCGCACTCGGGTTTTGTATTTTGGGGACCACGTCTATCTTTTGGCAGGCCCATGTGATGTGATAGAGAGTAGGTTTTCCGTCGCACCAGGGACATTTGTCCGCGTATATGGTAGGGTGCATTTTGTTTAGTATATGTAGGTTTGGGAAAGAGCCTGTTTGTAATTGTCTCCAAGTGACAGCTTCCTCTCTGCTGAGGCAGCCTAAAAAACCTTAACTTACGTTCTTAAAACCTCTGGCGTACATTTTTCTGCTCTGCTTCGCTTTGTGCAACTAAATTTTTGATTGCGGAAAGTTTGTATTACAACATGGCACACAGATAAGACTTAGCCGTGGCGATAAAAATGGGGCTGTGTATAAAACAACAGAAAAAAATAACGGCTCGTATTTACGGCCGTGTCATTTTTTGCGTCTCTTTTTTGGGGGAAGGCAGATATGAACAAAAAGCAGTCGGGACGCATGAATAGACGTGCGCGAAAATTGTAAACGAACACTACAGAAGCAGCCGAAGCATTGGGAGAAACAGACAGCGCCCCTTGACTGCGCCCCCTGGGGCGATGTCGGCGCCACCTACAACTGCTGAACTGAAAAAAAAGGGTAGCATTTCGTGAAAAAGACAGATTGGCATAATGTGGTGTGAATAAATCACGTTTACTTTGTATTTGTGAAAAAAAGGCAGACTGCCTCAGCGCGGTATGGGTAATCGTGCTTTTCTTGCACTCGTGAGTTCAATCAAAATGTGCTTTCATGCATTAGAGGGAGTGTGCAAAAATTTTAGAGCCACTATTAATGGAGTAAAAGAATATATAACGGAAAAATTAAACAAAGTTATGATTTCTAGCGACAACTATAAAAAAGCGCTCAAATTCATGAAAGCCGCTTGCTTACAAAGTCGCTTCTTCAATCTAGGTCATAGTCTTTCAAATAAACACAGCTTGCAAGTTTTGAAAATGTCATAGGGAGTGCGCGCAGCTCTGCGGGCTTGACGCTAGATGTCGGGAATATATAAACAAGTTTGCACTGTAGAAGTATTCTGCTGTTGACATTTAGGTGTCCTATGCGCTGCAATGTTTTCCGATATGTTACTGACAAATCAGAATTGCTTGCAGATACTTACGGAGTTAGTCAAGTAAATGTGAAATGGAGATAGCCAGATTCTACACAAGGCTTATTTACCTTCCATACTTTCTCGCCAGTGCCTTGAACGTCAGTTTCTGGGACGTAAATTCCGGGATATTCAGTTAATTTTCGAGACTGTTTCGATTGTAAGGATGCATCGTTTCAAAGCTCGTTTTAAACAGTGCTTGAAAACGGCGAATGACTTAGCTGAGTCTGGGATGCCGACAGCAACATGTATAACCTAGAGTACCTCAAAATACTGAAAAATTGGTCTTTGGTCCATGAATATATCTTTGGCGCTCAAGAGAAAAATAGCACTGACCTGAAATTGGTCGAACTTGGCTTTTATAATACTGACATGGGTTTTAAATGTACAAGAGTCCAGCGACAGGCCGTAATTGCACTTCCTATCAATGTGCCTTCCGAACGCGGTTTTCAGTTTTAAGGCGAAAGCCTTTAATGCCTCATCGTTGTAAGCAGCAGTTGTCGACAAAAATGTCACGCTTTTCAATTGGTCGAAACGGCCGTGACGTCACAGTGCGCGAATTTCAAACGGGACCAGTTGTACTTTGGCTAGTAACCATGCAACCAATTAAAGGATCTCCAATTGAGTGGTAATTAGGTTAGTTCATTGCTTAATTATCCTGTTAGCCTAATTAACCTTTCTAGTCAAGCCAGATAAATAAATAAACCGAGTAGGAAATTCGTCGAGTTCGGGAAGCGAACCCCGGTCTCCGGAGTGCGAGACGAGCATGTTATCCACTCCGCCATGCCAGCTCGATGGTTTGGAATGAACAAAGGCGCGTCTAGTGAATACGGTGTCTTTGTTCACTCCCATCTTCCTCCCTTCCCGTTACGGCGAGGTTCAGGTGTCCACCGACATATGCGAGACAGATACGTTTCCTTTCCTCAAAAACCAATTTACCGACGAGCAAGGCGTAGAATCGAACGGGCGATGGCGTTCTATGGACTCCCTGGCAGCGTTGCAAGACGCTGTCGTGTTTCACTCTGAGAGGCGAAGCTTAACACACAAGCAGCAACACCGCGCTTGAGGCTTTCGCCTGACCGCACTTTAGGTCAACAAAGTGCCCCTGAATTTTTAAGGCGGAAGCCTTTAATAGAGAGTTTTAGCTGAGCGTTTTTACGGCCAGCGGCGCTGAGCGGCCCAGCGGATACACCAGCGGAGCGTCGAGCGAGAAAAGTCTTTTAGCTCGGCGGGTCCGGAACCCGCCCGAGCGGAAAAGATCGGCGCGCTCTGTTGCGCCATCTCGTGGTCTGAATTGGAGCTAGCGTAATATGAATACGCGTCGCGCTTGTTTTTATTATGCTATAACTGCGGAATAAATGTAATTTTCTTTTGTTTTCTCTATATTAGTCTAAAATAGGGGTGTTTTGGATGCAGTAGAGGAATATTTGTGTTAGAAAAAATGTTTGCGACGCTACGAAAATGAAGCCAAGTGCTAACCGCCAGGTCAGTTGTTCTTTCGCGCGCTTTTTTAGTTGCTTCTGCTCTGCTTATATCCGTTTCCAAGATGCCGAAAAGCATACTGCAAGATCCGCTACTCCTGTCGAGACTTAAATGGTCCGAGATAGAAGATCGCCGCGGTCGTAACCGACGAAACAGCGTTGCCAGCGGTCGTGCTGGGGGCCGCCATCTTGAATACCCATACACGCCCGCGCGCGCTTACGCACGCTCGCGCGCTCCGCTGAGGAAGGCCTCCCAGCGGGGCGCCGTAAACGCGCTCGCCGCCCCAGCGCACTGCGCATGCGCAGTGGCGTCCGCGCTCGTCCGCTCCGCTCCGCTGGCCGTAAAAACGCTCAGCTAAAACTCTCTAATGTCTCATCGTTGTAAGCAGCAGTTGTCGACAGAAAATGTCACGCTTTTCAATTGGTGGAAACGGTCCTGACGTCACAGTGCGCGAATTTCAAACGGGGCCAATAGTAACCATGCAACCAATTGAAGGGATCGTATAGTGATGCTCCAAGTAAGTGGGACTGAGCTTAGTTAATTGCTTAATTACCCAATTAGTCTAATCAGCTTTACTAGTCAGGCCATATCAATAAATAAAACCGATTAACAAATTGGTCGAGCTCAGGAATCGAACCCCGGTCTTCGGCGTGAGAGACGAGCATGCTATCCACTCCCCCATGCCAGCTCGATGATTTGGAACGAACAAAGGCGCGTCTAGTGAATACGGTGTCTTCACTCACTCTCCTCCTCCTCCTCCATTCCCTTCCGGCGAGGTTTAGGTGTCCACCGACAAATGAGAGACAGATACATTTCCTTTCCTCAAAAACCAATTTACCGACGAGCGAGGCGGAGAACCGAATGGGCGATGGCGTTCTATGGACTCCTTGGCAGCGTTGCAAGACGCTGTCGCGTTCCACTCTTAGGGGCGAAGCTTAACATCTTAACCACACATCAGTGACCACACTTTAGGTCAAAAAAGTGCCCTCCTGAATTTTGTGACACAGTTACTGCGTAATTTCCTTTCCTCAAATACAATTTTCATTTTCTTCATTAAGGCTCCTCTTTATCTATCTTCTTTCACTCCCACTTCCTCCCTTCCTCTACGGTGCGGTTCAGGTGCCCACCGAGATGACAGAGAATTACTGCGCCATTTCCTTTCCTCAAAATGCGTTGCGTTCAAAGGGCAAGGCATCGCGCCGAACAGGTGATGGCGTTCCGTGGTCTCCCTGGCAGCGCTACAACGCGCTGTCGCGTTCCACTCCTAAAGGCGAAGCTTAAGCGTCATTAATTATCAGTTAATTAGTATTCAGGCATTAATCAGTAATTAACCATTAATTCGTGATTTGTCATCACTTAGTAATTAGTACTCAATTACATGTGACGCCACCAGTGCCACAGAAACAGCGAAGGTGATGCGGAAAACGCTTCCGCCTCTATCCACTTTAGACAGTCAAAGTGGCCCCTGAATTTTTTGTTAAAGTTAGACAATTTCTCTGAAAGTTCCCTTCGCCTGACCGATATTTAAAGTTATTTTTTATTAGAACAATATTGCGAGGAAAGCGCGCACTTACACATTGGGTTTTCGTTGTGATAAAGTCATCACACAATGGCGTTTCTGAATTTAAGAGAGGATGAGTTGAAATATCGGTGACAGCATATTGAGAGGTTTCGGGGATGGAAATGATGACGACTGCGACGCCGTAGTGAAGAGCTCCGGAGAGAGAGAGAGAGAGAAAACTTTATTTACAAAGGAATTCGGGGCACGCCCCAGGGTCCCCGCACGACCCCACTGCACTCAAGTGTTTATGTTCCTGAGGTCCATAACACTGGCAGCACGGCCGGTGGCGATGGTCTGCACGGCCGGGTCCTCCGAGTGCAGCAGGGTCTCCCAGTCCTCCCAGGTCTTGAGGTTCTCTAGGTCCCGCGGGAGAGGGTCCGCCGGGCAGAGGGAAAGGATGTGGAGGGAAGAAGCGAAGGGTTCTGGGCATAGGGCGCAAGCAGGAGTGGGGAAGGAGGGATGATAGTGGGTTAGGGTAAGGGGCGAGGGGAGAGTATGTGTTTGTAATCTGCGCCAGAGTGTTGCGTGTCTGTTATCTAGGGAGGGGTGGGGCGGGGGGTAGAGCTGGCGAGAGGCTCTGTATGCCGGGGTCAGCTCACTGAATGAGTGCATGCGATCCTTCGTGAATCCCCGATCCGAGGCCACCTGAGCCCTGTTTAAAGAACCTCGGGCTAAAAGGTTGGCGGCCTCGTTTCCGGGATTCCCGGAGTGCGCAGGCACCCATATCAGCTCCACTGGGCGGGGCGGGGGTGCGTCGGGCGAGTCCAGTATGCCAAAAGCAGGGACATGAACTCGGCCTCGAGCGAAATTTAGAATCGCAGTTTTAGAGTCAGTTAAAATATACCGGGCTTCCGTGCGGGTTATAGCAAGTGCAATGGCGGCTTCCTCTGCAGCCTCTGGGGACGTATCTCGAGGGAGAGGTAGTGTGATGAGGGTGGATGAAGAGGAGTCCACCGCAGCTGCTGTCGCTTCATCACCCGTGCAGGCAGCGTCCACCCATACGGCGTCCGGCTGGGGGCCGTACGCTCGATGGAGTGCCTTCGCACGGGCTCTGCGGCGCTGCTCATGGTGGGACGGGTGCATATTCCTCGGGAGCGGCCTGATGAGAAGCTCTCGGTGAAGGGATCGTGGGATGGCGAGAAGGGTTGGGTCGTTGGCCGGTATTTTGATTCCCAGGGAGTCCAGGATATACCGACCTGTGGAAGTTTTTGTGAGCCTGATGTATTGGGCCTGTCGGTGGGCCTCCACCAGTTCCCCGATCGTGTTGTGGAGGCCCAGGCCTAGTAATCTGTCTGTGGGTGTGTTGAGGGGAAGATGAAGTGGTACCTTGAATGCCTTGCGAATCAAAGCATCCAAAGCGTTTATGTCATGTTTGGATAGTTGTAAATATCGGAAATTTCGACCACCTGTAGTTGTTTAACGTGCTCTGACATCGCACAGTACAGGGGCCTCTGGAATTTTGCCTTCATCAAAATACGACCGGCGCGGCCGGGATCGAACCAGCCTCTTTCGGGTCAGCAGCCGAGCGCCATAACCACTGAGCCACCGCGGCGTTTGTCTTCTTTCCTTCATGGTATCTTTATTGCGAAAGCAATACTACTCGCACTTTCAAGCCTTCGCGTGATCCGGCCGCAATTACGTTTGACCTTTAGCGGAGTGAATTTGGGCGACCAACTCGCTTCTTCAGATAGCCCAGCTGCAGTTACGTCGCGCCATGCACCTGTGGCGCTACTGCCGCTGTGACGTCATACAAGCTGTAGATTATGGGCGGCCAACTCGCTCCTTCAGAGAGCCCGACTGCAGTTACGGTGTGTGTTTGCCGCGCTGCGCACTTGTGGCGCTACTGCCGCTGTGACGTCATACCACGAGTAGATTGTTTCCTTCCTCTATGTCGCAACAACATCAAAAACAAAATATTAAAAAATTACCGAAGACGCTTTGAGTCGTCTTGCAGCAGCGGCCGGTAGCCACGCGTGACCTGTAGACGCGGCGGTCTGCGTTCCTTCAGTTGGAGGGGCTGTGCTTTTGCTTTCCTAACCTACCAGGCTTAACCAAAGCTAAGCCCCTGCCAATTTTTAAGCATGAAATGCTTTTAGCTCCCGTTGTCGCCAGTGTGGTGACGTCACGCCGAGACCGAGAGCCATCATCCGGGCTCTGAAACGAGAACATCCGGGCACCGTACGAGATTTAACGAGATTTAACGAGACTCTCTAAGCCCTCCTACGCGACCGGCATGCAAGCGCCGGTTGGTCTCCAAACGAGTCACAAAAAATAACTGCTGCCAGTGCCTTCTCAATGTTTATCAAGATATCAGTCGAGCTGTGCGTTTGATAATGCACGGAATTATAATTTCCGATTTCTAATAACGCGTGCAAAAAGCACATACATGCCACAATATTTAAGCATGAAATGCTTTTAGCTCCCGTTGTCGGCAGTGTGGTGATAGTCACGCCAAGACCGAGAGCCAACATCCGGGCACTGAATTCCACTCATCCGGGCACTGATACGAGAACATCCGGGCACCGTACGAGCTTTAACGAGACTCTCTATGCCCTCCTACAGGACCGGCATACAAGCGCCGGTAGCTTAGCGCCGAACGGGTGGTGGCGTTCTTCCCTTTCTGTATGGTGCGGTTCGGGTGTCCACCGAGATGACAGATAATTACTGCCCATCTCCTTTCCTCAAAATGCGTTTCGTTCAAAGGGCAACGCATCGCACCGAACGGGTGGTGACGTTCCTCCCTTCCTGTACCGTGCGGTTCGGGTGTCCACTGCGATGACAGAGAATTACTGCTCCATTTCCTGTTCTCAAAAAACGTTGCGTTCAAAGGGCAAGGCATCGCGCCGAACGGGTGGTGGCGTTCCTACCTTCCTGTAAGGTGCGGCTCGGGTGTCCACCGAGATGCAAGAGAATTACTGCGTAATTTCCTTTCCTCAAAAAGCGTCGCGTTCAAAGGACGAAGCATCACGCCGAACGGGTGGTGGCGTTCCGCGGACTGCCTGGCAGCGCTACAACACGCTGTCGCGTTCCACTCCTAAAGGCGAAGCTTAAGCGTCATTAATTAGCAGTTTATAAGTATTTAGTCATTAATCAGTCATTACACACTAATCAGTAATTTGTCATTACTTCGTCATGAATTATGTGTGACGTAATCAAGTGGTAACATCACCAGTGTCACATACGCAAAGTGGTGCTGAAAACGCTTTCGCCTCTACGCACTTCGGACAGTTTCGAACGCGCTGCATGTACTTTCTTGTCAGGCCTGCGCCTCGTGTCCGCGTGCGCTGCGCATTATGCCCGTAAACATTTCATGCTTACTCTACTCTCGGTTACGGGAGAGGCAGAGTTTTTTTTACTTTACTTGGAGCGTCACTATACCATCCCTTTAATTGGGATGGTATAGTGAGTGCGATTGGCCCCGTTTGAAATTCGCGCACTGTGACGTCACGACCGTTTAGATCAATTGAAAAGCGTGACATTTCTGTCGACAACTCCTGCTTACAACGATGAGGCATTAAAGGCTTCCGCCTTCAAATAGGGGATACGTAATCAAGGGTACCATGTACAAAGCTAGACATCGCAGGATATGAAAGAAAAATTCAGGGGCGCACTTTGTTGACCCAAAGTGCGGTGAGGCGGAAGCCTTAAGCGCGGTGTTGCTGCTTGTGTCACTGATGTGTGGTTAAGGTGTTAAGCTTCACCTCTAAGCATGGAACGCAACAGCGTCATGCAACGCTGTCAGGGAGTCCACAGAACGCCATCGCCCGTTCGGCTGTGCGCCTTGTTCGTCGGTAAATTGATTTTTCAGTAACGGAAATGTGTCTGTCTCGCATGTCTCGATGGACACCTGAACCTCGCCGTAAGGGAAGGAAGAAAGATGGGAGTGGACGAAGACACCGTATTCACTAGACGCGCCTTTGTTCATTCCAAACCATCGAGCTGGCATGGCGCAGTGGTTGCGTACTCGTCTCGCACTCCGGAGACCGGGGTTCGATTCCCCAACTCGACCAATCTCCTACTCGGTTTTGTTTATCTGGTCTGACTAGAAAAGTTAAACAAGTTAGTGAATTAACTAATGAACTAAACTCTGTCACACTTACTGGAAGAATCAGTATACCATTTGTTTAATTGGTTGCATGGTTACTAGATTGATTGTAAAACATTTTATTCGCCGGAAAGAGCTTGGTAAGAGGTCGCGTTATGTGATCGAGAGTACGCAGCCCTCGACGACTTTGTCAGCCCACTCCACCACCAAAACTTGCGTTCTGGGGTTAGAGCTAGCCAGCACGGTCTCCCACCGCTCGAGAGAAGGATCAATAACTAGATCACCCGGAGGTGGCTCTATTTTGCAGTCCCACAGGATGTGATCATAGGTGGCTTGTTGGCCACAGTGTTTACAATTTGGGTTGTAAAGATCTGGATAAATGTGCGCGATGAGTGATGGGGTGCGTATCGATCTCGTCTGTAGACGACGCCACGTAACCTCTTTTTCTTTAGTAAGTCTTTTGTCCGGAGGGGGGAAAATTCTCCTCTCTAGTTTAAAATGATTGGTGAGATCATGATATGGGATCATGGAGTCCTTCGTGAAATTCAGGGAGCCAGACTCATCCACTGCCCCCAAAGTACAATTGGCCCCGCTTAAAATTCGCGCACTGTGACGTCACGACCATTTCGACCAATTGAAAAGCGTGACATTTCTGTCGACAATTTCTACTTACAAGGATGCGGCATTAAAGGCTTCCGCCTTAAAAAAGGCAAGGGAAACGTCGCAATTATGAAGCAGACAAAGACTTGCTGAATAAGCAACGCCATACTGTGAAGTCCAAAGTACAATCCGGTCCAGAGGTATACCACAGCATGATTGGAAAATCGGCGTTAGGCACAGCGTTAAATCTATAAATTAAGCAACGCAGAGGACATAGGCTGCAATTATATTTAAGCGATGGAATCCAAAAGCAAAATCAGTTTCGAGGAGTGCCAGATAATTATTAACGGTAATAGATGGGCGGGCAAGTTTCCTAAATATTTATTGTGCAAAGCCGCAAAATTATAGTCCAGACAAAGAACCAAACAACTGGCGAGCACATATTTTTTAAATTCATTTAGGAAGAAAGGAAAGGGTGCAGCAACTGTCTCACTTTTCTATGGATACCTTAACATGCAGTAAGGGAAAGGGTGAAGAGAGAGTGAAGGAAGGAGAAAAGGGTAAAATTACAAACAGTGTAGAGGAAGACAAGAAACAAAAATGCCGACGATTACCGCAGCTCATCAGCTGTTTCAGGTTTTCGATAAATTGAGGCAAAGAATTCGACCAAGACATTTATATATATATATATATATATATATATATATATATATATATATATATATATATATATATATATATATGTATATATATATATATATATATATATATATATATATATATGCCCCGCCGCGATGGCTGAGTGGTTATGGTGCTCGGCTGCTGTCCCGAAAGACGCGGGTTCGATCCCGACCGCGGCGGCTAGGAGAAATTCTAGAGGCCCGTGTACTGTGCGATGTCAGTGCACGTTAAAGAACCCCAGGTGGTCGAAATTTCCGGAGCCCTCCACTACGGCGTCCCTCATAGCCTTAGTCGCTTTGGGACGTTAAACCCTATAAACCAACCAACCATATATATATATATATATATATATATATATATATATATACAATTAGAGACAACTTGTTATTTCCAACACATACCTTCTTCAAGGTTTGGCGTCCCAATGCGGCTCAGGCAATGAGGGACGCCATAGTAAAGAGCTCCGGAAATTTCGACCACCTGGGGTTCTTTAACGTGCACTGACATCGCACAGTACTCGGGCATCTAGAATTTCGCCTCCATAGAAATTCCGCCGCCGCGGCCAGGATCGAACCCGCGTCTTTCGGGTCAGCAGCCGAGTACCATGACCACTGAGCCACCGCGGCAGCTATTTCTTCAAGAAAGACTCCACTAACAGTTCTTGATTCTCATGAAGGAAGCTTTGTGGTCAGAGGAATGGATAGACTCTCGACTTGCTCACGGCCGGGTCCTCCGAGCGCAGCAAGGTCTCCCAGTCCTCCCAGGTCTTGAGGTTCTCTAGGTTGTGCTGCCAGTGTTATGGACCTTCGGAACATAAACACTTGAGTGCAGTGGGGTCGTGCGGGGACCCTGGGGCGTGCCCCGAATTCCTCTGTAAATAAAGTTCTCTCTCTCTCTCTCTCTCTCGATTTGCTGTTCAAACAATAGGTCTAGGCAAGTATTTCGCGAGGTTGTCACAGCCGTGGGAGACGTTACGAGCGAGAGGAACGGGATGTCCTCCCGTATAAGTGGTTAGAAATTCCTGTTCGTCTCTATATGTACACTAAAGTCCCCACCCATCCTGCTACCCTGGCAGGTGGCCGTTAATAGTTGAACACGAGTATTCGCTCACCGTTGTCAGCGCTAACGCATGCAGCCCACATGTCTCTCATCACCCACGTCCACTGACCCAGGGAGCCAGTTATGCGCACTTCCTTTCCTTAAAATGAGTGGAGTCTAAAACGTTGTCAAAGCCAACGCCAATGAACGCAATGAACGCCGACGGCCTATGGCTTCAGCGCCGCGTTTATGGTACAACGTTGTCAATACCTGCAGCTGGCATCTCTCTCATCACCCCACGTATCTATAAGCGGAATTCAGGCGTCCACTGACCCAAGGAGTCAGTTATGCGCACTTCCTTACCTTAAAATGATCGGAGTGTAAAACGTTGTCAACGCCAACGCCAATGAACACAATGAACGCCGACGGCCTACGGCTTGTCAATGCCAATGCATATGTCAACTGTAAATGCCAACGCATGCAGCGCACATCTGTCACTACCGCCACGCAGCTTAAAGCACGATTGAGGTGTTCACTGTTCCAAGAGGGCAGTTATACGCCTTCCCTCTGCTTTCCAAGCTCCCGCTCCATTGGTTTCTCAGCTTAAGGCGCGACTAAGGTGTCCACTGCCGGTTACAACGGACAACGGCGACGGCGCCGGCTACGGCGTCGCCGCAAAACGCAGGAACGGGCGCTGTTGTTGTTGTTGTGACTGAGAGAAAGATGACAAGGAAATTGCACGGGCCTGCCTACTGGCTCGAGCCAATACCTCCTAGAAAGACTTGCTCGAGCCAAGCCGCCACCGCTGCCTTGTGCAGATAGAGCAGAGTTGAGATCAGAGGAAACAGAAAAAGGAAAGAAAAGACGCGCGTCGCAGCAACAACTGCGTCCGCCGGAGCGGACGCTGCTGAAAAAACAAATAATCGGCCGAAGCCGCGCTCGCCCAAGAGCTGCGCTCTATAAGTATAAAAGCTGAATTGGTTGATTGGTTCCGTTGGTGTATGGGGTTTAACGTCCCAAAGCGACTCAAGCTATGAGAGACGCCTTAGTGAAGGTCTACGGAAATTTCGACAACCTGTCGTTCTTTAACGTGCACTGACATCGCACAGTACACGAGCCTCTAGAATTTCGCCTCCACAGAAATTCAACCGTCGCGGCCGAGATCGAACCGCGTCTTTTGGATCAGGAGCCAAGCACCATAACCACTGAGTCACCGCGGCGGCAAAAAAAAAAGGCGAATCATATGCCGAGACACCTTGCTGGCAAAAATTCAGCGGAGGGAAAGATCACTGAATTTTATTGCGAAAGCAATACTACGCCTGGTGTCGCCTCTTCGCGGTACCGCAGCCTACCCTTCATGGTCGGTGGTCGGTCATGTAACTACTGACGTCATACCAGAGCAAGAGATGGGGCACCAAGTCGGCTCTTGAGCGCGCCGCAGCTAGACATCGCGGCCGAACGACAGTTGGCGGTCGGTCATGTGACTAGTGACGTCATACCAGAGCGAGAGATGGGGCACCAAGTCGGCTCTTCAGCGCGCCGCAGCTAGAACTTCGCGGCCGGTCGACCACCTGCGAACGGCGGCAAGCGATTGACGTCATACAAGTTGCAAGAGCTTGCAGGCCTTGCTGCGGTAATGGATGTGTGTCGCAGCGTGTGGTATGACGTCATCCACAGACATCCAGGAGCTATCGGGTGTAGAGAAAAGTAGCGCCTGCTCGCCGGTTCTTCGGTATAGCTTTGGAAAACTTCGAACTCGGGTCAAGATTCTTGTGTTGTGTTACCGTTTAACCTGATGGAGGCTACGGATATCGAAGATGCTATAAGTTACAACAGTTGCTTTCGCAATTACCTAAGCTTAAACAAAGTTAAGCCCAAGCAGTTTTTTCTACTTGGTTGTATGTACAGAAAGGATATGTATATATATATATATATATATATATATATATATATATATATATATATATATATATATATATATATATATATATATATATATATATACCGCGCCGGGTCTACCAGCTAAATTTTGTAACCAAACTTTTAAAAAAGGCGCAGTGTCCTAGTGCAGTGAAACCAACTGAGGGTGGTTCATAGTCGCGCGACCTAGTCTTGAGTATTTTTTTAGCTCTTCAAAGTTCATTACTTAGTGAAGTTTAATTATCTAACTTTCTAATTATTCACTTCAGGAAGAAAGTGTCAATGAAAAAGTTTTAGATCGCCTCGAAAAACCGCTAGTAGTGCTGTTTCTGTAGAGTTACGATTTACGTAGCTTCAGCCCCACATGGCGACAATTACAAACAGGCTCCTTTATTTCACCCTACCGTCTCTTATGCTTTCACCCCACCTTTCCTCCTAATTGTACCACCTGTGGCGTACTCAAATCTACACTTTTCCACTACCTTTGGGAATGTCCTTCCCCAAAGGCAGTACCCCCCATCCCCAATCCCACTCATTCTTTCTGGGAGGCTGCTTTAGGGATCGCTCAGCCCGCTGGCCAGAAATGGCTGGTGGATCGGGCTTTACGTGAAGCAAAAGCCCGTGGACTCCTGGACCAGTAGGGGACCACCCTGGAAGATTTTTTTTTTGTGTGTGTAATAAAGTTGTTTCCATCCATCCATCTCTTTCAACAATAAAAACTAAGCAGGGACTCTTTTTCAATAATACAGAATATTTCCTTATGTCATTGACGATCAGCCACTCAAGTGACTTTTCTCGCCGTTAACACCCATGCAAAATATAGGACAAAAGATGTAGATGTTATTTCACACGAATTTCTCTGATGCCATTACACATCAAGAACTCTTATGTTGTTTTCATGAGTTAATTTGCGGTACGCACATAGGCATGCATAAAATAAATGGAGCAGGCGCCGGAGGCTTAGATGGGGGGGGGCTATAATTTATGTTTTTATGACAGTTTCAGCCGCCTGGAAAGAGAGAGGTTGGGTACTGGCCAAGGTTTTCTTAAAAAAAAACCTTATGCTTGTCGCGAAACATCACACAGAAATACGACTTTTGTTTTGTTCTTTAGTGTCCAGATGAGTGGTCGTTACCACTGATCGCTATCCACTGCGATGAATGTATCGCGCGGTGGCGTTAATATGAGTTACTAAAAAATGTACTATATAGCAAGAGGTAGAGGAAGAACTTTTTTTTTGTCTCCAAAGTGCAAAATATAGGCTTAAGGGCACTGTGATACAGCAACGAAGAACGCAATAAGAAAGGCTCGCTCACTCGCAGGCTGTATATAGTGCGTCACGTTGCGAGGGTAAGCGCGCTCTGTTTTGAATATAACTCCAAACGGTATAAAAAGGAACGCAATAAGAAAAAAAAAACCAAGTGACTACCATGCGATGTACCAATGTGCAAGATAAAAAAGTAGACAGCGCAGTCTCTCGATCTGCAGTCACCTCATCATGTGTGTTTACATTATTGAAACGTTTACCTGGATTAGAAAGATGTGTGCCGCTATCATGCTCGAAGATTTTGAAGCTACCTAGCGCATTATTTCAGTAATTTATGCCCCCGAGAGCAGTTCTGCAGAACGCTGTAGTCTGTACCGAGCATTAGGCCCGCTAAGAGAATAAAACGGAGAGCTGTCGTTCCGACACTTGTATTTACTCAAGTGGTTTCGTACGGCCAATGCGCTTCGTCCCGCGTGCTTCCCCCGCGCGTATGGACCCTCTTGAACTCTTGTACTTTGGCCACTTTGTGTTTTGGGCACACACGTTGCTTGTGATAGTATGCGTGCGCGTCGGGCGACATCTGTCGCCGTAATGTGTTTTTCTGTTTTGTAGAGGGACGGCTGTCCCTTTTATGCTCCTGGGTCCAAATAAACTTCTCTTCAGTGCACGTCAAGGCTTAGAATACGTTGACACCCCCAACCCAGAAATGACCTTCTGAGCAACGTTGTTTTCCCGTGGGAACATGACGATGCTGCTGCTGTATTTACACGCAATGGAAATAAAAGGAAACAACACACACACACACACACACACACACACACACACACACACACACACACACACACACACACACACACACACACACACACACACACACACACACACACACACGCACGCACGCACACACACGCGCGCGCACGCACGCACACACACACACACACACACACGCCGGCACACACACACACACACACACACACACACGCACGCACACACACACACACACACACACACACACACACACACATCCTTTCTGTAGAAAACCATGTAAATAAACGAAAGAAAGAAGAAGGTCGTGGTGGGGTGTAGTGGTTAGCATGGTAATATAGGGTGTTGGAGGTCGATGGTTCAAAACCCCGTGTAGGCCAGCAGTCTTTTTTTCATTTTTTTCTTTTTCGTTTTTGATGAACTTTTTTATATATTGTCTCTAATTTTGCAATACTGACCCCCATATTTGAATAGGGTTTTGCAACAGCTGGTAGGACATGAGAGAGTCAAGAAAAAATCATCAGAAAAGCATGCATTAAGAACACACTAGAAGCACGGTGGCCAATTGGTTTTTGAAAACCGTTAAGAATTCATTAGGAAAATCACCAGAAAGTCACGAAAAAGGCATAAGATCCTTATGTCAAAAGTCGCTAGACTTTCTAAAGGAAGTTATTAGATGTTTTCTTAAGGGAGAACTAAAAGGCCGGCAAGGATATACAGCGCATCAGGAGAGCAAACCAATCCGGTAAAAATTCCATTTTTTTTAACTGACCGTGGCAGCAACGAATGCCATGTGTAAAAGGCGGATGAGATAATTTACAGGGTCTGTTCTGAAAGTAGTAGGACTGGTTTCTTCCTGGGCGAACGGGCGGACGAGAGGTGGTTTTGCGCGTGCAGGATCGTTGAAGGGGGATATTGGGAATGCTGGGGAAAATGGGCAGTCGGCTCTCGACCGTTGAAGAGAGGAGGTCGCTTGAACTGTGAACCCCTGTCGTAACGTCTCGTCACGCACAATCACCGTGCGTTTACTGGATCAGCGATACGGGATCAAATTTTGAGTAAATCTTGGTAAAACGGGCAAAGATACTCACAGCATGATTAAGGAGGCCTACAGTGACGCTTCCATGGGTAGATCAGGTGTTTTTTGAGTGGCACAAAGCTGTTCCGAGAAGGTAAGGAAAGAGTGGAGGAAGACGACCGCTCCAGATGCCCTTGGACCAGCAAGACGAACGAAAATGGGTAGCGAGTCAAACATTTACTTAACAGTGATCGTAGAATGAGTATCAGAATGATTGCTGATGACTTGAGCATTCCTCAAACCCAAGTTTTTTAAATCGTGACAGAAAAGTTATCCATGAGGATAGCGTGCGCGAAGTTGGTGACGGGATTGTTGTCAGAAGAGCAAAAGGCCAACCGGTAGGATCTCCTTCATCATGTGAATGAGGACCCCGATTTTTTGCCCAGCACAAGGCGGCAACGATGCACCAGCCCCCCTACAGCCTCGACTTGGCCGCGGCAGACTTTTTTCTATTCCAGAGAATAAAATCGACGCTCAAGGGGGAACATCACGGATCGGTAGAGGTGGTTCAACTGGCCGTGACAAGGGAGCTAAACAGCATACCGGTCCAGGCGTTCCTGGATTCGTAGGAAAACTGTAAAACTCATTGGCAGCAGCGTGTAGGGGCGGAAGGGTGCTACCTTGAAAAATTGTAATCGGTTGTACTATTCTCTTTAATAAATTTTGTTAAAAAAATCAGGGGGCACTTTGACAGTCTACAGTGGGTAGAGGCGGAAGCGTTTTCCGCACCACCTTCGCTGTTTCTGTGGCACTGGTGGCGTCACATGTATTTGAGTACTAATTACTAAGTGATGACAAATCACTAATTAATGGTTAATTACTGATTAATGTCTGAATACTAATTAACTGCTAATTAATGGCGCTTAAGCTTCTCCTTTAGGAGTGGAACGCGACAGCGCGTTGTAGCGCTGCCAGGGAGTCCATGGAACGCCACCACCCGTTCGGCGCGATGCCTTGAACTTTGAACGCAACGCTTTTTGAGGAAAGGAAATGGCGCAGTAATTCTCTGTCATCTCGGTGGACACCTGAACCGCACCGTAGAGGAAGGGAGGAAGTGGGAGTGAAAGAAGATAGATAAAGAGGAGCCGTAATGAAGAAAACGAAAATTGTATTTGAGGAAAGGAAATTACGCAGTAACCGTGTCACAAAATTCAGGGGGGGGGGGGGGGGGGGCACTTTTTTGACCTAAAGTGTGGTCACTGATGTGTGGTTAAGATGTTAAGCTTCGCCCCTAAGAGTGGAACGCGACAGCGTCTTGCAACGCTGCCAAGGAGTCCATAGAACGCCATCGCCCATTCGGTTCTACGCCTCGCTCGTCGGTAAATTGGTTTTTGAGGAAAGGAAATGTATCTGTCTCTCATTTGTCGGTGGACACCTAAACCTCGCCGGAAGGGAATGGAGGAGGATGAGAGTGAGTGAAGACACCTATTCACTAGACGCGCCTTTGTTCATTCCAAACCATCGAGCTGGCATGGCGGAGTGGATAGCATACTCGTCTCTCACGCCGAAGGCCGGGATTCGATTCCTGAGCTCGACCAATTTCTTAATCGGTTTTATTTATTTATATGGCCTGACTAGTAAAGCTAATTAGGATAATTAAGTAATTAAGCAATTAACTAAGCTCAGTCCCACTTACTTGGAGCATCACTATACGATCCCTTCAATTGGTTGCATGGTTACTAGCCAAAGTACAATTGGCCCCGTTTGAAATTCGCGCACTGTGACGTCACGACCGTTTCCACCAATTGAAAAGCGTGACATTTTCTGTCGACAACTGCTGCTTACAACGATGAGACATTAAAGGCTTCCGCCTTAAAAAATGAGTCCTACTACTTTCAGAACAGACCATGTATTTCGCCCAGTTTACATTCGTTCTGTTTTTCGTTATGATTCCATGGGGTCACTATGTTTCACCGCTTATTCAGTCCTTTCATTGGGTTTTTGCTTTTTTATTTCACAGCCGCGTTCTTTCTTGGATTTTCTCCTTCTCACCATCAATAAATTCAATTTCTTAATTGTTCCACCTTCAGATACCGATGCTTTGCTTCGCTTGGGTATCAGTTCTCGTTGGCGCCGATAGATTCCTGGTTGTAATTTGAAGAAAAATTTTCCAAGTTCATTGCTGTGTGTGGCTGTGATGATAGGTCTGCAGATATCACCAGAGCTGCAGCTTTCTTCCCTATCATGGGTTTACTATGTTAAAATTTTAATTGGCTTTAGATCATGACTTTCCTTTCGCTTTAGTCACGCGTTATTCAGTAGCATTGTTTTTTTGTCTCTTTTTGTTCTAGCGCCCTTTTGTTCATTTTCATTGATCACGTGGTCTGGTATGCACCTCTAAGATACGCGTTCAGCACTTTTTGAATTAAAAGTTTATATTTTGTCGCTCCGTCTTGTTCTCCTTCTTGTTCTTGGGTTCGGTTCTTTCCAGCCATGTGCCCAGCGTACATGAGGAAATGAGGAGCTGCCAGCGGAACATTTGGGGGTAAATGGAGACACGGGGAGGAAGAGAAAGTGACCGATCCTTATTTCGCCTATAGGACAAGGGACGATCGAATTCGGCGTGACCTAATAAGCAACAGTCCAAACACGAAGTACCAGAGCCCGGTCGGTTTCCTATCGTTCAGCTGCTTCCTCGACGCTGAGATTGAAGAATTGTTGGTGATGGCAGCCATGCCGGCAACCAGAGGAAGAGGGAGAAAGAATCCAGAAGCACCAAAGAAAAATGCAACAACGCCAAATCCAATCTTGAACAATTTCAGCTTCGTTGTGACATGTTTGCCCAAAGCCCCGAGGCACGTAGATAGATGTGGCACTTGGGTAGTGGCAATGTACGAGCAGAGCATTTCTTCTTCGTTGTGCAGATTTACTGCTCATGCGGTAAGTATCCCTCAAAAGTTGTGAGATATAGCCATGTCCTCTGAACATGGTCTTGTCTAACCGAAGGCACGCATTTTGCCGGGCATGAAATTTCCTTAGTGTTCCAGAGCACTCGTCCACCACTTTTGGGGCCACCCCATTAGCGACTTTTTTTCGTGGCCTATGGTTCCTCACAACCCAACGGGCTGTATTTCAAGAAGTTCCGCGAGCATAACCACAGCTTTCACTTCGCTTGCTTACCGACTGATGAGCGCAGCAGACCTGGAACGAGTGTTGCGGATGATGAGCTTTCAGAAACCATTTCAATTCATTACTCAGCTAGTTCACCACATGATTGTTCCTAATGAAAGCATCAAATATCACACTGAAAGCTATATATTCTCAAAAACAAAAGGATATGAAATATTCAATTCAGAGCTACGCGATCCGAAATGAAGAAGTGATATAAAATGCAATGTCGCCCTTTTTAGGCGACATTGCATCTTAGACCTTACCGCACTGAGGAACTTCAAAAAAAAAATGGGGTGCTCTGTGCGGCAATAATACGATGAATTTTAGCGAAACGCACAAGCCGCTGACTAGACAAAACAATGAAAAATTATAGGACTTAGTTAAAACCCTCGAGGGACTCGCTCGGACCTCCAAGGAAAATCGATGAAACGAAAAGGCTGAGCGATGAAATCAGCCTCTCCAAATTACACATAGCCAGAGGAAAACCACCACACTCTATTTTCGGAGGATAATGCGATTATTAGCCAGTCAGTGACGCATCAAATTGCGTTACTTCGTCACGCGAAGATCGATTCACCATACAGAGCTTCTGCTTGTGCTTAAATTTTGCAGGCTTCGTAATGCGGCCGGGTTGGTTCGTTGAAGCTAAAGCTACTCAAGTAACACTTGTTGCTGGGCTAGTTGGTGCATTTTTCTTCGTACAAAAGCTAGCGCAAAACACGACACACACAAGAAAGGTAGACAGGACAACGCGCTACTGACAACTGATCCTTTATTGGAAAGAAACACGTAATATATAGGCACACCGTCAACTCACCTATCAGCTGCAGCAAACGTCACAATGATGTAAATGGTCATAAAAGCGATAAAAGACACAAAGACTGAAAACACGACGTAGCTAAAAAACGATAAAAAATGACGAAAGAACATTAAAAGCATGACACGTGGTGTATAAGGCCAAAGAAACATGACTGACAGGAATTCAACAGGATGATAACAAAACGATATTGCATAAAAAACGTAACAAATGCAGTAAAAGAAAAACACGTGAAACAAGAAAAACCTGATAAAAAGCCTGTGAGCTGAACACTTGAGATTACATTGAGGGGGAAAAAAACCTGTACACTGCTCGCCTCAGGAAAACCTTTCTAAAAAGCATTCTTCAGTTTTATACAAGAAGATAGATGCATCGCTAACAGCATTCGCGCCCTTTTTTTTTTTTTTTTTGAGGGGGAAAAGGGCGCGAATGCTGTTAGCGATGCATCTATCTTCTTGTATAAAACTGAAGAATGCTTTTTAGAAAGGTTTTCCTGAGGCGAGCATGTGTACAGGTTTTTTTCCCCCTCAATGTAATCTCAAGTGTTCAGCTCACAGGCTTTTTATCAGGTTTTTCTTGTTTCACGTGTTTTTCTTTTACTGCATTTGTTACGTTTTTTATGCAATATCGTTTTGTTATCATCCTGTTGAATTCCTGTCAGTCATGTTTCTTTGGCCTTATACACCACGTGTCATGCTTTTAATGTTCTTTCGTCATTTTTTATCGTTTTTTAGCTACGTCGTGTTTTCAGTCTTTGTGTCTTTTATCGCTTTTATGACCATTTACATCATTGTGACGTTTGCTGCAGCTGATAGGTGAGTTGACGGTGTGCCTATATATTACGTGTTTCTTTGCAATAAAGGATCAGTTGTCAGTAGCGCGTTGTCCTGTCTACCTTTCTTGTGTGTGTCGTGTTTTGCGCTAGCTTTTGTACGAAGGAAAAAAGCTAAAGCTAAGCGCATACCGTAGCCTGCGATAAAAATTAAAAAAAAAACGTGATAAGTAGCAGCGGGAAAAAGGCAAGTTAGATTTCTAGTTGTTTCTTTTAAATTGCTGACAGCTTACTCCATTCACTTTCGATTTCCCAAGAGACGAGACTTGTTTGCGCTAACCAAGCGCAAATGATAAAACTCATTTTATGCTCGAAAGAAACTACTCATTTTCGGATGGATGTCGTTGTGTATTAGAGCCTCGTCGTTTCTTTTATTTTTTCTCTGCACGGTTTAGTCAAATGGAAATGCTCAAATTGCTACGGAATTTCAATTCAATTACCTTTTTTTTAATTTAACACAATAAAATGAGACCCAGTGCCACATACGTGAATGACGTTTAAAGACGATCGCTGGTTACATGCACGATAGCTCTCCTTTTGCTAGGGATGAAGTCCTTAGGTTTACGTCGAGGAAGATGTTATACGCTGCCAAATATTCAAGCCTGGCGTCTTTTCCAGATGGACGGGAATGGGACCAAAATCAGCGTCAGTGTGAAACAAGAGAGGTCATTGCTTGAATATGTTGCTGCAACTGTGGAAGTGCTTCGAGCCTCGTTGTAAATGAGAGTATATTCTGGAGAGCATTTGTGATGAGAATCTTGTGCCCGAAACGTCGGCACTCATGTCTGATGCGGTCCACGTTACAAGATAAGGTTTTGATGTTGGGGCGGGGGGGGGGGGGGGGTCGCTTGCGATAGCTGGGACGACAATGGGAGTGAATCTTTTTTTTTCTAAAGTACCAATCTGCCCACTTTTGACCTATACATTTGTACAGTCTCCTGATTTCTGCTTTGTTGAAAGAGTTCCCTAAGTTACACAAGGAGACCTACGTCGTAGGGGCGGGATGTGGAGGATGGATGGGGAGGCGCAGGTCGGCTTTAACCAAGGTGTTCAGTTCACTTTCTATTTCAGAATTCTGTCCTTGATTGAATTGAATATATGGTAGGGGGTGATGCGAAATAATATCGAATGTTTCTTTACGCGAATCATAATGATTGCAAGGATTTGGCACGTGTGTATGGACCACAAATACACTATATTCACACTGTCAGTGAGATGATAGAGAAACGAGCGGACCGTAACCAACCCCTATATATTACTTTCTTATCTGACGAGAAAGCTTTTAGTGCCGTCCTAATCTCAGCAGCCATCTATGCATTACGGAATAAGGGTGTAGACGAGCCTTATGTAAAATACCTGAACGATACCTATAACGGCAGCACAGCCAACATAGTACTCCATAAAAAAGTCCCCAATAAAATTAAAAGAAGGAAAAATGTCAGGCAGAGAGACATGACCTTTTGCAATCCTATTTGCCGCCTGTTTACAGGAGGTATTCAGAAACTTGAATTGGGAACAGTTGGGGCTAATAGTGAATGCAGAATACTTTAGTAATCTGCTATTCCCTGATGGCACTGCATTGGTAAGTCACTCAAACGATGAATTACAAAGCAAGATAAATGACTTAGACAGGCAAAGCAGAACAGTGGGAATAAAAATTAACGTGCAGAAAACTAAAATAAAGTTAGACAGTGTTGAAGGGAACAACAGTACACGAGTGATAGCGAGGCTGTGGAAATGGTAACGAAATACGTCTACTTATGGCAGATAGTGACCGCAGATCCGGATTAGAAGAGTGAAATAACGAGAAGATTAAGAACCGGGTGAAGCTCATTTGACAGGTTCTCTCAGATCATGAATGGGAGTTCAAATATATCCATCAAGAGAAAAACATTTACCACCTGTATCTTGCCAGTAGCCGCTTATAAGGCAGAAACGTGGAGGCTAACGAAAATGATTTGGCTCAAGTTCAGAACAGAGAGAGCTATGGAAACGAAGATGAGAGGTGTAATGTTAACAGATAAGACTGGCGGAGTAGGTCAGAGAGAATACGCTGTTTGATGGCTTCCTACTCAAAATCTAGAAGAAATTGACTAGGGCAGGGCAGTTAATAAATTCCAAATAACTGATGGTCGTTAAGTGTAACCGAGTGGATTTGAAGAGAAGTCAAGCGTAGCTGCTGTGGTGGTAGTAAATTTAATGAATGGATGAGATTAAAAAGTTTGCGGGAATAAGTTGGTGTAAGCTAGATGCCACCGCCGGCATGTGGTCTTTTTTTCTTCTTCTTGATAATAAATTTGTTTATAGCGATAAAATATTCACGCTATTATTCTGCTACTGACCAACACCACATATTAAAATAAAAAAATCTCATATGCTTCGTGGTTTTGTGACTTTTGGCTTCATTCATGTAGGGTCAGTTCGAGAGATACAGGAGATGCCTTTGTCATGCAGTGGGAGTAGTCAGGTTGATGGTGATGATGGTAATGTCTGCGGAATGTTCAAATGAGAATTAGGAAGTGTTCTTGTGTGCACAAGCCCTTTCTGAAGCCAAAATAATTTGTAGGGATCAGTTACATGCTGTACGCTGTGTCTTTCTAATTTGTCTGCGCCCATTCATTTCATAGTTTTTCCTACGTAAAATGTTAACGACGTTGGTGTAAGATTTGGTAGAGCTGCCGGTTTACCTGGTTTCGGAGGAACGACAGTTGTAGAAGTTTTTCATTTGATGGGAAGGGTGCCTGCTGCTCAGTGTGGGTTTATTTCACTCAGTAGGATAATTTTGTCGTTTTCCAGAATATTTCCTAAGAAGGTGCATGTGACGCAGCCTGCCCGTGGTGCTGACATGCGGTTATTGTTTAGAAGGCGTGCTCCAGTTCAGCTGCATTGAACAAGATCGCTATTCCTTGGTTAGATGCTCATCCGTACGGTGGTACGACGGCTGCAATGGAGAGGGTATGAAGGCGTTGGAAAGTGTCTATGTTAGTTGTTGCGCACCTAGGGCAATAAAATGCGTGGTCAGGGCTGGCTATTGGCCTGGCAAGGAGCGAAGTGGATGCGATGGGTGGTTATGATGCAGTGATCTGCTGTTTTTCTCAATTCTTTTGTCCACTGTTAGTCAGCCAATGTTTTGCAGCATGTGTTTATTAGCGTAGTAAGCTCCGTGATTCCCTGCGTTTAACATAGTTACTCCCGAAGGGCTCCACACTGTCTTTGAATGGGTTTATCAGTCCGGTATGTTGGCGGTATGGATTTAAGTTCTCGAGCAGCCAGAGAAGCAGCAGTTAATCCCCTGTAACAAGTGCAGTGGGTGAAGAACATACACAGCGCCAATCCGCAGGTCAACAAGAGAGCTGTAGGGTAGGCTTCAAGTGAAAATAATATCTTATTTCGAACAGTCAAAAACCAAAGTAGCAGCTCTGGCTGCATACAATTAGCCGACGTGAAGAAAATTTCAATTTCCTAAGGGCATATTTTTCTGTTTCGTGTGTGACTTAATCAAATGATCCCAGTTAAGGAAAACACGCACCAACAGAATTGAGTTTGCTCAGGTCAGCGCTTGGGTAGCTCCGAATAACGCCGAAGCTTCTCAGACATGCACCCCCCATCACGTATGTAACTTCGCTCCTTTTACTCCGCAATTTGGTTAAGACCAAATTTCAGCACCTGAGTGCCCACGAGAGAGAGGCTGAAGACCCCAGAGCCGCGTCCCAGTGCGTAAAGGACAGGCGAATGACGTGTGGAAGGGCCGGAATATGTAGAAGTTCATATATAAGTAAACAGAGCATGCGGTTTCGTTATAAGTGCAATCACACTTACTGGGTCAGAAATCAGAAACACTCTTTATCCATGAGAAAGTGCACAAGTGTCCACTATGAGCATGCACAAACCATAGCTGCCAGTTTCAATCCGGCAACGCGTGAATAGCATTTGAAAGAAACGGCATGCTCAGTTCACTTTTGACCGCATCTTCTGCGCGAAGCGAAGACTAAAGGCTATTTACCGCTGCATGGCACGTCTGGAAGCATCACCTGCGCACTTAGTCGACAGCCACTGACGTCTCCCGAAATGTAATGCGGTAGAGATCTGCACCACATACCACATCCTGTAGTGAAAACTAGTGATTGTTCGGGGCTAACCAACTCGGAGGGGGGATCGTCGCTCTTTTCCTTTTCCAATGGATTAAAATGCGTGCTGTCGAATGTGTCGAAAATTTGTTGTCAAATATGCAGAGTTCGAAATAAGGGCCAGATTCTTAACGAACTTGATGGTGACGGGCCCTCAGCGCCAGTGCGAATATACCAAAAGTTTGATGTAAGAGAGATCAGAATATAGAAGTGTCATTCGCAAAAATAAACAGATACATAGATCAACGTTATTTGCTTTAGGGTGTGTATGTTGCCTGCTAATCTTTCTCATCATGGTGTGCAACAACATTTAGAACACAAGTTTAGTTGCATGTTTTACTCACCTGCTATGGCCGAGGACTCGCGTTCAAACTAAAGGGAAGTAGTATCGCGTCAGTTAGCAAACGCGAAGCCAAAAAGAAGGCAGAGTAGAAAATATCAGGATGGTGATAAAACTACAGTTCTTATAGAGAATTCTGAGGAATACAATTTGACGAAAGTCTAAACATTTCCACCACTTCTTGCTGCGCAACATGTAAAACATTTCATGGTGTACATAGCAGCCGCTCGAGGCAGGGCAGCCCCAAAGGGATGACTACAAAGGGAGTCGCCAGTAACCAGCGCTCTTAAATGGCTTAATGTAAAACGAAGAGCAATGAAAGAATTTCAGTGATATGCAACTGACAGCAAAATCTGCAGCGGTTGGGCGACCTAACGGCATTTATGCGTAATTTTGCACGCTTACGCCCCTCTTCTGTGGCGCAGACATACCTAAATTCTACCATGGACATTAGGCTAGAAATGACTGATCAAAACATGGATGGTTAACAACATTGACGAGCAGCGAACTAGGCGCCATCGTGGGTCAAGAAATTGCAACTGTGCGTGCTGATAAGTTATCTATGAAAGGAATGGTGCTTTAACAGCGAAAAGAAAGATGAACACGAACGAAAAGTAGCCATAACAACTCGGCATACTCCCGAAGATGGCTCTCATTAGCGCGTTGATGCCCTCCCCCCTAAACTGTGGACAGCGCCTTCGATGAGAACTGAAGCGTGTGTCCCTTTGCGTGAGCCACTACGCGGTCCATCCATTAGTGGCACCGGGCGCTGGAGGAGCTATCATCACCGTCGCGATGGCGAGCACGCGAGTCCCTCATCCGCCGCAATTCTACCGCCAGGCAATGTACGTCGCATGAGGTGTCCATGCCGGCTATGGCGAATTGCCGTCCGTGAGTGTAAAAGCGGTTATTTGTGCTAGGTTGGTGGCTGGGCACTTCAGGCATATTGACCAGGGCAAAAATAAATACATAGCTTAAGGAGGGCGGATAAGACCGTGGCAAATATAGCGTATCTTCTGTAAACTGTCGTCCCTGCCTTTATTGCTATAGCCCGTATGGTTGGCATCATCAGCGTTTTTACGTAAGAGGGTCGCTATAGAGGTTGGCAGGCGACTATGATGATCAGGAAAAGATTCCGTCGTGTTACGCACCAAAGTGTAGGCAAGAAGAGGAGTTTGATATAAATATATATTATATATTGCGAAGAAAAACTTTCTTGACTGCTTTTTATAAGTTAAGTAAAAGGGGAACACCGCTTCATATCGAAACATTTATTAGGTCGACATTTCGTCCAGCTTCTGGCCGCAATGTGATATGAAGCGATGTTCCTCCTTGTGTGTATATATATACATGTATATGTGTGAGAATAGGGAACTGTTCACAGAACTTCTTATGGACGTGTGATATCGTGATTTAGCTGCATCTCCGCGGTTATCTAACAGGACCGGGCCGTCGTCTCGTCTACCATTGTGGTGTCCTGCTACTTGCTTGCGCCATCTATTCACCTATCGCACTGACATGATGTAGTTTCATCAGTAGACTCCGTTTGCTTATGATATAAGCGTCGAAGCTGTCTATACGATTTCCACTTTAAATCAACGTTAATTTTACGGGAACCAGTAAACCAGTGAAGTAAGCTACTAGCGCTGGGACTTGAAGAGCACAATGCGGAAAGACAGTCTTTTGTTTCCGCGTCGGGGCTGTCTTGATGTCATTAGGCGCCGATTTCACACCATACTTGTGGAGGCGTAAAATGGAGCCATGTGCTTTGAGGTGTAGTAATCGAATGAAGTGACAGTTGCTAGGCACGGCACCTATGCGTCTAGATCTTTTATCAGGAGTCCCGGAGACTTTTGCCCTGATGGTACCTCCATACCCCTTGCATTCGTGCACTCAGTTTTTGTTAATGTTTCCAACAATTTTTTTGCCACTTAGTAAAATTCCAGCATCAACTTATAACGTACTTCATGGCAGTAAAAAAGTGCTGTGACGTCAAACGGAGTAGATGGGAGCGCAAGGAGAGCAGGAATATAACATTAATGTTAATTCAAATTAAGTCAAGATCAAAAACGACAACCATCTAATAACTTTTTAGAAAGTACCTCGTGAACATGCATCGTTGAAAAGCGCCTACAGAGGCTCATTGCTCTCGTATGATGGATTTTGAGACTGGGCGCTGACAGTGTTCACACGCTGATGTCTGCACCGATAAAAAAAAACTTCTCTTATGTTGCTGCGGGCTTCCCTGGAAGGAATGCTGCCCTAGCTGCTATTCATATTCGTTTCCATTTTCACTGTGTTCACCTAATATTCACCTCATTAGACGGCAATGTGTTACGGAAGGCTGAAACAACAAGCGGCACAAGAGGCACTGCAGCCGAAACACGAGACCGTCTTGAAAAAAAGGCATTTCTTGTTAAACAAGCTGGTGAAATGCGGTTGGGGGAAGGTGGATAAGAAGAGCGATGTTAATTGTTCAGAGAGCTGCACAGAACTGGTTGAACAAAGCTCAGAATCGGCTTTGTCTGCTGCCTAGCTAACCCGAGTTTCATAAGTGCGCATATCATTATTTTTTTTTTTACTTCTGCGCGTTTATTCACGATTACACCACACGCATAATAATTTAGTAATGATATGTTTGTAACTGGAAATTTTCAACGCAGTCTCCGCGGGGCCCGTGGAGATCATTTGGAATGTGATGAACGGAACAGCGAACAACAGCCACGGCACTCTTTTAGAAATGCAAAGTTCGGGTTTTATAAATCGCTCCCGGTCACAATGCTCGTCGCTTTAACGAGGTTCCACTTCAGAGCTGCTATAATGAGGCAGCGCGTGCGATGAGGAAAGTGAGTAATTAATTAACACATGTTGATTATGAAACGAAAACCAGAAAACATGAACGCCAACGAGAGATGCTCCCCACGGCGCTTTTGAGTTCATTACATGCCGTGCTTTCAGGTTCTCGACGGTCGAGGAGAAAACACGACACCCACATCTGCGTACACAGCTTCTGGTTTCCGCTGTATTCTGGGCAACCTCGCCCGCCACTCTTTGTCTCTCAGGGTTAATTACTGAAGTGAGAAGTAATTAAACGAGTGGTAAGCCTCTTTCAAGCGTTATCATTCTGCAGTGCTTGAAAAGTTCAGCACTCGAGCAGACCTGAAAATCTGCTGTCGAGGCTCATGCGCTCAAAACTCTTGTCGCCAGAAAACATAAAAAACAGCCTGAAAGCCAATAGGCGCCGTTATAGTTATTCACCCCATAGTTTCCACGACTTTAGTATTATAGTATGCTTCCCCGTGTATAGCGGGGCATATTGTTTAGCGGCAAGCATCCGTTGCATTGAAGCAGATAACAAGAAGCACTGCCGATGCTAACTAATCTTATTTAGAAATTTGTTGTTTCAAAAAGGCTTGAGGGCGAGAACAAGAACATTTTTTTCAGGAGGCTTAGCAAAAAACATGCAGAGTTTCCTAGTTACTGCAGTTGCGTGTGAGTTATAAACACGCCACATGGATACTCCTCTTGAGAATTGGTGTTGAAAGCAGCTGGAGTGGCAGAGAAAGTTGGAAGATGTTTAGTTGTTAACATCAACTTCGCCAAATTCTTCCGCACAAGTCTCACCACGCGTTATGCCGCACTAGCTTTTGCCTTAGAAGTGGTTACCAAAATAAACCGTTCTGCAAAGGGGCCGATTATATATTGCCACGCGCCTAACGCGCCGCGCGGCCTCCGCGCTGAGTCGAAGACGACGACGAAGCGGCGGTGGGCTCTCGTGGCGCACTGTTCTGTTCTGTGTCGTGGAAGCTGGCTCCATAATTAAAAGAAGGCTCCCGGTCTTCGGTTCTTCCCGACGTCTACCTTCACGGCTCCTCTGGTCGTGATTCTGGTGGAGGTGCGGCCGATGCTCCCTACTCCTGAGGACGACTCGACGCGTCCGCCTCTTGTGGCCACCTCTGTCCATCGTGCCAGCCGGAGGATCCGCGGCCTGTCCCCCGAGGCCCTTCCTATTGTCAGCGCGCCTTCAACTACCCCTCCACTCATGGCGACGCCACTGCCCGCCCTGCCTACGACTGTCCCTGCAGCCAGCCCCACCCATCTCACCCTTCAGACTCCACGCACGCCTAAGCCCATTCACGGCGACCTGCTTGAAGATGCCGAAGACTGGTTGGCTCACTACGAACGGGTCGCGACCTTTAACTGCTGGGACGACGCTACAAAGCTGCGTAACGTTTCCTTCAGCCTTGAAGACTCTGCACAAACGTGGTTCGAAAACCATGAGACTACTTTCTCTACGTGGCCGGACTTTCGACGTCAGCTCCTGAGTACGTACGCCAACAGCGACCGCCGGGAGAGCGCAGAGCGTGCACTGTCCTCTCGAATTCAGCATCCCAATGAGGGTGTTGCCATGTACGTCGAGGATGTGAAGCGTCTTTGCCATCGCGCCGATCCGGCCATGCCTGAAGAAAAAAAGCTGCGGCACCTGATGCGCGGCGTAAAAGACCAGCTCTTTTCCGGCCTCATGCGGAACCCGCCCAACACCGTCGCGGTGTTCCTGGCCGACGCCGTGCACATGGAGAAATTGCTGCAGCAAAGATCCCATCAGTACGACCGGCAACTACGCCAAACGTCGACTCTATCAACGTTGGACCGGTTCGACCATGATCCCAGGACGAATCCGGACTCCCTTCGCGAACTCATCCGTTCCGTGGTCCGCGAGGAGCTGCAGCACCTTCAAGCCACCTTTGCCCCTCGCGTCGATTCCGTCACCAGCGTCATCCGCGAGGAAGTCCGACAGGCACTCAGGGCACAAGACGCTGCAGCTGTGCCGGCGCCGCAACCGACCCCATACGATCCCGCGCCGTATCCGACTCCTGTCCAGCCAGTCACGTACGCGGACGTCGTGCGCCGCGCGGCCCCATCTCCTGGGCCTTCGCCTTACACCGCACCATTGGTCGCGGTGCACTCTGCCCAGCCGACTCCTTACTGGGCCGCTTCATTATAAACTTCGCCCAGCTCGCCAGCCCTCTGACGCTCCTAACCCGTGATGATACGTCATTTTCCTGCGGCAATGAACAACAGACTGCCTTCGACGAGTTACGACGCCTACTCCAATCACCGCCCATCCTGGCACATTTCGACGAAGATGCCGATACGGAGGTGCACACGGATGCGAGCAACGTCGGTCTTGGCGCCGTTCTAGTTCAGCGGCAACACGGTGTCGACAAAGTAATTGCCTTCGCCAGCCGCGCACTGTCGCGTGCTGAGTTGAACTACTCTACCACGGAAGAAGAATGTTTAACGGTAGTCTGGGCCGCCGCCAAGTTCCGCCCATACCTCTATGGCAGACCGTTTCGTATTGTCACCGACCACCACTCGCTGTGCTGGCTGAAAAACTTAAAGGACCCTTGCGGCCGCCTAGCACGTTGGGCATTACGCCTGCAGGAATTAGATTTCACCGTCACCTACAAGTCAGGCCGGAAACACACCAACGCTGATACCTTGTCACGCGCTCCCGTCGAACCTCCTCCGCAAGACACCACCGACGATGATAGCTTCCTTGGAGCGGTCAGCACATCTGAGCTCGTTTCCCGACAGCGTGCCGACGCCGAGCTCCGTCTGCCCATCGAACATCTCGAAGATGGGTGCCCTGAAATACCACGAAACCTAGCTCGTGGACTATCGTCGTTCTGCCTGCGGAGAGGGGTGTTTTATAAAAAGAACTCTACTTCAAGTCCGACAACTTACCTGCTCGTCCTACCGTCTGATCTGCGGGATGAAGTCCTCCTTGCCTGCCATGATGAACCGACTTCCGGCCACCTTGGAGTTACCCGCACCTTATCCCGAATCCGGCAGAACTATCACTGGCCCAACCTAACTTCAAGTGTCAAGCATTATGTCCGGACATGCCGGCAATGCCAGCGGCGAACAAAACCCGCGCTCAAGCCTCCTGGACTGCTCAGTGCATCGAGCCGCCACAAATACCATTCGACAAAGTCGGCATGGACCTTCTGGGGCCATTTCCTCTCTCGTCTTCCAGCCACAAGTGGATCGTAGTCGCCACAGACTACTTGACCCGCTACGCTGAAACGAAGGCCCTTGCGCGAGGTACTGCCGCCGAAGTTGCCCACTTCTTTATGCACGACATCGTGCTTAGACACGGCGCCCCATCGGCCATCATTACTGACCGAGGCAAGGCGTTTACAGCCCGACTCCTACATGACATCTTAGCGCTTAGTCATACTGCTCATCGACCAACAACAGCGTATCAGCCCCAAACCAATGGTCTAACGGAACGGCTCAACAAAACATTGGCGGACATGATCTCGATGTACGTCGACGTTGAACACAAAACCTGGGATGAAGTCTTGCCGTACGTCACCTTCGCATATAATACCGCGACGCAGGAAACCACCCAGTTCACCCCGTTCCGTCTCGTGTATGGCAGAGAGGTCCGCATGATGCTAGACGCCATGCTGCCGTACGGCGACGCAGAGCTTCCCCCTGAAGCTGGCCACTTCGTGGAGCAAGCAGAGCAGGCCCGTCAGCTGGCCCGCTTGCACATCAAGGACCAGACATCCGCCGATGCCCGACACTATAACCTTCGGCACAGGGACGTGCACTACGAGCCGGGCGACCACGTGTGGGTGTGGACACCAGTGCGCCGCAAGGGATTGTGCGAAAAGCTTTTAAATAGGTATTTTGGCCCGTACAGAGACCTGCGCCGCCTGAACAGCGTCAACTACGAAGTTGTCCCCCATGGAACTGTGGTCGCCAGCCCTCAGCGTCAACGGCCTGAAATCGTGCATGTAGTGCGCTTAAAGCCGTACTTTTCGCGTGACTGAGCGCTGTGTTCACGCTGTTTCGTACCTTTTCCTTTACCCCGCGTGTGAACTTGACTCTCCCTGCATGTCATCTAGCGCGCACTGTATAGTTCACCTCACCCCCAGTCTTTTTTTTTGTTCCTCCTCCCCTCACTGTACATACCCCATTCCACATCGAGACGATGTTTGCTTTCGCGGGGGGGAATAGTGCCACGCGCCTAACGCGCCGCGCGGCCTCCGCGCTGAGTCGAAGACGACGACGAAGCGGCGGTGGGCTCTCGTGGCGCACTGTTCTGCTCTGTGTCGTGGAAGCTGGCTCCATAATTAAAAGAAGGCTCCCGGTCTTGGGTTCTTCCCGACGTCTACCTTCACGGCTCCTCTGGTCGTGACAATATTTTGCAAATATGGCCATCCAAACAATTCTCTTGTCGTTTGCCTCAGCTTCTGCAGCACTGTCGTAGGTATTTCACTGGCGCAGACTCAGTACAACCTCCAGAAAGGTTCGGGAGGCCCTTGCCTACAATTGCGCGGTTGGAAGTGGAGCTAGTTTCATCCCTTTTTATTGGATGACTGTTTTATATTTATTTACAAAAACTGAGAAAGTCTTATGCCAGGAGGTGAGCAGTGCGATGATATGGGAAATACGTCCAACGTTTACCTCTACAAGTGTATAGCGCTTAGAGGGCAACATACCTTTGATTTCTTTAAAGCAGGAGTTTTGACAACAAAAATAAAGGTGTCGTGCTTCAAACCGACGGAAGATATAACTTGCATGTTACTTCTGTGAGAACGATGTGTCATGAATATCGTACCATATGTAAAACGAAAAGACTCTCATCAGCTGTTTAAAATTAACAAAGGCACCGCAAAAAACTAACCCTTCCAATATTGGGGCCTAAAGTTGGATTGAACGCAACATAAGGAAGCAAATAAGCGAAGAAGTAAATAACCAAGTACACAAATAAACTAGAGGCAATGTGTTAAGCTGGCACTAACCGTCTGATGTTATTCACTAATCTTCCCTGGCTGAGATTCTTAGAATGAAAGCCCCGTGAAATTGATCCCTCAGTGGAAAGAAACAGTATGCTCGCGAGTTTCAAAGGAAAACGTAAGAAGAAAATGCGGTGGCTTGCTGCTGAGCAATGCTTCCTGAAATTTGTAAGAGGCACTGAAATGGTTGCCTTTTCTGCAGTCTTCAAATTGTACGAAAGGCGTATAAAAGCGTGTAGGTTGTTAGAGAAGCCCACTTTGAAAAATGAAACTAATTTTAATAGCTGATACCGGCTAATTTATAATCCCCAGAAACGTAAAAAATTACGCTCACATAGAGTACAGTGCAAAACCTTGAAAAATACAGCGAGGACAATTTTAATCTGGCCTACGTACAACGGATACGTACAGCGGATACGTTCAGCGGATACGTTCAGCGGATACGTAAGGCGGATGCCTACAGTGAAGATCAAGCTTTTCTATTCTATCGGTCGAACCCTTCCTGTCCCAACTGTCCCTGTATCTATGCGGACCTGGCCCATTGCCTCTTTTTTGCCCGGCTGCTCAGCAGTCGGGTTCCTACCGCCCACATTCTCTACCCATCACCACCCGGCTCGACTGGCTTGGCGCTGAAGGGGAGGAAGAACAGCGACTTCTGGTCACCCAGGTGGTCGACATGCTCGGCCTGTAAATTATGGTCGAATAAAGGTCTTCTATTTCTACTATGCTAGAAAAGTAAAAAAATCAGATGCCTATATTTCCATGATAGGCCTATTTTCGTAAGCAAATTTCATTCGTCGACAGATATTTTCAAGCGTAAATCCCTTCAGGCAAGGCTAGGTGCCAATAGCTCCAAACCAGTGGTGAGAGTTTTAATTTCGGTGTAAACGTCACGAGTTTAAGTCGAGTCGCGATAAAATGTTTAAACCTAAATTTCTCAGCAATAAATGCGTCTTTTAATGGCGGACAGCCACCAACACGGAGAGAAAGAGCGACAAATTTGTTTTGAAGCGAAAAGCTTCACTAGGCTTGTCAACACTGCGCTTCGCGTGAGCCACACTACAGATTTGCCACAGCTGCGCATGCGCGAAACCGAGTGATATCCCACGGAGCGCAGGTGGCCGCTGCTGCCACAATCGTCGTCGCCGCCGAGCGCTGTCGCCGTCGTCTGACCTTTATTAAAATTGCACTTCAGCCATTCAGCTTGCTTTGGACAGCTTTACATGTGATTAATATCGTTTGCGAGGTGATGTAAATGTCCCCTCTGGTGGATAATTGACCTCAAGGCAGTTTGAAGGCGGCCTTGTCCAGTAACAAATCATGTGTCTGAAAGAAAAAGCGAAATGTAAACTTCCTGATTAAAACAAAAAAAATAATTATATTGTGTGCATTTTATAAACTGACTACTAACGTCTTTTGGATTTTTTAACCAAGAAATACTCTGAACTACTGGGCAAATGGCCGACAGATCATTATTTTTGGTGCGTAATCCTTGCCCTTGTTGATGTCTGTATAAAAGAGTTTGACGAAAATGCAGTCATTTGTTGTCTGAATCCATTTCTTTAAATAGTGAATTACCATGCAAACTGCTTGATTACGTACTTAACTGCTTCAGTATACAGATGCGTCGCTGCTTATATTTTTTGTTTGTGTGTTGGTTTATCATCGGCGGATAGCAAAACAAAGTGCAGCCTAACCACTTCATTCTCCCCCTTTTTTTTAATAGCGCAAGTGTTTGCTTCGGTTTATTGGGGTTTAACGTCCCAAAGCGACTCAAGCTATTTAAGGACGCCGTAGAGAACGGCTCTGGAAATTTCGAACACCTGGGGTTCTTTAACGTGCACTGATGTCACACTCTACTCAGGCCTGTAGAATTTCGCCTCCATCGAAATACGACAGCCGCGGCCGGGGTCAACCCCGCGTCTTTCATGTTAGCAGTCGACGGCCATAACCACTAAGCCACCGTGGCGGCGATTAGCGCAAGAGTTTTCGCTCAGTGGCCACTTATAAAATTTTTACCAAACGGACTGTTTCACACATTTCTGGCATATTTCAATGCACATCGCTAAGGTTGTCGCAATACACAAAGGTGTGGCAGTCTCTTATACAGGGTGTTTCACCTAAGACTTTAGACAATTTTTAAAAATAGGCTTTTTGTGTTAGAAATGCGCTTTCCTCGGCATAGCATTGTAAGTGGTGTAGTACATCAGAATACGACTAAGTAGTGCTAACTAGCAGGCTAGTTAACAAATATTGAATAGTTAACTTTTTAACTATCACTGTTAGGCTCCTTAATTATTGAGAAGCGTGTAGCCCATCGTGAGTAATATCCATATCAGTATTAAGAATTCCGAAAACGCGGTTGCCCTCGGTGCTGTAGCCCAACAAATTCTGCATCGCGCCAAAATACATGCGCTTTCAAGAAACTTGCAGGCAAAGCAACCTGCCTAGTGCACGTAACTCGTCGAAATAGCCGAAATTTGTTGGGCCACAGCGGCGAGGGTAACAGCGTTTTCGGAGTTCTAAGAACTGATATGGATATTGCTCACGGTGGGCTACACGCCTCACAATAATTAAGGAGAGTAACAGAAATAGTTAAAAAGTTAACTATTCAATATTAGTTAACCAGCCTGCCAGTTATCACTTCTTAGCAGTATTCTGACGGAAGTACGCCACCGCTGACAATGCTATGGCGAAAAAAAGCGCTCTTCTAACTCAAAAAGCCGATTTTTAGAAATTGTGTAAAGTCTCAGGTGAAACACTCTGTATATTGAATTACAGGCGAATTTCTATTTTGTCTATTACCTCTAAAAGCCTCGAAAAAATAATTTACACAAAAAGAAATACGTTCATCATAAATAATTTTGTACTGTACTGTCAGACTGCCTGTTTGAATTCAGGCAAAGGAGAGGGACTGATATGGCCCGAGTAAGGCAAAAAGAAACAATAATGAAAGTGCCTAAAGAAAGGCTTCTTCTTTTTGGGATATATATTAAATTTACTAAGCCATTCAATTGAAATGATAACAATGCAATATTAAAAAGTTTAAGCATTTTCGCATAAGAGGTATCAGTCTTTCTTTAATACAGTTCTACCTGAACCACTCCCAACAGTTTGTTTTTCCTAACCAAGCTTCGCCAGCTACCGAGGTGATCAACTGCGGCGGCGTTCCAGAGAGCAGCATTTTAAGTCCCCTTTTATTCCGGCAGCATATAATTCACTTATTTTTAGTTTCTGTTTCTACAAATTCCCATGGCCTTTGACGTTGATGCAACAATGTTTACCAGAAGTAAGGATGTAAATGAAATAATGTCGTGTGGAAACGAATTTTGATACACTCACTAAATTTTTGCTAAGCTATATATTTAGGACTTAACAAAAGTAAAACCAAAGGCATAATAATCTACACTAAAAATAGGTCAACCCAACGTAATCAAGAGCTTTTAATACCAGTAAAGTAACTGAAGGTATCTCTATTATATAGTATTGGGTGTTGTTTTGTCTGAGACTTTAAACTGGAATGCACAGACTGAGCATTCGAACACAAATGAAGGAAGTAAATGGCATCATATGTCACAATACGGAAAATCTAACAACTAAAATTAAACTCTTAAGATACAGTACCTTTCTAATTCCACCTCTCACGTATTGTTTAATATTTGGGATAGTATCGCGAAACAAAATTTTAAGAAAGAACAATCCCCGTGCAAAATTCGTCATTAAGACTTATATCCAATGTGCTATGGTGCTCACACATAGATAATCTTTGTCATTTACGGTGTTATGAAACCTAAGCTATAGTGCATGTTTCGGTCCGTATGTATGTATAAAAATATGTATGATATATTAACACTCTTTTCTTCAAACGCTTCACATCATCCGTTATACTCCAGCTTTTAACGAACGCCAATATAACTGTTGGTCATAACCAATTTCCTACAATAAGTATGCACCCAATCAATATCCCACAACTTAACGCACTCTTCCTCGACGACAAAAATTTTATGCTCCAAAACACTTCCAGGAAACAATTAATTTTATTTCTTTATTTTGTTCAAGAGACAAATTCAATATCGTCGTATATATACTGCTTGTTGAATTTGTTCTTAATATTGAGTTTTATGTAAATGCATTTTCCCTTTGTTCTCGCGCTGTGCTTGCTGCCAAAGCTGAGCGCACAATGGGACTTTAAGCTGCATTCCACAGGTTTTTCCGTTGTTGTAAACTCTCATGCATATATGCTGAGCGAGGAATAAAGGATTTGCAATTCAGTTCAATGCACCAAAGGATTAATCCTGAAAATGTAAAAGTCGCGAGGCCTTTACGGCTGTGGTGTTCTACTCAGCACATGGTTTCGGTTTGGAACCAGCCGACGGGGCACTATACACATCCAAACAAAGTAAGAAACGCTCGTGTACTGAGATACCGGTTAAAATTAAAGAACAACATATCCTACAACCTAATACCGAAGCCTCCAATAAAGCATGTCTCGTAGCCCACAGTGCGGTGTCGACATGTAGATATTTGCTAACAGGGCTGTAACCGCTACAAATACTCACGGCAGCCTATGCTCATAGATAGGTAGAATGGCAAAGCAAACGTGTACTCAAGTCTCAATTCAGCATTCTCTGAGTAGCATAAGCCGGCTGCTTAACTACTATCCAGTTGTTTTCATGCGTCTACAATATTGCATCTCCTGAACGACGCTATGGAGGCCGATTTTGAATCACTAATGGGAGTAGTTATGTTACTTTTCTGCATAACTGTATTCTATTGCAAAACTTTTATTGTTCAACAGAGAGGGGAGTTTTTTAGGCTTCCCGCCTAGACGGCGGTCAAGCGGTCTCGACTTTTGGCGGCGGCTTCGGACAGTCGGACGGCTTCTAGTTAGATCTCTGAACTAGAGCAGTGCAGTGAAGCCTCCAATTGATAAGGAGACTTTATTTAGCCAACCTCATGAGGGGCAAGAGGGCATCCGCAAAAGATATGATTAAGGTTTGCTTTGTTTCTGCACAGCTTACATGGTTTCGAATATTAACCCGGGAAAAAAAAAGCCACCAAGTGATCTATTCAGTCTGGCGAAGAAATGCTGTTGTGGCTGAAAGCAGTTTTTCTCCAAGATGGCAAAATTAATCACGGGGGGTGCGGGGGGGGGGGGGGGGGGGGGGGGGGGGGGGGGGGGGGGGGGGGGGGGTGCTTACTCAGTCATGTACGTGATAAGCAAATGTGTTTTGTAAAAAATATGGATGTACGCGGCTATATTTAAAAAGAAGTACGGCGAAAAGTTGCATTTCGGATTCCGTGAGGAAATAGTTTGCAGATATTGCTCAAAAGATACCCTAACGTCCAAATCACAGCTCTTATAAAAGTAACAGTCCCTCCTGGGGTACTGAACAGCGTTAATGTTGCCTCCTTTAAATCTGCAGAGCGTCAAAGCTGCCTATGTCATGAAATATTTTCCTAGTTATAGTATTTCTGAATTCTAGCCACGACATAGTATCACTGGAAAGAGCAAGAGCATCGAAAGGCACCTGCGGAGTTTTTAGCCAGTGTTAATAATATAGGATGATCACCTTCTAAAACTGTCATTCTTCTCGCTGCATTACTGATGGTGATCGAATGCGAAAGAGATGACAACGAAATGCAGTCCTCATATAAACGTCAACATGCTGGGCTAGTGAAAATATGCACGATTGAATCAAGAAGAGTGGTTTGGGTTTTCTGCAACATGTCTCTCGAAAGTAAGCTGCGTCTGGTAACGTAGTCTGCCTGAAAACTTTTTAGGAGCCCTGTAACTCTGTTCTCGCCATTGCGGATGTGCTCGTTTACAGTCAATCCATTTATACCTAACTTGAGGGTAGGAGGTATTTCGTTCGTTGTATCCGGAGTTCGTAGTAAGTGGACTTGCCACATCACAGCCAAAAATACAAGGTCGAACAGAAGTGTTACCTTTTATTATCTTTAAGTTCGTTATGCACGTCTCAGACTCCACCACTGCTCTTTTCATACTCTCCAGCGCAGCCGAGACAACTACAAACAACGAGCTGTTGTAGTGACGGGAAACAACAAGTCGCGGTAGAAGCTCTGACGGCAAGTGGTGCTAGATGGCCTCCTCTAATCGCTTCCGATGCTCTGAAAAGCTGTGAAGATGCACCGGTGAAGCTAGTGCAGTGAACGTGTCGATGCAGGTGCCGTTAGGCAGTCTGCGCTCCGCCTGCGCGGCAGCAGCGCTGGTGGTAGTGAGCCCATTGGACCAGTCGCGCAAAGCACGTGAAGGGTATTCAAATTTTATATATCACTGCCATTGGTTGGTCATCTGTCATGTGCAGTAGTTTCTCTTTCAACGCTGGCTGTGTGCAGAGCCCATACCGCTTCGGCTTCCACACTTTGCCCAGCCGGCACGCAAGGACGCACTGATTGAAGGCGTAGTCTGTTGTCGCGCGCTTGGCGGGCACTTAACTGCTATCTAAATGCCACCTTTTGTGTGGCATATTTTCTATCGCAATGTTTTTTTTTCTGAGAATTCTGGGAAGGGGGGAGGATAATGAGGGTTGGGACGCGTAATGCGGTCTCAGCGCTAGGAGAAGCGCATTTTTTTCAATTCTGAGTGATACCAAGGGCGAGTTTACAGCGCCTCCTTGCTCGCTATAACCGAGGTTTGCAGCTACTGTTGTTCGTTTTATATGACAAGCTGTGACATGCCCGAATATATATTTTGAAGGAACGCCAACTTAGTAATGAACGAGCTTACGTTATAACCACGGCCATTTTAATTGGGCCCGATCGTACTAATAACCTTCTGCTAAGCGTACGCGAATAGCATAAATAGCATTCTAAAAAGAGTACTACAAGTTTCACGTCTGTTTATTGTTTATGAGTGGAAGGAGTTACTGGGGAAGTTTTGGAATCCGGAAATGTTAAGTGTGAAAGTACACAACATTGAAGAAAGCTTCTACTTCTCCGCGCCAGTAACTTTTCGTCCAATATCTTGGGCACCCGTGTCATAATTTTCAATAACAGAACTATTTCACCCTATTATGCCTCCTATCTAACTCGTGTATAAAGGCCCATGGACTTCTGCTACATGCGGCCCGGCACAAAGGTGTTCTTATTTAAGGTGCCGGAAGGTGTTTAATTTGCATTTAGCATGGCACCTTCCGGTTTACCTTTTCAGTCAAGACTAAATCAGTCAGACCTTTCAGTCAGGCCTAAATCAGTCACAATATGCACATATTATCAGGCAGCAGCAACATCATTGTGGGATCTGACACACCCACCACACCAGCTACATCCACTATGCGCATTATTTGATTGTCGAATGCTAGGTGACATTACGAAAGCTTTGATTACGCGTTATTCAAAAATGATGTCTGCAGAACATAATGAGCTCAGCACATTAGCTGCAAGCCGCATTTAAAACACACTTGTCGCACTGGGAGAGCCGGGCAGGAAAGGTGTACCATTGGTTTTTGAAGCAGCCGCTGCCTCAGTGGTTATGGCGCTCAGCTGGTGACTCGAAAGACGCAGGTTTCGATGTCGGCCGTGGCGGTCGAATTTCGATGGAGGCGAAATTTTAGAGCCATGTACTGCGCGATGTAAGTGCATGTTAAAGATCCCCAGGTGGTCGAAATTTTCGGAGCCCTTCACTACGGCGTCCCTCATAGCCTGTGTCGCTTTGGGACGTAAACCCCCATGAAGCAAGGTACCACTGACTGTTAATAAAGTCTCAAGTTTAGTTCAGTAGCTTACTTGCACACAACGTCAATTGTTTTCTATTCCGCACAGCAAAATAACCACTTCTGCGCAGTTGTTTCTAACCATCTCTTCGAAACCGTTTCTAGATAAATTACTTCAAAACGCACGAACTGCCAATGCGCTCTGCGCTCGGAAACCACGGAGGGTGAACTAGAAGCCTAAGCTCTCTCGGCTGAGATTACACCACAAAATTGGACGCCGTCCTACGAAAATTCGAATTCCGACATGGCTACGTCTCGGTGCAACGCTTAGGCCGATAGGATGCCCATGCTTACACTTAATCCTTGGTTCCATAAAAGAACGCCAACAAACGGATAAGTTGAGCAAGAGCATTTCATTACATTCGTTCTGACGGCGTCTACAGCTTCAATTCCTGCAATCTCTTGAGACCCCTTAGCGAACTCTACAAGAAGCGACATATGGTCACGCTCTTTTCAAGGGTGTGCACTGGCGGTAAATTTTGCAAGTACAGCAATGCCGCCTGCGCTTTTTTCTCTGTATTTTTAAATCCTCTGCATGAAAAGAGGCACTCGCCTATTCTTGGGTCTCCCACAGCCGCGAGCAAGTAGCAGTGTTTACGAAAAGGTCTCGAAGGGACGGAGCGGCGCATGGTGCTCTATCACTCTTGGACCCTGTTCCTTCTCAGCGTAGCACTTTCCGGGTTGTCTGCGGCCACATTTTGCTTCGCGGCCCTCCGGTCTTTCATTGGCGCTTTTTTCGCACCGGCCAAGCTCGCTGCTTGTTTTTCTTTCCGCCCCTTAGCTGCCCCCACCAGCGTGTCACTTCCTGCACTACGCCGTAAGCTGTTGCTTTTCCGCCTCTTTTCCAGAAAAGTGGTGGCGCCCATGTAACTCAACATCTGAAGAGGTCAAACGGAAATAAAAGAATATTTTAGTTAACTATTCCGATAAACAGGACCTATATCAGCGATCCGACTGGGCAATAAACACTCCGTCAGAAAAGATCAAATACAAAATAAAGCAGAGCGGCGAACATTATTCGCGTCAAGAAAAAAAAAAGCAAAAACTGGAGGTGTGCAACACGTGCGCTGCGATTGGAACTTATCTCGGAATAAGTATGCGCTGCAACTTTAGAAACGGAGATGAGCAGAGCACACCTTAAGAAGTTTTTCTGCTAAAATTATGTTTTCAGCCTCCAAACAAATATATCATGTAAATGAACTTCATCTGCTTAAAGCTCTGCTTGATAATAAGGAACTACATTTCTCTATTATTCAGTAGAATAATGGGGAATCCTGTCATGCTAATAAAAGAAGTACATACAGACGGTACGGTGACAAACAGCAAGAGCACTTAAACGCTCCATTCTTGTGTCGGAAAAAGATCATCACATTGTGCAAGAATTCCGCCACGGTTGAACACTCTTAGATAGGTTCTAAAGAAGATGAAAAGCATACGCTAAAGCATTCTAGGGTGCGCCGCCGGTGGGAAAGTGATGTCTAAATGAGAGCATAGCGTACCGAGACGACCAGTAAGGTATCATGCAGGCCTTGAAACCAGTCGTCATTTCCAGGGACAAAAGCTCTGACAGACGCCGTAACTTTGAGGCGCTCAAATAAGTCGACTCACCATAGCTACCAAATACAGACCGAAAATACTCTTCAACTTCTTTTTCCTACACCGTTCTACTTGTGACTGCCGAAGAACTAGTGGTTTTCTTTTACTCTCTCCCTTTGTATAAGCAAGAAGTGCCTAATGCGCTAGGAAACCCTGAGGACAACAACCGCACAAAACTATCATGTATGCATCGGAAGGTATGGCGAAACGTGAGAGTGCATCCGAGTTGTGATTTCCTTGCAGGGAATGAGGATGGTCAGCGTGTTATTTCTCGTGACTTTTATAGCGCCAAAATTCTCCATTTTCACACTCAAGTTTTCTGACAAAAAGCTCTGGGCGATAAATAGTTTTAGGTGGTAAAAATATTTCCTTTTTCATGCTTTCATAGCCCCTTCTAAAGTACTAAAACAAGTCGACGCTTTCTTGTGCGCTGGAAAATTATACTTTGCTATTCATACATTACAGAGCAAGATATTACTGATGATTCTTTACACCAGTATTATAATAACACCACATGGCACTATTAATGCAGCACAGCAGCGACCTAATGCAACTATAACAAGTGTGCATGCCTAGGAAGTAACATGCTAGGTATGAAGAATTTAACGGTCATGTACAATAACATTCGGCTGACATTTTATTCGCTCCAAACCCTTAAAACTCTTAAAAATCAAGGCTTTAAGTGTCTTACTGTACTTTTACACGAACGCCTTCAGTTTCTCCTTGTAGTGCGGTTCTTCTTTTAGAAAAAAATCACTCGGAGGTTATGCAATAATAAAGTGTCGAGCTTTCTTCAGTGTAATATAGTACATATATGATTGTACGGAGCCTATTTCAGAGTACGGTATGTGGTAAGCCAACAAACATTTAACTTATTCGCACCCATGCCACAAAAAATGTTTTCTTTTATCAAGCTCGGATCGCTGATGTATTTTTCAGGCGTATCCAGCTCAATGTACAATGTGGAGCACTCATTCGTTAATAATTTAATAATATCAATGACACCAGACGGCCTACGAGTGAGAATTTTTCAAATTCATTTCAGATATTTAGGCAACATTTTATATGTGAATGAAGTCAGAATTTCGCAAATTATCAGTGAATCTTTTCTATGAGTTAAGTGCACGCAAAGCCACACTCACATTCGCGTTGTTAATTCCCTAAAGTTTGATAGCAAATGAATCCAAATTCACATAAGAGGGCTAGTCACACTAAAAGTGCCATGATAGAGAGAGGGTAGGCAGATGGCTTGTTGACACACTCAGCGTGAACAAGGAAGGGGAAAGCCTCGGGGTGCTTGTTTAGAGTGAGCCTCAGTGGGCTCAGAGTATAGATACCTTCATAGATTCATAGATACCTTGAGCCAACCCAGTGCTACGGCCTTATTACGAGACTAATGCTTGCCGACGCGCTAGGCAAGATTAGCACCAGCTTTCACGACATCACTCGTTGCAAATGTTGCTCGGGAAATTTTATGACTTTCCAGTCTTCATGACTGGACTCTGATAGTTATATGTTAAATTATTTTGAGGAACTCGATCACTTCTTTCGCGTAGCACTACATTCGACCTAAAGTGATTTATGTCATGTCCCGATTTAAGCACCGATTTGTACTTCGCTACCGGACTTCGCGAAAACATTGAAGATTTATTGCCGGATATCACAGTGTAATCAGTAACCTCTAGCGCACCAGTTTAACTAGAAGCCAGAAGCAATTAATGCTAAATCCTCCGCGCAGCAAACGTGGAATGGGAATGTCATCCCAAGATATCCCATTTATGAGCAGGGCTTAAACTGGTGCTCGAATGCTTGGAAAATGGAAAAATAAGTTTTCCTTTCTTAAATTCGGCTCTCAGGAGGATGTTTCTCAAGCAAAGTAAATACGACATCGAAGCTTTTTTAAAGTGAAAGCTTTCATTTAAAAATTTTTTAGGTGCTTAAGCGGCTGTGGTTACCATGGTATAATAATGATTCATATCAGAACGAAGGGATCCCGCAATATTTATTGTTGGAATCACTACAAAAAGGCATTATATTAACGACCTAATTTTCTTGTACGATTACTACTGCTTGAGGGGACAGAAAACATTAAGCTCAGCATAACTGGGCAATAATTGAGGCTTTGCTACTACAGCGCCAGTGATTCAAAACATTTAGTGCTATGTCGTGAAGCGGAAGATTACGAGGTGTTATTGCAACCAGACTTAGAGCATATAAGCCCTGACGGGTTCAATTTCTCGTTTATAATAAAGCAATATTGATTGCTGAACTGTTTATTGCCCATGGCGTTTTGGAAATCGTGCTGAGTAGGTGAAGGTAAAGCTGAGGCCTGCTATTCACTCGCAGAATTCAAAAATTTCTCATCACAGAAACAGAATCCGGTATTTAACCTACCCTGATTAATACTTTATGTGCCCGAACGGTCGACGTCTAATGAGTACTACTGCTTTTCCTACGCTGCCCAGTTAGTGAGAGAGTACAAATTAGAAGTAGGGCACATTTATATCTGGAAGACAATGCCCTCTCTAGGTAAATGGGCAAGCTTTTCGTGTCTGCTATGTTCACCGTACTATACGCGACGTGTACGCGTGAGGTGTGTATAGCGCAGCACTAGGCTATCTGTAGCGTTTTAAGTGTTTCTTAAACGCGCTCGAGCAAACACAGCAATTTACACCGCATCCTATGGGTAACTTCCTCCCTGTAATTGGTGTAATAAATTTATTCTTCGTCAAACGTTTACGATGGCAGTTCCTTGGTCCTATAATGCGTGACTTCTCAGGCTCAGTTCCTTCCCAAGCAGCATGCCAATAATGGCCCGGGACTGGTCGAATACCGGGAAAAATTCGCTCCAATAAAGGCCTATAATGGCGTCTGACTGGGGCGTTACCTGATCCAGTGTTTGCGTCAATGCACTACATTGGCTCTCCACTCAGCAGCCAGTAATGGCTTACCAGATTATTGACTGACCTCATTGGCATTTCTTGGCTATTCAATTATAGCCACCCAAGATTCCTCATTGCCTTATACATCACAGGCAGCCGACCAAGCTCACCGGTTATCCAATATTCCCCGCCCAAGCTTATTCACTAGTTGTTTATCACAGACATTCAGCAGCACTCAGTGCCTTCCCAATATTGCCGACCGAAACTAATCCACTGGTTATTCGCTACAGGCATGCAGCCACACTCACTGGCTATCGAATATTTCCCACCGAAGCTTACCCGCTGATTGTTCACCGCATGCATCCAGGCGCACTGATTAGCAGTCCTATTACTCGTTCGCCAACATTCTTTGCGCATTATACATTCAGTGCGCTTCACTGCCAAATCCATCGGTGACGAACGCTTCATTGTGGCAACTATTTTCTATGTAATGGGTTTGTAAATGCAACATTCTACAGTCACATGCACTGAAAATGAGTAAACCAGCAAGGTTATTCTTTGATCATTTATTAAAAACACAACAAAGAGCCGAAGGTCTAGGCGGGCTTGTGGAGGCTGCTCAGAAGCCATTAATTATTCTTTAAGGTCTCATCAGGGCTCAAGCACCTCGTCGCTTGTGGAGGCTGCTCAGAAGCCATTAATTATTCTTTAAGGTCTCATCAGGGCTCAACCACCTCGTCAAAGAGTCCGCTGCTGGAGTAGGCCCTGGGTTCGAGGGAGCGGCGGTCGCACTGAGGATAGGCCCAGGTGCTATCCCAGCCAGCACCTCAGCCATGCGCTGTTTCCGGCCACCTCCCCCGGTAACAAGCTGCGCGCAGCCGCCTGCCGAGGTATGCCTGGATAACTTGCACAGCTCAACCCTCCATTATCTGAACGGTTGTCTACCCGCAGGAACTAAACTAAAATATCGCGGTGGTAATGCCTAGATTTCATAATGCCTCGTCATGGCAAAAGCCAGCCATAATTGTTAACAGTAGCTCGGAGGCCTTTAAGAGATATGTGCTGTGCTCAAAACCTAGAAGATCGCCCCCTTCTTGTCCGTACTGGATGCCAAAGCTCCAGTAAATCCGAGTCAGATACAACCACTACGTCTCACACAGGCGATGCGGGCTGGCATATGGCGTGAGGAACTTCTAAAGAAAATAAAAAAAAATCCTGATTAATGTGCATAAAAAACTCGTCCCGAATGCGATGTGATGAAATAACGGCACTTCTAAGCCGCCAAGGCCCTATCCGCTGTGTCGTAACAGGCTGAGGCATGAGGCATTATCATTTACTGATGCCTGTCTTCTTGCCCAACTAGTACAACATCAAGCCACATTGCCCAAACCGAAGTGTTGCAAAACTGTCCGCAGTAAAACTAAAAAAAGTACAAGCTCTATACAACATCGTTCAGTTCTTGTGGGCGAGTACGTCATCCTTGGTTACTAGGCCGGCACAAAGTGCTACCCTATGCAGGCATTTATAGCGTCTTGTTGCGTAGGTTCTATGGGTCGGCTGAGGTAAAGCGGGTTGAACAAGAAGATAGCGAGGCAGGAATTCAGGCAAATACCGATTCTCGTAGCTCAAGGTTCGGCTGTCTCCATGTGACGGGCGCCTAGCAAAAGAAGTAAATCGAAACAGGGAATTGTCTTCGATCATTGGGCTTCCGGCGACCTGAAAGACAAAGTATATATGCATGCACTAGGTCTTGCTTTCCCTATGCTTTCCGGTCCTTTGTTTTGCAACTAGAATACAGATAAGAGATAGAGCCTGTCTTGTGCAAGGAAACTGTCGTTGCTACCGAGAACTGAAAGAAACTTTCTCTGAGAGATTTCTTTGAGATTATGGTGCTTATGAGGTGTAGATCAAGGTAACCACATCTCTAGAGAAGGATTCTGATGTAATCTCTTTGCTCATATGTTTACGCACTCGTTATCGTGCGGCAAGTTTGACTTTGGATTCATTTGCTCTATGTAATTCCTACATATATGAATTCGAACGCAGCAAATGCGTTTCTGTGGCCGCGTTTCAATGGACGCGAAACGCAAAAAACATCTGAGTGATTTGCGATGTCATTGCACGGTAAAGGTCCCCAGGCGGTCGAAATTATTCCGGAGATCACCATTACAGCACTTATTTCTCAATTTCTTCTTTCACTCCTCCCTTCCCTTACGGCGCAGTTCAGGTGTCCATCGAGATGTCAGACAGATGCTGCGCCAATTACTTTCCTCAAAAACAAATTTATTATTGTTATTCATGAAGTGAGCGTTCCAAGCTGCACTAATTCAATTATGGCAAGGCTTTGGAGTGGACTAAAACAGCTTTATGGTGACACAGCTACATGCGAAAAACTCTAATTAATTATGATCACCTAGTATCAAGCAGACACTAATTTCCAAAGGATATAGGCCGTGGTATCCACTATTCGCTTTAATGCTAGCAACATGCCGCCCAAATAAACATTACTTTTTTAATACTCCCGAGCAAGGTGCACAGAAAGCACAGTACTGTATAACTCTGCTTCAGTCCTTAGCAGCTCCGCCACGGTGTCGATGCCGGTAATGTTTTGCAGACAGTCTGTTGTAGACGTGTCCTAAAATTGGTAGGGCGTTGAGGAAAATAGAGGCATGCTTTGGGAGCTCGTCTTTTCCTGCTGTAAAGTGCAGAGCATGCTGTAAAAAAGTTTTCTGCGTGTCAACCCATTTGAAGCAAAAAAAAAATGCAGTTTACAAGAAACGCTTAAGCTGTTATTTAGAACTATTTGTCTTCTACTTCGACAAGGTGAACGTACAACTTCAGAGAGCTCCAGCTAGCCGCAGATTGAAAACAAGTGAAACGAATATAAGGCCCCATTTTTTTTCCTGCACTTCGAATTGTTTTAGCCCCTTAGTCGTCGTTTGCAGAGAGAGAGAGAAAACTTTATTACAACAGGAATTCGGGGCACGCCCCAGGGTCCCTGCACGACCCCACTCCACGCAAGTGTTTATGTTCCTGAGGTCCATAACACTGGCAGCCCGGCCGGTGGCGATGGTCAGCACGGCCGGGTCCTCCGAGCGCAGCAGGGTCTCCCAGTCCTCCCAGGTCTTCAGGTTCTCTAGGTCCCGCGGGGGAGGGTCCGCTGGGCAGAGGGAAAGGATGTGGAGGAAAGAAGCGAAGGGTTCTGGGCATAGGGCGCATGCCGGAGTAGGGAAGGAGGGATGATAGTGGGCTAGGGTAAGGGGCGAGGGGAGAGTGTGTGTCTGTAATCTGCGCCAGAGTGTTGCGTATCTGTTATCTAGGGAGGGGTGGGGCGGAGGGTAGAGCTGGCGTGAGGCTCTGTATTTTGCACGTGATTGGTGATACTGGGGCGTTCACGCTACTCGCTGGTGCAATACCGTAATTCTATGAAGAAAGCCTTTGTGAGCCAGCAGACATCGAGAGCTAACCCTCCCTAATAGCTAGGTGCGATTCAGAGAAAAGTTGTATGCATGAATGTGCTCTTTCTGCAGTCAAATGACAATGTAAATTATTTTGAGTGGAGAACCAAAGCCGTATAAAGCACACGAAGGTAGCGTAGATGCACTAAAAGGCGTGATGGCATAGTATTCGGTTTAAAATCCGTAATGATGGCAGCATCACTGCTGAAAGGCTTTCGACAAATTCTAAGCGTTGGTCCATATATCGAAACGTTAAGCTTTGGGCGACTTGACACATGTTAAGCGAAGCATGGCGCGGCAGAAGACGAGACGTCACCCTCTCTTTCTCTCTCTTTCCCTCACACACACGTGCACACACACACACACGCGCGCGCGCACACACGCGCGCGCTCACGCACACGCACACATACATCAACACTCTTACATTAATTGCCCCTGATATAAGAAAAGGTTATTTTAGCTTTCTTTATTTTTAGATGTTTTCAGGTTTCATGCAGTACCGCCCAAGCCACGATCGTTCACCTGGTGTAGGTGTTGAGCTTTTTCCGGCATAACTGTGATCCATAACTTCAGTCGGGAAGAAGGACTTAAGAGAACGATTACACTTCGATCAACTTGCCCACATAGTCAGCATGGTAGCCTGCAAAGTTCAAGTATATACTGTTACCTTTATTTTGTAAGTTTAAATATTTTGAAATGTTTTACCTGGTTGCTGAAGCCTCGCGATGCTGCAGTTGCTTGAACACTCTACCACTACCCCTTTAAACTGAGACGTTCTGAAGCATCTGGAAAACACTGAGACCTTCTGAAGCATCGAGATTTCTCGGAAAGAAATGCTACCTCTATTGAAGGCCTCTGCATTCGCCTGTGAACTCCACATGAAATGAACTGCATCAAGTTCTAGATATATAGAAAGAGAGAATTCTAAGGTGACAGCTTGTCGCGGTGTATAATCTTTCGCCTCATAACAGCGCGCGTAAAATGAAAAAGTAAAGTTTTTTTTTTTTTGCTTCCAGCTGCAACACAAAGGGCCAACAGCCATGGTTGAACTACCGAAGAGCTGTGTAATAAAACAAAATCAGAACAGTGGCGGGCGATAGAAGAGAAAAGAGAAGGAAGGCCACTCTAAATTCCCTCCCGAACTGCTTTGAATGCCGACGCGGACATCGAATCTGCGCAGCATAGAGCGAAGGCTCTGTAACTCGAAATGATAGCTGCAATAGGGGTGAGAGCTATCCATATTCCAACAAGGACATTACGGCCGAAGTAGAAGTCTTACGTCAGAACTCATTCGCAAAGAAGGAAGCCTAGGTCAGCTTAGTATGCGGCACATTCTTTGTTTCCTGCTTGTGCACTATTTTAACCTGAATTATTTCCTGTAAAAAGACCGAAGGTCAAAGAACTCAACAGTGTTTATCGGCATCGTTATTTACTTGGAGGAAGACTTGTGTAGACATTGTGGCATGCACTGGGTGTTGCCAACTCTACCTTCGCAAGCAGGCGCATTCGGATCTTAGAATATTCGTGCCTGTTGTCCTGTTGTTATAGGGGTAACTATAAGTCGACTTACCAGTGTGAATGGCGTAGTTTAAGTCCGCCTCCGGCATCGGTGCCGCCTGTTGGTGTAGCGGTCTACCTAAGCGTGGAGACCACGCATGCAACCATGTGACTCAAATATATGGCCTGTCTAGCGAAAATGCTCAATTCTAAATATACCTGACACTTAGGTTTTCGTAGGCTAAGAGCACAGGCATTTGGGCAGTCATTGTGAAACATGGAGAAGGAGAGGGAAGGAAAAAAAGAGCCTTTGCTCTCACCTTGTCCGCCACTTTGAAAGGTGAGAGCAGGAAATCTATGCGCCGAAATGGCATCGCAATGAAAAAATAGGCGTCCTTGAAGAGAACTGCGCGCATTGCTTCCTTTAAGCGTAACATGAGACAGATTAGCGCGCACAGTACTGAGTTTACCACATATCTTCATTAAACGATTAAGACAAAAAAGGTGTAAAAAATTATGTTCACGAACAAAAATAAGAATGAGTTGTTTTTTTTTCGTATGGAGGCCATGGCTCCTTTCATCGTAGATGAAAAGCCAGACTGAGTGGTGCCGATGGTTACAAAATTTTCTGTTAACGTCGCAGCAGTGGTAGTCTCCTTTCCAGAAGTTTACCTTTTATGTCATGTCTTCTGATCCAGTTTTTCCGACAAGCAGGCTCTAGTACAAGTTCGATAGTATTGCGCACCCATACTAAACGACATTACATAGTCCATGTTCGTAAGCGCGAGAAAAACTAAACCAAATACGTTTGTTGCCCCACGGTGGTTTTACTCAGCATGAGACAAAAGAACTTCACCGCTTTCACTGCAAAAAATTATTTTCCTGGACGGACGATGGATACTTTTTTCTCACGTACGTCGCAGCGCGTCACCCCTCGAGTCTTTCGCACAGAATATCGAGGTCGATGAACGGCTCCTAAGTTGCGCCGCTCAGTACAAGAGTTTTGTACTTTTCAATGATTAAGAGCAAGGTCCTTGCATCTCACTCAGACTTCTTGAGCAAGTCGTGCCAAGCTTTCGCAACCTGCCTGCAGGCAGAGCAGAATTAGCACCTTCGAAACAAGAACGTTTCTTTGCAGCCAGGCGTCTTTCTTTGCAGCCAGGTTTCTTTGCAGGAACTCACGTTCCTAAAGAGTATCTTGAAGTATCTTGACACACGACCACCCAGTGCGTGCGTTATTTTGTCTTCAGTTTCTTCTGCAGTAGAATAAAATTAATGGCATATTGATGACCAAAACATATTTCACACGCAAGCAGTCAGCAGCCGTCTGCAAACTTGAGAACGCGAGCTCTCTTTTCCAGCAATGAACGGGAAAGCTGAAGCTACACAGTTGTTTTTAAAGACTCAGCTACAACAACAACAGTGAAAAACAACTACCTTGTTTCTTCCCACATTGCCTCGCCGGTCGTGGAAATTGCTGAGAAAGAGGCCCGAGATGTCATTTCGCTGAATAATGGACGGAGATTAATTCACTACGTGATGATCGATGCACGGAGCGATGCTGTCGAGTTCGCCGGCGACGGTATACAGGATTTCGTTAGTCGGTAATTCGTGTTGGCCTAATTACCAGGCACTTCTCTAATTGTCGGTCCTTGTGCAACGCGTAATCATGTAGGAAGCTCTCAGCTGTAAGCCATAAATGAGGAGCGTTCCTTATCAAATATACAGTGAGTGCTAAAGCAAGAAAGCGCATGAATGTGTATATGCACAAGATGTGCCTAAATGTGTGTTCTGCTGCTTACGAAATGAATCGCAAGACTTGTAATGAGGGAAGACACCAGTCGTTCTCGCACTTAGCTTAAAAGAAGAAAGAATACCGGGAGGGATCATCGCTTAGGCAGTAAAAGATTGTTTGCGTGAAACGTAAAATTTATACTTGGTCAGAAAAATTTGCAGAAATTAAAAAAAAAATACCGGTATAAGCGTCAGTTGTACTGTAAGTGACTTTAAATAAAAGCAAATATGTTAAAAATAAACATATTACACCACCGGTTTGAATAAAATGCATCAGTACGCATCTGGGACTGTAGTTTGTAAAAATTGATTTCGTTCTGATTCTGTTTTGTCCTCTCCAATCGTTCTCTTCTCGTGACGACTTAAGCCAAGCGGAAGTTACGTCGTACTGATAGTGGCAGAAATTGTGGCAGTACTGACTGTGGCACCACTATTATTACTCTAGCTTGCGTGACGTGCCACACGCCTATTCCGACGAATGGCAATACAACACGTTTGATACGGCTGACGAGCTTTATCGTGGGTAATCTCGGGCTGAGAAAGGAACTGTGCTATGGTTGCACAACGATTCCAGGAAAAACGGTCCTTTTGACAGGACTAGACTGGACGCGGCTGCATGCAGTAGGATGGCTAGGTACAGCGCCGCGAACAGACCGGTCGTGTCATTGGTTGGCTCTATCCTTCCCCACCTCCCGTTACTAACCATCACGACCGATATCACACCATGTAATCAGTTTGTTAAGGAAGCAGTTAGCTTGCTGATAATCATGCGAAAACAGCCTGTGAATGAAAATTTTTTCAGACTGATTGTTATGCATTCTGGGGAAACAGCAAATAGGAGGACACTTAATTATCATTAGTCGGGACATTGCGATGGCATAGCCCCTCCACTGCTACCGTCCTAACACAAGATATACAAAAAAAATGCACACACACGGGCGCCTTCCCGGCTTGCGGGGACCTTCAGAAGAGCGCAACAGCCGTGCTTCTGGCTCCCTGGCAGCATAGAGTTGGGCTCGTCCGCATATGGTCCGCCGCAGCTGCCGACTGCCGCCTCCCCCGATAACGTGGTGCGTGGCGTCATGCTCCTATCAACCAATGGAAATTAAGTGGCGAAGGACTGGTTTTCTTCATGGTGAGGCTTCTGTTGCCATTATCATAATGAGATGAGTGGTCATGTCCCTTGTTCACTTGCTTCGTGCAATGGTTGTCGCGACAAATAAAAATAGCGAACGCGCCGCACATTAACGGAACAAGTAAGTGGCCTATAAAATTGTTTACTGAACAACTTTATCGCTGGAAAATGAGTGATAATTTTGTGGCTGTCTCTGAATTGTCCATGTAGAATCAGGACTCATACTAAGTTTCAACCAGCTCAGCATGCCGACTAGTTAAATTTTGTGGGCTCTGAAGGGTAAGCGTTAGTAGAAAGAAAGGGTGCCGTATAAGATCAGCGTCACTTGCGTGGCATTCAAGGAGACAGTGATGCCCATCCGGGTGACATAAGTGGACGGTGAATGAAAGCGTGATTTCCGTGTTAGTAAGAGGCTTATTTTGGTGATGCAAACGTAAGATTCAAGCTCCGCTGTATTCTCAAGGGCATTGATGATTTGTGTGTTCCTGTTACAAGAATACTTCCTTTGTGAAATTCATTTCGAAGAATGTGGAGCACGTCGTATGCATACGGCACGTATAGAATTAAAGTTGTAGGCTATTTTTCTTTTTTATATGTAGGGCTCGGACACCTAGCAGTCGTTTTGCCTGACGAATGATTGTTTTCTGATTATTTTCGTTACTGAAGACCCAATGATATAGAAAACACTCCACTTAGTAAGTTTATGGAGCGAAAGAAGACTAAACAGAGTTTCCATCGTCTCCAATAGTAGACTTTAGCAAGAAATTATTTGCAGTACCGGCGTGGGAGATAAATCCTGCTAGCCGCAATCTTCAAATGCGCCCCGTCGAGGTGATGCCGCACGAAACTCCGGCACAAGGCCCCTCTTCGGCCGATATCGTTCAAGAACAGAACAGCAGTTTTCAAGCCTGACGTGTTCACGACTTACCAACATAAACCTGCAAACGTACGGCGTCTCGAGTCAAACACAACCTCGGTTCGCGATGTCATGTCTCTCACACACAAAGATAATATCAGCGGCGCCAGTCCGGCAGGGTGCCGGCTTCCCATCGATGGGCATGTGGAATTGTTTTAAGACACAGAACACTACGCGCTACCACTGGCAACTCGATTTGTCGTGGCATTAGAGCCTATGAAGGCAAGAAGGACGGGCCTCCACACGCTGCGCGCGGGTTCTTTTAGACTGCACGAATCTATTTGCCATTAGAAGGGGTGAAGGGGGTATGAAGCTCGCATCGTATTCAAACTGAAGTTAGGCGTCATGTTCGCCCTTAGATTCGCCACTGTTGCCTGACAATGTTCGCCTGTGTTTGCTTATAGCGGTGGCTAAGAGAATAGCTTGCTCAAAAACCAGCCGTACGTTTCGCGCCATGTCATTTTTGAAAAATGCCTTATCTTAAAGGGACTATGCAATAAATTAATTGAGATTGCGTAAAACAGACGGGAGATAGGCATTGCATCACTCGTCACCCCAGCGCAAGAATTTTTAGGCTAGCCTCAATAACAACGAAATTATAGACGATTAAAAATTACGCTCCTCTTCTCCCCCGTTAACTCATACACGCAGGGCACCAGAAAAAAAAATAAAGAAAACAGCTCTGAGACTGGGCTCCACCCATTAATACGTCATTCGCTGACGTTCGGTTTGCGACTTCCGGTAGTCGCACCTGTTAGGATGATAGAACGATTCTGAGAGACGTTTATTCGTCTTTCCGTTACAAAGGGTCCCTGGGTTAACAAGAGGCCGTGTTGCTTCTTTCGTGTCCAACACCTGAGTCTGTTGTTCTTCAAGCGCCGCGCGAGCGCTCGTCCTCCTCATCCTCTCCTCACATCACTCTCTCCTCCCACGGGCGGCTCGGGTTGCTCGGACTCAAAGTTCGGGTTGCTCGCCCTCTGACGAAGGATCTCCGTCGGCGGTGATGAGCTGGCGCCTACACACCCAGCACCCCAGTAGCAGCGTCGGCAGCGTCTCTCCGGTCTCTCTTCGCCTTCCTGGATTGCGGCGCGCGTCCAATTTTTTTGCTTCTCACTGCGATAAAGACACTGCGAGTGGCTCCCTAACTCCCGACAGAAAGAGACGGCAGAGGTAAATTGATACCATATGCGCGAAGACAATGCTTAGCTGGCTCGCGCTTGCCCGAGGGGGTCGCGCGGCGGCACGAGCAGACGATTTTCACGGCTACCGGAAGTGTGCCCGTGACGTCGTGGCTGCCGTGGCTCCAGCGAATGATAGCGTGTGTTGCCTGCCGACGTCACGGGAGTAGTGACGTCTATTTTCATGATTTTAGTTTAAAAATCGGTCACTGCGAAGACACCAATCGGGTGGTGAATTTTAAAAAAACACGCTTTTTAAAAATTCATAATAAATTGCCGGCTCAGCTTCGAAGACTCATACTTGGTGTGAATGCTTTTTAGCATCATATCTAAAGACTGAAACATTTAGAAGCGACTCTTAATTCTTTGCATAGTTCCTTTAAGAGCTAGTATGTCCTACCGTGGCTAGTTAGTTGCGCTGCATTCGAGTGCAGTTCATTTGAACCAGAATATATTACTTGAAAACATACTTCAATGTCGTGGTGATCAGTTCAGTCATGCGACGGAAGACTTGGATCGAAACTTTCCACACGCCCCGGGTGTTTGAGCTTTCTGCATGCCTTCGATGAGCAGACACGTTCCGACGCAGTGACAGTTCTGAAAACGAACGAGCGCCTGTTTGTAATGAGGCAATCTAAATTCAAAATCGACGCGTCGGCATGCGTCGGCATCTCGTGAAAGGGCGAGATAAAAATATTACTCCAGCCCAGTCCTCGATGAAGCTGTCATTTAATAATTGGTAAACAAAAACAAATAACTTTCCTAAATTATCTTCAGAGATCTCGTTTAGGATGATATTTTAATATTTCTTAATTTCTTCGCTCAGTGCACTGACCAGCGGCAGCTCATTTCCTTTCGTCTACAACTGACTGTTAGCGATTCCTCTTCAGAGGATGCTGGGCAGACTTTTTTTCCTTAATTTTCATGCAGTTAAATTTTTGGGTAATGTCAGGCATGAATACCCGCCACAGTTGATTGGTAGAGCTCTTTGAGCAAGCGAACGAGTGCAAGGCGAACACAGAAACTTTCTGATGGTGGCGTGTTCATTTGGAGCCTAGTACAAAATTTCCCTTAAAATATACTTCCTACGCTTTGCAAAAACGTGCCCTAAAATTTAGAGATTTCCTTTAGTGATGCAAGCGGTGATCAAGTGGTTTTGAGCCTCCTCCTGGCATTTCGGAAGGTCGAGGTTCGATCCCCTGTGGCCCTGGGTACCCACTGGCTACCTGATATGTACATGCGTTTCCTTGGACTGGTGATCGGTTACTTTGGGACACAGTGATTGGAGAAACCGGTATTTGTCCCCATCTCAGCCAAGAAAAAGCCGCCAGCCATAAAGCTCTCGTGCGAAGAAGTTCTAAGGGCATTTTTTAAATCGTCAGCATGTTCTGTCGCGACTGTCTAAAGTTTTAGCGATCCAGATATAACCTGAATTGGCCCACATTTCCTTCTCTTCGTCCTGTCTTTCTTCTTCCTCTCATGCCTCTCTCCATCTTTTCCTCCTTGTATTTTTTCTTTCTCTCTGTCAGCGTTTTCTTGCTGATATTTTCACTTACTAAATTAGTGTGTTTTCTTCACTTGATTGACATCCTCACCTTTTTTCGGGACACATTACGACACTAGATGAGTGACTGGAAGGTAACAACAAAGGCTTTACCCAAATGATTTTGATTTTTGTTAAGTTAATCCACGAACTTGATTTCTGATGCTTTTTTTCATCTGACTTCAAAAGTGAGTGAGATTGTCTACACACCCCAAAAAGCATTAAGGTAGAGTGGAATTCGGTGACCAAATAACACTCCATATCGTTAGAAGCAATATGCCGTTAAATGTATTTGAGCTCCTGACCTCAAAATTTTCCTAGCAGCAAAGCCCCTTTCTGCCATTCCTTGTTAACTTTGCAATCATAATGCATCTGCACTGCCAACATGGTAGGTGACAGAATATTCTCCCAGAAAATATGGAGTGTTGCAATGGTCTCTACATGAAGAGAAAAAAAATGGTGTCGCCGTGTAGTTCCTTATCAGAACGGCTGTAACGGTGAAGTAGTTACAATAACTTATGGTGTTATGGAAAGGGAGCATGAGTTATGAAAAGGATCAAATCTGCTGCTTCACTACAGAGATTGTGAAGACCGCTCATGTGCATCCCTGAAGAAACTGTTGTCTCAGAAACAAGCCATCACCTTGCTTCCCGCCAACTGAAAGAACCTTCTTTTTGGATGGTGATGAGAACGTTTATTTAAAGCAGCAATGACTTAGTTTAAGAGAAGGCTGATCGGGTTTCTAGTCCGGGACGCCGTTGGTAAAATCCGCTGCCCGTGCTCTGGCGACTAGGGCTCGTTGTTCCTCGAGGTCCGAGCTGGACAGGGCCACCTCCCAGTCCTCCCGCGTTGGCTAATTTATTAGAAAAATACTGTTATTTTCCTGACAAGCCCATACCATAAGGAATAAATTTGCCTTCTGGCCACAAAATTTGCACTGCGCCGAAAAAGACTCGCTCTCAATGGTGTGAAGCGTAGTTGGATAATTAAACGACATAATTTGTAGCCTTCGAAGGAGACATTCTTCTTATTTAATAAGCCGCTTAGCGGGCCTCAGGAGTGTTTGTCTTTGAAGGCACAAATGCTGTATTATCTCTGAATATGTTGTTAATGGAGAAGGGGAACCTGAATCAGTAAGGGAGGAAGTAGAAGGATTCCGTGGAAGGAAAGCTCGGGCCGAAGCGTCTGCGTGCTCGTTTCCCTCAACTCCCTGGTGACCTGGTATCCATATTAGCTCCTTCCGTGCAGCTGAAGTCCTACACCGACTCAGAATTTTGGAGGCTAGCGGCGTGATTCCGCCACGCACATAGTTTCTATAGGCCGCCTGGGAATCTGCAGCTATGTATTTCGATGCGGAGTGCGTTGCGGCTTGGGCTATCGTTACTTCCTCCATAGCCTGTGTATCCCCGTTACGAACTGAAAGCCCGTCCACGACCTGCATTTGATGCACCACTGAGATTGTTGATATCCCCTCTACAGGACCCGCAGCGTCCACGAAGAAGCCTCTTTCTCCTTTCGAATAGCACTGGTTTATCTTCTTGCTCCTCGCCACTCCTCTAGCATGATGATGAAAAAGAGTGTCGATTGTATAAGCGAAGCGTAGCCATCTGGGTACAAGAATAAATTCGGTTTTTTAGAAGGAAGGAAGGAAGGAAGGAAAAACTTTATTTTACTCTAGTCCTTTTTCCTGCGGTTTGGGAGCATCTTCAGAGACGTTTTCTCCTTGATTTTACCCCCAGGAGTCTTCTCTGTCGAAGTCGTCCGCCTCTAATCAGTGGTCGGTTGCCCTCAGTCCAGGGCTCCGCTGGCCACTGCCGCCCGTTGAGCTCGCTGTACCAGACCTTCTTGGTCTTCACAGCGGTCGCTGGACAGCAGAGTCTCCCACTGCTCCGCACTCGGGTTTTGTATTTTGGGGACCACGTCTATCTTTTGGCAGGCCCATGTGATGTGATAGAGAGTAGGTTTTCCGTCGCACCAGGGACATTTGTCCGCGTATATGGTAGGGTGCATTTTGTTTAGTATATGTAGGTTTGGGAAAGAGCCTGTTTGTAATTGTCTCCAAGTGACAGCTTCCTCTCTGCTGAGAGATTTGTGCGGTGGGGGATACCGCAATCTTCTGCCTCTGTAGTTTTGTAGTATGGCCGAGTAATCCCTGGGTGCTGGCGCGAGTTCCGCGGGCTCATCGGATGCTCGGAAAGTAATGTATCCTCGAGCTATCCTGTCGGCCTCTTGGTTCCCTGCCACCCCCGTGTGCCCCGGTACCCACACAATTTTGTGTGGGATCTTGTCGCTTTGTTCTTCCTGGTTTTTAATTCTGTCGCTCGCTGCGAGGAGTATACGGAGCGCGTGACGACCTATCCTGCCATTCATGTAATTTCGGCAGGCTGTTTGAGAGTCGGTGAGTATTGTTAGCGACCGCCCGGTTCTATAGCCCTCCGCCACCGCTAGAGCAACGGCTACTTCCTCGGACTCTGCAGCTGTGCAGCCTCGGAGAGACGCGCTGGTCATTTCGCGTAAAGACGAATCGACCACCGCCGCCACAGCGATTTTGGTGTCTCCTCCTCTCCAAGACGCGTCTGCATACACGGTCGTGGCTTGAGGAGCGTATGTTCTTTCGATGAAGTCGGCCCTCGCTTCTCTTCTGCCTCGATGGAGGTTGGGATCCATGTTTTTTGGTATTGGCGCTACCTTGAGGGTCTTGCGAAGCTCGTCGGGGATCGTTGCCGTCCTCGTCATTTCTCGCATCTGCTCGCGGTATCCGAGCCTCTGCAGGAGCGCTCTTCCAGTCGTTGTCTGCAACAGCCTGAGTTTTTGCGACTCAAGCTGCGCCTCTCGTAGCTCCTCAAAGGTGTTATGTAATCCCAGGGCCATGAGTTTTTCGGTTGACGTGTTGCGCGGAAGTCGGAGCGCTGTCTTATACGCTTTGCGTAGCAGGGCATCCGCTTGTTGTATTTCGTTTTTGTTGAGGCACTGGTAGGGTAGGCTGTACGTGATTCTACTAACTACAAGGCTTCTGACTAGTTTGAGTGTGTCCTCTTCACGCATGCCATGTCGCCTGTTGGTGATGCGGGTGATCATGCGTGAGACTTGTAGTGTTGTTGCTTTGAGCAGGGTAAAAGTGTGAGTACTGCGCTGGTTGGATTGAACCCACATGCCTAAAATTCTTATTGTTGTCTTTTCGGGTATGGGTGTCCCGTCAAGGTAGACGTTGAGTTTTAGGTCCTCGTTGGTTGGGACGGTCCGGTTTTGCTTGCCTCTCCAGACTCTCAGCAGTTCCGATTTCTCGGTCGAGCATGCGAGTCCTCTTTCTGCGAGGTATTGCTCTACACAAGAGGCCGCTTGCTGTAGCCTTTCTTCCTTCTCTCCGAGACAACCCGTGTTTGTCCAGACTGTTATATCGTCAGCATACATTGCATGCCTGATGCCTTCGATGTTCTCTAGTTTTCGAGCTAGGCCTATCATAGCTATGTTGAAAAGTAAGGGGGAGATAACTGACCCTTGGGGTGTTCCCTTATTTGGAGTGCGAATTTTGTCCGATCGAAGGTCTCCTATGCCGATGGTGGCAGTTCTGTCGGACAGGAAGGCTTTGACGAAGCCGTGGATTCTGCGCCCGCAATCCAGCTTGTCTAGGCCCGTAAGGATCGCTTCGTGGCTGACGTTATCGAATGCCCCTTTGATGTCCAGGGCCATTATGACATTTTCTCCCGTCCGAGGTACGTTTCGCAGGACATCTTCTTGTATTTGGAGGAGAACGTCCTGCGTCGAGAGCTTCGCTCTGAAGCCGAACATGGTATGTGGTACACAGTCGTTGTCTTCCATGTAATTTTGCAGTCTTAAAGTTACCACCCGTTCGTAAAGTTTGCCAAGGCACGACGTGAGTGATATGGGCCTGAGGTTTTCAATTTGTAGCTTTTTACCAGGTTTAGGTATCATTATTACTTCGGAGTGTTTCCAATCTTCGGGAACCGTCTCCGCCTCCCAATGTTTGTTAAGAAAGCTGACGAGCTCTTGTATGAGGTCGTCGCTCAGGTTGCGGATTAAGGCGTTGTCGATTCTGTCCGCTTGATTGACATCCTCACCTTTTTTCGGGACACATTACGACACTAGATGAGTGACTGGAAGGTAACAACAAAGGCTTTACCCAAATGATTTTGATTTTTGTTAAGTTAATCCACGAACTTGATTTCTGATGCTTTTTTTCATCTGACTTCAAAAGTGAGTGAGATTGTCTACACACCCCAAAAAGCATTAAGGTAGAGTGGAATTCGGTGACCAAATAACACTCCATATCGTTAGAAGCAATATGCCGTTAAATGTATTTGAGCTCCTGACCTCAAAATTTTCCTAGCAGCAAAGCCCCTTTCAGCCATTCCTTGTTAACTTTGCAATCATAATGCATCTGCACTGCCAACATGGTAGGTGACAGAATATTCTCCCAGAAAATATGGAGTGTTGCAATGGTCTCTACATGAAGAGAAAAAAAATGGTGTCGCCGTGTAGTTCCTTATCAGAACGGCTGTAACGGTGAAGTAGTTACAATAACTTATGGTGTTATGGAAAGGGAGCATGAGTTATGAAAAGGATCAAATCTGCTGCTTCACTACAGAGATTGTGAAGACCGCTCATGTGCATCCCTGAAGAAACTGTTGTCTCAGAAACAAGCCATCACCTTGCTTCCCGCCAACTGAAAGAACCTTCTTTTTGGATGGTGATGAAAACGTTTATTTAAAGCAGCAATGACTTAGTTTAAGAGAAGGCTGATCGGGTTTCTAGTCCGGGACGCCGTTGGTAAAATCCGCTGCCCGTGCTCTGGCGACTAGGGCTCGTTGTTCCTCGAGGTCCGAGCTGGACAGGGCCACCTCCCAGCTGTCCTCCCGCGTTGGCTAATTTATTAGAAAAATACTGTTATTTTCCTGACAAGCCCATACCATAAGGAATAAATTTGCCTTCTGGCCACAAAATTTGCACTGCGCCGAAAAAGACTCGCTCTCAATGGTGTGAAGCGTAGTTGGATAATTAAACGACATAATTTGTAGCCTTCGAAGGAGACATTCTTCTTATTTACTAAGCCGCTTAGCGGGCCTCAGGAGTGTTTGTCTTTGAAGGCACAAATGCTGTATTATCTCTGAATATGTTGTTAATGGAGAAGGGGAACCTGAATCAGTAAGGGAGGAAGTAGAAGGATTCCGTGGAAGGAAAGCTCGGGCCGAAGCGTCTGCGTGCTCGTTTCCCTCAACTCCCTGGTGACCTGGTATCCATATTAGCTCCTTCCGTGCAGCTGAAGTCCTACACCGACTCAGAATTTTGGAGGCTAGCGGCGTGATTCCGCCACGCACATAGTTTCTATAGGCCGCCTGGGAATCTGCAGCTATGTATTTCGATGCGGAGTGCGTTGCGGCTTGGGCTATCGTTACTTCCTCCATAGCCTGTGTATCCCCGTTACGAACTGAAAGCCCGTCCACGACCTGCATTTGATGCACCACTGAGATTGTTGATATCCCCTCTACAGGACCCGCAGCGTCCACGAAGAAGCCTCTTTCTCCTTTCGAATAGCACTGGTTTATCTTCTTGCTCCTCGCCACTCCTCTAGCATGATGATGAAAAAGAGTGTCGATTGTATAAGCGAAGCGTAGCCATCTGGGTACAAGAATAAATTCGGTTTTTTAGAACAATTCTGTCGACATTAAGATTATGTGTATATATGGCTGGAGGTCTCTTTTGTGCTGTTCCAATTTTTTTTACTCACCTTTTAATGCATAGTTTTCACTTCCTTTCCATCAGGCTCCCACCTCGTGTAATTTGTTTCTTGGTTTTTAGGATAGCATTTCACTTTAATTTGCATCCCTTCTAAAGATTCATCCGTTGCTTTCATCGCTGTCATCCTCTTACCCAGCCAAAACGTATTTAATTATTTTCCTCTCTATTGGTTCTATGACCTTTTCTACCTTCTTGACGCCTACTGGCGCCGATAAGCCCGGAGCATGTTTATACAGACAGCTTGTATTTGTATAAACGTTTTAGTTGTCAGGAGAGGTTCAGGGCCCGTGCCTGCCAAGTGAACGAAGTTGTATATTGAGGTAAATTGTTTAACACGAGATCCTCTACAAGTTAAGAGCTAAAAGCAGTAAGAGTGAATAGGCAAAGAATAAAAACTGGAGTGTACAAGGCTCCCCCCCCCCCCCCCCCCCCCAGAAGGAATGAAACTGGCAAAAACGAAAGGATTTACCTCTGTGAAGCATGATAATGATAAGGAGATCTAAAAGCCAACAAAAACACGTCAAAGGTGAAACTCTAAAGTAAAATGCACTGAAAAAGAATTTAAAAGCACGGAAATATAATCAAAATTCAGACAGCAGAATACGACAAAATAAGGGAATCTAAACAAGCTGCATTGTTTTAAGACCTCACAAATGACCGCTCAGGTATTCAAACTCGATGCCCTCCAAGTGAAAGCGACTTGACCAAACAAAGCCCTTGTTGCTATGGGCTCATCAGAAGCAGCCTGCGCACTGAATGATTCTAAATATCAACTACATGAAAACGAGACAGCCTTCCTTGATAAGTGTAATCCCCTGCAATGTAATCCTTGATGTTTTGTGTGTTTTGTTTCGTTTTTCGCGCGTTTTCACCTTTTTATTTCCCAAGTTTTCCATTAAACCTTTAGTTGTTAGCGCCCGTGTCTTCTCTTTTGTTGTCCTTTATCCGTTTAGAGCTGGCCTTCGAGATCAACTACATTCAACTCGCCCAATACAGCACGCTGTTAAATAGTAACTACCCTAATCACGTTCTTTGCGCTACCGATACGACTGAGGAAGAATATAATAAATATTTCTGTCGTAACCGACAGCAGCTCGATAGTTTGCTTTGGTTTATTAACGGCTGCCGCATTAGCTCTACGATAGGTTAAAGGTTCTAGCTAAGAAGAGAAGCAGCAACCGAGTGCCCTTTGTTGGCCTTTCATTTAAATGTATCTTTTCCAGAGCAATCGCTGCCCGTAAATATTTACTGCGCGTTCGATCAGCATCAAAACTCTAAAGTAGGCGGTGAGGTTAAGCAAAAAAGAATAATTACTGCTTCAAGATAAATGAATATTCACACAGGTAACTGTAGTCAAGGGAATAAAATAAAGAAGTAAATTCAAGCCCCATTGTGCTCTTTACTGAACATCAAGTAGCAGCGTTTTTTTTTTTTTTTTGTGGAGAAGCAGTTAGTATTTCTTCTTTTTACATCAGGATATGCTTCAGTTGCAATTAATACGTGCTAGCAAAGAATGTTATTTATGTTGGCGACCAATTTTACAGGCATTTATGCGCAATAATGTGTTTATTAGGAACTAATTTAGGCACCATCGTTTAGTGTGCTGATGCGTTTTGTATTTTTCCAATTGGTCCTCTCTCGTTTACCATGTGATGAATAGAATTAACTGCCATCAAATTTCTGAAAGAGCCACCGCGGTGGCTCAGTGGCTATGGTGCTCGGCTGCTGACCCGAAAGACGCGGGTTCGATCCCGGCCGCGGCGGTTGAATTTATTTGGAGGAGAAATTCTAGAGGCCCGTGTACTGTGCAATGTCAGTGCACGTTAAAGAACCCCAGGTGGTCGAAATTTCCGGAGCCCTCCACTACGGCGCCCCTCAAAGCCTGAGTCGCTTTGGGACGTTAAACCCCATAAACCAAACCAAACCATATTTCTGAAAGAGCAGGTGTTCGGGCAGCACATTGTTAGAGTAGCCGCTTTCGCCTAAGCATTAATCACGACAAGCCGGCAAGCCCGTACGCACACACATCGCACATAGAGAAGTGACGGAGGCATGCCTGAATAAATCCGTTCTTCAGTTGTAGCCGAAAGCTTGAGCGACTTTTCATAAACTGGCCTGTCAACATAGCGGATACCGAGAAACGAAGAAAAACGGACACAGAACTTCACAGCAATAAGAACTTGCTGGCAAAGATATCTGAAAAGCAAACCTAGTGGTATAGGTTTCGCTTACACTGTAATTTCTCTGTACTTTAAGCTCTTTCCCTTGTTTATTGTTTCTTTCTCAGTCTCTCTCTTTCTAACATTCGATTCAGCATCGTTTCAATATCTCATGGCTCGGGGTATGTCACCAGAGGATCAGTGAAATGTGAAAAATGTGCTTAGCGAGGTCTCAGCGAAAGCAACGGCCGCAAACCTTCGGCAGCGACGAGGAAAGCTGTTCAAAATACGAGACGCGGTCGTCACTTTGCAAGCAGGATTATTGTTGCCTTTGCTGTCCTCTAGACATTCCAGCGCATACCCAGAAGAGGGATTCGTTGTGACCAGTGGAAGACTGCCAGTTTTTTTTTTTATTGGACGCAGCAGAAACGAGATCATATGAGAAAAAAGGATGAACTCAGATTCAGTGGCAGATATGGTTAAGAAGAGTAGGGGGCCTAATAAGCTTAGATTTGTGAGAGAACACAAAAGAACACAAGGAATGAAAAACAGAACCAAGAACTGCAAAAACGAATAAAAAGACGCAAAATGAATAAATAAAAGGGGAAAGATGATTTCCTAGTCCTGAGAGATTGTAAACGCGTCATAACTTTCGGTTTCTCTGCATGGCGGAAATAGAGAGCCGGCTTGGAGCATATTTTGAGGTAGGTGCTTTATATGTGGCATCAAAGCGGATATATGGCACTGAGTCTCCTTTTCGAATCGACAGCCTCTAACGGCCTGCTCTCGAAGGTTGTTCGCCAGAGATCCATCGATTCTGCGATCGCAGGACGTCGACAATCACAGGCGTTAGATGTCAGTCACTTTCCTTAAACTTCAGGCACAATCTTCGCCAATGAGAAATTGTCTATTTCAGTGAGGAGCATTTCGCTCGGCATGTTTACCAAATCAGTATAATAACGTAAAATAAGGTTACCATAGCGCCTAGGACATACGTGGAAGAAATACTTGAGGCCTACCAACGTTTTCTACCCATTCCACTATCAGTGCCCTTATCTACCTACTTCCTTGATCTCCAATGTAAAAAAAAAAAAATCACAGAGGGGAGCCAAAAGAAGTACTAAACGTGTCACTGGTGTTAAATATTGTTTTCTGTTTTCATGATAATACAAAGAAGAAGGGTACAGAAGTTACGGCTTCGGCAATAGCATCGGTTACTTGAAGATGAAACCAGGAAAGGAACGAATAAAAAGAAGGCCATCAGGACCAACGCCTTACTAGCAGGAAGGAGAAAGGCTGTTTCTAGCAGGCAGCATTTCATTCTTTATTATTTATTTATTGCACTGCGCTGCATCGCCGCGTCCCCCGTCCATCCGGCTGGCTCGGAGGACCCGAGTGAGCGCTGCCCAACCAATCCCTGAGGAAACTCGGGAGAATTCTAGGGCGCTTGCATCGTTCTCCGCGTGTCAGTGTCCACTATTCTTACGGCGACAATCAAGCGCTGTCGCCCACCACTAGTATTCCCAAGTGGACGGTGTGGGTCCGCAGTATACATAGCAGAAGCCGGCTCACAAGTGCTTTGAATCTTCGCTTCTCTTTCCTTCCCGCAAGCTGTAGAAAGTTTTTACGGTCACTTCAGGGTGTTAAGAACCGCCAACTTTGCCTCTCTTCTTTGCACGGCCTATGTTAGCGACAAGTGTTGTTGGCCCAGCGACACCACGTACAGAGCCCGTATAACAAACAACGCCAGCGTCACAAAAATTCAGGCACTAAGACAGGCGGACAAATCGTAACTTCCTACTAACCTCAGCTCTCGAGAAATTTGAAATCTCAGTGCAGTATTTTTCTTCCTTTCAATCTTTCTTTGTTTTTCCTTTCTACTTCCTTATTCTGTTTTTCTCTACCTTCCTCTCTTTCTTTGTCCTTATATTTCGTCATACCTTCACCTATCTTTCCCTTCTTTTCTTTCGCGACCTCTTTCTCGCATCCTAGCCTTTATCTTCACTTCTTCCCTTCTTTTGAGATACTTCTCTCTCTCTCTCTTTAATTTTCTTACTTCCTTGTTCTTTCTTTCTGTCTTTCTTTCTGCCTTTATGCTTGCATTCCTTTTTTCTTCTCTTTCAATTTCGCGTACTGGTAGAACTAAAAAGGTTCTGGCAAGGCCAGAGAGAAGTTAAGATACGTACAAAGTACGTTACCCTCGTTATGAAGGGTGCTGGCTACGAATAAAGACCTTTAAGTTTAGTTTAACCATTTCCAATATGTTATCGAATTTATGACGAGCATTTTAATAGTTTAATGTGGGAAACTAGTACTGCACTATTGCTACAAGTATTGTTATCCATTGGGGCTACATGTTACAATTATGGCGATGGTGTAATATAAGGAGATTTATCAGTCTTACTTGCCTCCAAATTATTTTGGCATTTTGATGTGCCAGCGACACTTGTGTACCCTCTCCCACATGCATCGCAATGGGGCCCTTTGTGGCCATTCTGAAATAAAAAAATATTATGTTAACGTAATTTTGCTACTGAACAGTGTTTAACGCAACGTTTGAGGAAGTGCAACAATTTCTCAACTGCCAACTGACTGGGTTCCTTGTAAGTGGGATGCGTTTCTCAGGTGACCTTTCCTGTCCGCTCCTCTCTGTTAAATACGAACCGCGGCTCACACTGCATTATTTGTCCCCTTTAGTTCTTTTTTTTAATTTTAAGTCTTCCGTAGCACCGGGAATAAACGCGCTCATATCTTAATCATTCAGCACACTTTTTCGTTTCCTTCGGCATCAACCCGACAGCCACGATGAATACAAAAGAGCAACTCGCCAGCCAGAACCTCCGGTCCAGTAACTTGTTAGTCAACTTTGGTTCTGCTCCAATGACAACCCGTGGCATCTGTTAACCTATGCGCTCTTGTCTATGTAGCAAGCTGTATGCAGGGTAATCTTCTTACAGATGAATATTCTTCAACGCGACAATTCTGAACCTCTCACTCGGAGCTCTCTTCGGGCACTGAAATATTTCTTGCGAATGCCATGGTAGCTCTGCCCGGGGCAACGACGCTTCCTTTCCCTGCACCCATGCTCTAGCTCCAAGGATATTGCCTGTCGCCATCGTACTTGCGCTCGCCTAAGGCTACACTTCTCGACCATGCTCCTGCAATGCCTTTTGTGTACTGTGTTTCCAGGGATAGAAGCATCCCCACGCGTTTCAATGGGAGCAGAGGGAACAATAAAAGGGCTTAATAGATGAATCGGTCACTCGTTCCTCCAGGCGCTGGCGAAATGGAACGAATGGCACACGATGAGCTTCCGTGCCCGAAAATGGCTGCGGAATTATTTAGGGTCCACGCTCTAGGGCATAAATCTTGCATGACGGCCAGGGGGGCGTCCTGTAATGGCAAGCGGTCCACTATAGTTTGACAGAAACCGTCCTCGCCGATGCTCATGAAAATTATGTTTTTATTAGCTTCCTCCTGCTTTATTTCTGAACGGTAAGCGTATTTTGCTGCCCATTACGGTTTTATTCATACGTCTAATACGCACGTGCTTTGAACTTTTTTCCAGTTGGCTAGGTGTCTTTCTTTTCATTCATCTTGTCTTTGACCCCTGTTCGGCATTCTCCGCGATGCGGTGTGGATTGCGCAATACAGTATTTTGTGTCAGTTTCCTGCGCCAAACTTTCATTCCTTTTGTTCTTCTTGTGCAGTGAAACGGAGATAACCCTCCAATGCCCAGGCATTCAAACGTTGTTGAAATTTATGAACTTCAAAGATTCTGTCACAAATCGCCCCTCCTTCACAAAAATGTAAAACACTGAGATGCTGATTATAAAAAAGATCACCGGGATACAAATAAATTCAGGTAATCCTAATGATTGCTATTTGTTCAAAGACGACAAAACACTGCGCCTACTTGCAGGCACATACTTGCAGACACCTACCCTAAATGAAGAGTGAAATTCAAAACTTCTACATCGCCTGCCAGTGCATTTTAGTACAGCACAAAATTTAGAATGTTCCGCTGTCAATGTTCGCTTTTCCATTAATGTGTTTTTCAGCAGGCCTTGTGCATCGCTTGGAGCTGACACCTCGACCTTATTTGATAAAAATCTGCAGTAAACTGCCGTTTTTTCAGGTGCTCCCAGTTTATGTAGTTCTACGAGCTTAAATGACAACTATTCACATTTTATACGCTCTATAGAAAACGTCATACCTAGGCCATTGCGGGCTGATGTTTTTCTACATTTTCCTTCATTTTTGTTGAAAGCGCTAATATTCGCTTTAGAAAAGGACAATGATTGTCGTCATTTGTAGTTCCGTCGATTCTGGGGCTTGTGGTCGCCAGTTCTCCTTGAGCATATTTCAGTCAGATGCGTTCATGTTCCCAGGTTTCTATCAGCTGCGTTTCTACTCATTCATGCCGCGTAGCGGAAGGAAAGCTAACTTAGTCAGATAGTATGCATTATAGTAACAAGAACAGCTAATACGAAGGTTTTTCTGACATTTCCTTCTATTTCAGGAGAAAAAAATTGCTCGCCTGCATAGAGTACTAAGCATAGGTGCCGTGAAGCGAGATTCATGCTAGAATTCATCTAGTCTCAATAGCATGCACTCGGTGCACAGCTCATTTCTGAGAAATTTTTGCATGTACAGAAACGCTGAATTCATTTTTAGATGTTAAGAATTGTGATATTTTCTCTCAGGTATAACAGTGATAAAGCAGCTTCAGGTGAGGAAACTTTCACAAAATACTTCAAGCACCACACGTCCGTGCAAAATGCTGGCACCTCTCTGCTTCTCTTGTCCCTAACACCTCTTCTTGGTTAAAAGTGGCCATCATGAGACAGTTCTAATATTTTTTCTTCATGAAGGGACTACCGCGGGACAGTTCCGCAAATTTACTGTGAAGCAGAGTTGCTGATGGTGTTTCGTATTCACCAAACAACAGTAAATTTCCTCCTTCGCTTGTTGCGTGAGACAATCATAGATGCTAGTGACAGCGCCTTCGCAGCAACATTTTGAGTGTTCTTTCTGACAGCCTCAAACGCTTGTGGAATGAAACTTCCCTCATTGTGACAGGCTTGTTTTTCATTGTTTTCTTTATTTAGAGCAGCGTGATAGTAACTCCAGCCCATAGTATTTTTAAATCTTGGTTTTGTTACCTCACACGCAGATAACCATTGCGTAAAGCAGGAAACCTTTCCTTCGTGTTAAAGCAACGCTGTTCCTGTGTCCTCACAAATATGTCTCGAAAGATTAAAAAGAGTGCTATTAGCCGACATTTCATGCTTCAAACTCAGAGTTTCATCCCGGGTATCCCGGTTGATGAAAGAGACCAAGTTTATTTTGAAATCACCAACAAATATTTCGCTAGCGTCTCTTCCTTGACTAGACGGCTTTCATATCTAAGCAAGGGCGTCTTGAATAAAAAGCTCGCAGACATTTCACTCGTCTCGGGAAAGTGAACTCTATCGAGAACTTCAAGGAAATGAGAAAAAGAGAGTCCGACGGCTTTTACCTAAATCTCGGCAACGTTCCTCGAAAAGGAATGCACCCGCGAAGTTATAGAGTGCTCGCGTTTTCATCCGTCTGCGACAGAGGGCGTGGGATGCGGCAGCAGTCAGCAGAGCTGAATTTCCTCACACTGTCGTGTTGTGGCCCCATCCGTCTTCGTTCTTATGTTGACGACGTGGCTCAGTTTGCGAAAGCTTCGCATCTCAAGATTGAACTCCAAATCCTACGAAAAAATGAACTGCGTTCACTCGGAATTTGCATCTTTGAAAAAGAATGAAGCAGCGGCTTGTCTTCGAAATTCGCTTTCTAAAAGCGTGCAATAGATTTTCGATATCGCTTTTTGTGAGTGCAATCTGCAGATTAAGTTTTTTGAAGAGGCGATAACGAAGGCGGATCTAAAAAAAATTGCTGCAAATGGACCTTTTTCGTTCTCTTTTACTACTGCTACCCTTTCGTGTGCTCAAAGAGTCCCGGAAAAGCCCCGGAGGAGGGGCTGGTGCCCTTTGTCTCTAACTATAGCTCTTTGAAACGCAAGAAGAACCGCTCTTCATGCCCACGCTCTCATAACTTCGACTTGAGTTCCACACCCTCCTGCCCATACCATTTGTTATCCACATTAAAACATCGAAAGTAACAAATCACATAACGAGGAGCGAGCGACGCCGTGCATGCAATGTGCTTGGAATGTCTTAGCTTTCCTTTCGATATTCGTCACTACCTTTTCGTGCATGCTGCTTGCAGTTTCATGTTTCGAAATTCTGAGCTCTTAGAATGACACCAAACACAACGTCGTGCCAAATTATTAAATTCACTCTCAAAATGCTATAAGTCAACTAAGCTTCATGCTTGGTCCATGCATGAATCATTTGTTATGCGCTGAACGGGGAGACAGGGGGATATTTAATTACACACTGCACTGGAATCCGGATGCTTAAACATATAAATGTTTTGCTAATTGCAATATTGCCTTCATTCGAGCAGGTGATTAAAGAGTAAACTTCTTCCCAGCTTCTGGTTGCTATAAGTTGTCCGTGTTCTTCTCTACTTTCTGCATTCTTTACATTTGCAGGCCTATCCTCACCTTGTGAGACCAATATTTCTATATGTCTGTTCCCATATGTGTTGTCGCTGCGCGATTATGCGCAAATGAAAAAGCGATCGGGGCACGGTTACTAGACTTTCCTTTCTTCACCGATTGGTTGGGTAATCCGACACTGAGGGCTCGCTCAGCAGTGCGTGCACCTCATTGAAACGATAAAAACTGAACTTGCCGTCAATCCGAACAGGCAAGAAGCCGTCTCTTTACGATTTTATGAGCCAGCCAGTGATGTTTTCCTTCATCTGACGTTCCTGTAAATCCCGGTTTTACTACCTTTTTTGTGATATATTACTGCGGCATGCTGGTATTCTGATGGGCGCACCCATCTCGTTGTGCACCCAGAGCAGAGCTGGCAAACTAATTTTAACTTCATAAGGTATAGGCTACGGAAACCAAACTTTGCTCAGTTGCTTCGGTACTTCCTTTGCATTGTCATATTTGCTTCCTTCACTGGAAGGCACTACCTTGTTTTTTCTTTGAAATCTTCCCTTCCAATTCTATTCCCCCGAAAGCTTTTTTTTTTCGCCTGAGAGAGTCTGCTTCTCTCCAAAGAAACTTTTGGTTAAATGCGTTTTTTTTTTCATTTCCTTTACCTAGAACGAAAATATTCTCGTCAATATTGCAGCTGCATATCTTTTGTAATAAACCTTCAGCTGCCTGGTTAAAGTAAGAGGCTTATGTGGCGAGCTTCATACAGATCAATTTCGCGCTAAAAGGCACAGACACGCGAAAACATAAACGGACGAAGCGCGGACGAACGCGCGAAACGGACGAACGCGCTTCGTCCGTTTGTGTTTTCGTGTGTATGTGCCTTTTAGCGCGAACTTGATCAGTATGAAGCACCAACTAGCTCCGCTCTTGCATTGTGGCGAGCTTCACTTATTCGCCTATTTGACGGAGAAATGGAGCTGCTGCGTCTGCTAGATCTCAACCAAGTTTATTTCCTAACTAAGCTGCTTTATTCTTCTACTTTTCTTCATCCTAATAGTTTTGGGATTTCTTGGCTCCCGTGTCTGCACCACATAATTACCAAGTGCGCTCAGTTGAGAAAGGATAATGTGACGAGTTCGCAGCCAAGGCTAAATTAGATTTGCCACGGTGAAGACACTTTTTTTCTTAATACTATTCATGGATGTGGCGCGCGAGTAAGCACTAAGCACAAAGAACTGCGTCCTGTGCGGGCCGACGGCAGAAGTGATGTGCCAGAAAGAAAATGGCCCCACAGTTACATTCAAAGCCTGGCAACTACAACATGCATCTCTGTGGCGAGGACAACAAAAAGCCATTAAGCGATATTGATGGGCGTGAAAGAAGCTTCTAGAATGAAGTGGAATGTTAATATATCGGCTCTAAATGCCAAGACCGGAAGGATACGCGCTATGTTGCGACATGCAGGGACATAAAGAAACGCTGTTTTCCGCAGCTTGCATCGATTCTTGCGCAAGAATTGCCACACGCTCTACCATACCTCGCTCGCAGACAGATGGTGGCGCTTCTTGAGCAAAAGGAATATAAAACTACAAAAATTGGTTTCGCATACCTACATGACTGCAGTTTACACGGACTACGGCTTTGAGAAGAAAGCGCAAGCTTGAATTGATTGAATTTTGATGTGGGCAAAACCAAGGGGAATACAGAAATGGGGCCCGTATAATAATGGTAGCAGCACTTACATAGAGGTAGAACACACGCCTCATACCGCGGCTAGTATCTCTAGTATCTAGAGGACCGCGGCTAGTATACAAGTGTCGCGCCATTGTTCGCCGGATTAAAAAAAAAACAACGTGTCGATGAAATTCAGTCACCAGGCCTTAGGTGCAGCCTGATCCCGGCGACCACAAAAGACAGGACACACTCTCAGAAAAACATAATTTCTGCACCTTGGCGCAGAACATTACAAGTCCCCCTTATATGAGCACACCCATTAATCCCCTACCCTCAATACCTACCGAATGCACAGTAACTGACCAAGGGAGCAGGCGCACCTATGGCGACGCGGAGGGGGCTAAGAATCTTCAGCTTAGGACAGGTCGCTATTGGAAACTGAACCTGGCAATGTTTAACTCTGGAGCTGTATCTAGTGAAGCTGAATTATTAGTGCTGTTCGATGAAGTATAGGGTATAAAAATGGGATGTCACAGGACTTAGCATAGTTAGGAGGACAGATGAAGCATATAGACCCGCCACGTTAGCTCATTGGTTACGGCACTCGGCTGCTGACCCGAAAGACGAGTTTTCGATCCCGGTCGCGGCGGCCGAATTTCGATGAAGGCGAAATTCTTGAGGCCCGAGTACTGTGCGATGTCAGTGCACGTTAAAGAACACCAGGTGGCCGAAATTTCCGCAAATTCCTAATAAAGCAAACCAAACAAGATGAAGCATATACAGTATTAGAGAGTGTGCATAGAGATTCATATTGTAGTTTAAAGAACCGGTGGAAGCTTGGCGTGAGATTCCTGACATAAGGATAAAAGGAAAGACAGTTGTAGTTGCCGTTATAAAATGTGTGAATTGAAGGCGGCCGAAACCTGCTCACCGATATAATCATAATAACGAGATAGCCGAAACGTTCTGTTGAGACGTGGAATCGACACTGAGTCGATTATAATTTATAAGTACACTATGCTGTCCTGACGGGTGCCTTTTTTCAATGGTAAGGAATGGGTTCCAGGAACAAAAGGTAGGAGTTCTTAGTTTACGGATAACAAATGCTTTCGTCCGCAAACGGCATACGGCAGGATGTGGAGTTGCTCGGCAGAGTGAGATGTTGTGACCGTAGGATGGAAAGGTCTGGATTTAGCGTTGAATTGAACAGGAAACAGAGGAAACAAGTAGGGAAGAAGGACATCAACAAGTTAGCGATAGAAGGAAAGTAGAAAAATTCAGGATCTCGCTGAAGAGCCTTTACTCCGCTTTAACTGACGATGATGACCTTAGTAGTCAGTTCAGTACAAGAATGATACCCCCATTAATTTTATTACGGGGTGAACAATTGAAATAGGGGGAAGGGTAGCTATACAGGATTCTGGAAAGCTTTCTGAGGAGACTATAGAGCTATTCAAGAAACGCAAAAGTACGAAAGCTGCTCACCACATAGAGGGGATAGGGCTGCCGGAATTGAATAGGCCAAAGGTAAACGCCATAACAAAGAATAATATACACGTGATCGCGCAGGCTCCAAAGAAAGGAGGTAGACTAGGAGTTGTTAAGGAGAAACCGGACGTAAGCAAAAATCAGATGTACGCCCAAAAAGACAAGGAGGGCCATGCGATTGGGAAGGGGGTAGTTAATGTGGCTAAAGATTTCTGCACAGATCTCGACAGCTGCCGAAATGATGAGTGTAATAATGACGAAGCCAGTAGAAGGAAAACATAATGTCCTCCTTCGTCCTAGAAGAAACGTGTATTTTCTACATGTACTTGATTAGACAGGTACTGAGCTAAGCCACCATGTGACGTTGAATATTCGTGTCCCCATACATGCTTCCTCTGTGAAAACTTCGGGCTTGGGGATTGAATGGCACTGAGGACAACACGATGATGTTTCATCTTGGTAAACGTCGGATTTATGGCTCTTTATGGGCTATGTTGATGTTTTTCCATTATCAAAGTTTTTTTGTTGTCATTGAATTTTAAACTTAAGTGCAACTTGACTGCAACTCGTGAGGTCAACACCAGAAAGGGCTTTGTGATCCCCGTGTGTTAGTGAACGATGGTGCTGTCTAGCTTCAGGAATGGCAGTGCAAAAATTCGTTTTCTTTACGAAAACAAAAAACGAAAATTATCTTTACGAAAACAAGCGGGTGATTACGCTACGTGAATTTATTTCAAAATTTTCCAGCTCATCATAGTTCTGTTTTAGCACAAGTAGCCTGTTCGTCGTAAGAAAGCAGTAACCTATCGATGCGGACCAACTTTAATCTATCCTCAGTGTCCCATTCGCATATGAAATATGGTGTAAGAAACACAGAAATAAATAGGTCAGGATCAATTCCGGTCGCCTGCGGTTGTTAAGTTTTCAGTGGAATTGTTTAGCACACAGTCGCTCTTGCATTTCGCCTGCACTTAAATACAGCAGTCGCGCGAAGAATTTGATCTCGCTGCCTCGTGCCGAGGCGCAGGACGTTTTAGACACATAGCCACCGCGGTGCGTCTTAATTTGTACTGAAATAAGCATTAATTGATGCATTTGTTGGAGAACTGAGCATAAATGCACATGCCACATATACGATACGAGATTTGGGTCGCTGATTAGTGCACGCAAACGTATGCTTGCAACTCTTTCTGCTCCGATGAGGCTATGTTTTCGTGTACACTTTCTGAAGGGTACACTGTAACACGTGCTTGCAATTTTTTTAAAGAATTCATTGTAAGCGCGCATTAGTTAGTTTCTTGCCATATCTAAACAGCTCTGCAGCCTTTTTTTGTGGACAGAAAATCCTTCAGTTGGGCGACTTACTTAAGAATCGGAGTGGTAAAACAACGAAAGAATGGACTGACCAGATTGAAGGAAAACACAAGACAAGCGATGACTCACAACTAAGACTTTATTCGCAAAACAGTGTTTATAAAGGAATATACAATGACATAACTTATGATAATACAGATAAAAGCATAAAAAAGAACACAGAGGCGCACTAGTGTTTTAGCTGGTGGGACACTCTCAAGGTTGCAAGGATATGTTGAAAAAAAAAGAAGATTGCGCAGCATTGTTACGTCAGGCAGAGGGGCTATACACCCGCAAGGATCAGACCACACATAAGGTGGTTGAAGCCTTTTACGAGGGGGTACCCAAAAGAAACCGGACTTATTTTTGTTTGAACTTATTTGTTTACAATTTAAGCACAGACCTTCAATCTCCTGCAAAGTATTCCCCACTTGCAATGATACGCTTGTCGAATCTTTCATTCCATTTTTGAAAACATTGTTTAAATGTATCTTTTGTGATGCTTGACAGTGCCTCCGTCGTTTTTTTCTTCACCTCAGCAATATCAGCGAAACGCTTTCCATTCACCTATTTTTTCATTCTAGGAAACAAAGAAAGTAGCACGGGGCAAGGTCAGGAGAGTATGAGGGTTGAGGAATAGGGGTCATGTTATTTTTGATCCAAAATTGTCGTATAGACAGGGCTGTGTGAGCAGCTGCATTGCCATGATGGAAAAACCAGTCATCCGACCGCCACAAATCTGGCCGCTTCCACCGCACACTGTTGCCCAATCTTTTCAAAACATCGAAGTAGAAAGCCTAGCTAACTGTCTGACCCTGCGGAACAAATTCTCAATGGACGACTCCTCTCACGTCGAAAAAACAAATCAGCATTGTTTTGAGGTTCGGTTTCACCTGACGAGCTTTCTTGAGGCGAGGTGAATTTGAAGTTTTCCATTGGCATGATTGCTGCTTTGATTCAGGATTCGATTCAGGAACACTTTAGTTGTCCCCATAGCATCGTCCTTGTACGTCTTTCTTAATATTTCAAGAGTTTCCATTCAACTTTTTCCGAGCAAAAATCAGAATTTCACCGGCGCACGCTGTTCACGAAAATCAGCCATTGCAAAAACGACATTCACACAAAACAGTCGTCACTCTAAAACTCCTTAAACGACGGCACTCGGCTTACTGACTCTGGAATGTTCCTTCTGTGCGCTCCTAGTGGTAAAACACGGTACCACAGAAGCTTTGCCGACCAAAAAATTTAGTCCGGTTTCTTTTGGGTACCCCCTCGTATATCACAAAGGAGCAGCAGGACTGCATTAGTAAACCTTCTATTTGTCAAGCTGATAAGCACCTCGCTTTTGTTGGCGAGTCTTGAGCGTCGCGCGCATCTTTCTTGGTTTTTATGTATGATAGTGTACGTAAGAAAGTGTGTATGATCATATCCCATGCCTATGTAAACTCCTTTATAAATACTAGGTTTTGTGATAAAGCATTAGTGTTGCATAAGCTCTCGTCCTTTGTATTCTCTTCAGGTGCGTGGTTCTCTTCGCTGAGCTACCAGTATGTTTTGTGCACGTCTCCTAACAAGAAAGCAAAGACTACTGAAATGTTGAACTGGTAGCCGAATTTGACCGATCACTATGAGACCCAAAGTACAACGAATGGACTGGGTATTGATAAAGTATAATGTTCATCTCTCTGAGAAGATACTAAATGTTCAGACTAGACATCGTGGTATGGTAGCTGGTGCTGGAATACATTCATCTAGGGATGGTAGTGACCGCAAATGCCCACGTTCCATGGTGAAATAACTAGGAGTATAAGAATGCAATGGGTTGCAGTTGGCTGGCCATGAAACGCAGGTTACAACTACCGCCTAACGCAAAAGTATTTAGCTGTATCTTGCTGGCACTCACATAAGAGGCAAAAACTTCAAAGCTACCGAAACGGCTTAAAATTAAATCGACCTCAGGGCAGCGAGCTATGGAGAGGAACTTGATGCGGGTAATTTCAAAAGTAAGAATGGAGTGGGGTGGGTGACGGAAGAAGCGCGAGTTTATCGTATATTGGGCGAAATCTGGAAGAGGAAATCGGCTACGCAAAAAGTGTAAGGCGCTGAGGAGACATCCAGTGGTCGGTTAGGGTGTCCAGTTTTATTCCAAGGGACCCCAGACGTAGCAGAAGGCCGCAGAGGGTCAGGTGTGTGGAAGCAAATGGGATGTATATGTGAATAACTGCAGGGCCGCAGCTTGGGTGGGAAATGGTTAGTTGAAGATGAAAGGGTGCGCCTTCGTCCTGCAATCGGCGTAGTTTAGCTTATTATGATAAACAAAACTTTCTTTGGACCCTTCGCTTCCATTACAAAAATGCATGAAATATCTTTCTGTTTAAAGGTCGTCCAACGACATGCACGCACGTTTTTATTGTAGTGCTGCTTTCTTAGGTCCTCAGCTAGCTTTTAAAGGTCTATCCCTCTCAGCCTAGCCTAGATATCAGGGTTCCAGCCTAATGACCAAGCAATAAATGATTGGAGTTGGTAATATTGTCTAGTGTTACATAACATGCATAGAGACGCGAGGTTGGGCTTTGTGTGATCAGATTTAATGCTAAAGTATTCCCTTTTCCAGTTCTAGTTGTGTCAGGTAAGTTACGCGAGGTTGAGGTCGCCGGTAGTCTTCATTGACCACACTCTTTACCACACCCTTCTTCTATCTTTACTCCCCTATTCCCCTCCCCTACGCAGAGTAGCATGTCAGCCAATATTCACGCAGGCTAAAGTTTTTTTTATTATTCAAGAGCTCTCTCTCTCTCTCTCTCGATATTGCACAAAACAGACTGCATTTAGCTAGAACGTGCATAAGAGGCATAGATGAGGCTTAGGAGGTGTAGAAGAGGCGTCAAGGTGAAGGGAGAATCGAGGCTGCTAGATGAGGCTGCAGGCTCCGTGTAGGCTAAATGCAGCGAGGCTGATCGTAAGCACACATTCAGGACAATGACTTCCCGGAAAACACGAGCGATAAGTTGCTTGCGTCTCTCCGCGTTCCCTGGAATCACCAGAATGAAGATCATGCGATGTAAGACACTGGCCTCACTTTCGATGAGCCGCCGCGCCCACAGGCAATGGACACAAATATCTATGTAAAAAGAGACTTTGACCAAAGTGAAAGGCTTCGAAATGAGACCTTGCACTGCTCTTGTATTTCAGTGTGAATGGAGGTAATGATTCTGGCTTGCAGTTGTGCGTTAATATTTCTTTTTTTCACAACGAGTTCACGTGCCTTTTCAGGCGGCGTCAAAAGGAAAGTTAGTTCCTTTTGACGCTGTAGCTTTCTCTAAGCGAGCCTTACGAAATGTGTCTCATAAATCAGTACGTCTTATCACTCTTCTTCTTCTTCCTTGATATGATGTGGGCAAAACACAGTACGCCTCTCTAAAAGATTAAGCGTATTCAGCTATTCGGGAGGATTGCGAAAATCGGCGCTTTCGAAACCTGCACTTTTTTAAAACTACGCAGACGTTCAGCGATCACAATTGGAGGCATTAGCAGAAACTGAAGGCATTAGTGAGAAGCTGGCAAAGGAAATACATAACGAAGAGTAGAGCACTCGTGTGTTTCTAGCGCACAGAAGTAGGTTCTCGGAGTTTGATCATTCGTATGTCCATCGTGTATTATGCTACTTTTTTCGCTCAAAAATGCCATTAGGAATGGCGCATAAAGATGATAGATAAAAATACTAAAATACCCGCGGTTATGCATCGGGTTCGATGTACATCGAACTTCCTTACGCCGAAGCTCGGAGCTTGTGGAAACGTTTACCGACTGCAATGGCCTAAGTTGATTTATGCCGGCTCTCGAATTCCGCGCCCAAATTTGGCCTGAGTGGTAGCTCGCTTTTTACGCATTCTTTCAATGAAGCGAGCTGCGGTCATTGTTTTTATTTTATATATTAGTTCCTTAGCGTTTCAGTAGTTTTATAATGACGATAAATAATTTAAGACAGAAAGAGACCATGAGTTAGCTCGACTGCTCCTGCGCGGCTTAAAATGATAGCCGAGTCAGGGCATACTCGAGTTGAACCTTTATGCGCCTTCGGTTGTTAAGATAATGTATTAGTAGTTTTTAGCAACACTTGCTTACCTTAGTGTTCAAAGCAGTCATAACACGAGTAGTCATTGTGTTAAAATTAAAAATTCAGTGTTCAGGGTGCGCACTTACTAAACGAGTCAGCCGCATATACACTTTAAAGCAAGCCTCCTAGCGACCGCACATGCGATCTCTCGGAAACTGTCTCCCCGATTTGGTTGATATCGTTGCCGCTATATTGCATCATTTTTCAATCTTGCGCGCACCATTCTCTTACTCTAGGCTTCGCGCATGTAGTACAATTAGGCCTCTATGTTGCTTATGGACGTGGAAACCTCACTCCTGCCGCTGCGGTGGCTCAGTGGCTATGGTGCTCGGCTGATAAGCCCAAAGAAACGGGTTTGCTCTCGGTCGGAGCAGTCGCATTTCGATTGAGACGAAATGCTAGAGGCCCGTGTACTGTGTAAGTTAAGGAAACGCAGGTGGTTGAAATTATCCAGAGCCCTTCACTACGCCGTCCTTCATAGCTTGAGTCGCTTTGAGACGTTAAACCAATAGTTTACCAATAGTTTTTATATCAAGCAAAAGAAGTTTGGCTCTTTGTTCTTCGGAATAACATGGCGCAGTCAGTGGCTTGGTTGCTGATTCATAGATTTCGTGACGAGCTCACTGTGTACGCGCCGTTATTTCGTTCATGTATGGAATGAGTGGTTGCTGTCCACTATATTGAAGCTCAAAAAATGGGCCTAAAGATTTCCTAAAAGCCAATATGCCCGCGTTTCATTGAGGCGAAACGCATAAGGCACCCGTGTGCTGAGCGATGTCAGTGCACGTCAAAGATCCCCAGGTGGTCGAGATTATTCCGGAGCCCTCCACTACGGCACCTCTTCCTCTCTTTCTTCTTTTCAATCCCACCTTCCTCCCTTCCCTAGCGGTGCGGTTCGACTGTCCACCTGGATGCGAGACACCGCGCCATTTCCTTTCCTCAAATACCATTTTTCATTCTTTCAACGATAGGCAAGTTCGCGGTGTTCACTGTCATAAATTAGCCTTCTCTTACACATTACCGCTCGTCCTGTCTTCTCGTTCTTGAGTCCTGTCAAGTTCGCGGTTAATCCTCCTCTCTTACACATGTTGTATGAAAAGGTAAAGGTTGCAGGCTTTTTCTAATTTTTTTTACATCACTGTACATGTGCCGACTACGGAGCGGTCAGGTTTCTTTTTTTTCTAGCTCTTTTTAACGTATACGTGTTATCAGTATGACGGAATAATTCAGCTCAATATTTGTTTAGTGAGAGAGGGTGCACCTCGTCGGACGTAGCATCAAAAATGTACGGCTAGGTGTCATTGACACGCGGTGGTGCTTGTTTATGCGTCTTTTTCGTCGCTGTTTATATTGCCCGCTTTCTTGATCTAACGCCAAAATCCACAAGTTCAAAAAGTGTGGAGCTTATTGACAGAATGGTGACCTGATCCTTGATGACGACTCGAATCACAAGTAAACTTCAAGCTGGATACATCTCACGTTCATGTCTGGTCTCTCAGTAAGCCGCGGATTGCAAAGGTGGCCTCCTGCTACGCATTACAATTGAAGCAAGGGCGATCGGCCTGTGCGCGCAAACACTAAGGTACCATGTGAAAAAAAAAAAAAGAGCAGTTTAGGTTCAAAGTAGGCTACCGCTATCTCAGTCCTCTGTCCTTTTTTTTTTTTCTTGAAGTGGGGGGGTTGGTAGCGTCTCTTTTCAAACTCCTTTTTCTGAAAAAAGAACAGAAAGACTTTCCACATTCTTTTCACCAGAAATCGCTGGAATTCTTAAAACGCAGCATCAGACGCCTATACCTATGTCAGACCCAGGACACGCATTCCGATTATCTAGACGAAGATTGATGCCAGCATGCATGTTTCAGAAGTGAGAAGAATGAACGCATTGCTGGGCCGGCGGCTGCATGCGATGTGCAAAAAGATACTCTTCATGGCAGGGTGTGCTGCGCATAGAGATTCAACTGGCCTTTCTTGGCGCGTCTTTTATTTCTGCTCTAAGGCGAGCCCTAAGAAAATAGTAAAAGTAACTCCATGAATAGGAAAACTGGAAATGCTTCATTTCCACACTTTACATCGAGAAGACTTCAGATCTCCAAGTCAGTTGAGTGGCAATGTATTGCTAGAATATAATATTAAAAAAAAAAACAGCCTGCTGGGGCAGTTCATTTTTTTAAGAGTGCTTTGAGTGCGTTGCGAGTGTCGGTAACACGTTAAGGCTCTTTTCCTTTTTGCTACGTTACGCGCTGCGACTTTGCTATTTATGGTTTTATTTATTTCTATTTATTTCTTGTACACCTCAAATGCCCCTGAATAGAGGTATTACATGAGGGGAAACTAACTAAGCCTTGGAAGGTATCAGTTTTCAGGGCATTTACGCTTGGCGTAAAGCAGCTGTTCAATGCTAAACCATGCTTCATTAGAGAATGACGCGCCTTGGTTACAGAGCATGCAGTTTTCTCTGCGTTTGGCGCCTTCGCTAGGCTTTTTTGCAAACAAGGACGCCAGAACTTTTTATTTTTATTCGCAAGAGGAGAGAAGGAACTTTCAGGCTCGTCTAGATCTCAACAGCGAAAAAAAATATTCGGCAACTGCGTCTGATGCAGCAGCTGTAAAATATTTCAGAGCTCTGGCCCAAACTGGTGTTGTGGCTATAAATAATGAACTCAAGTGTAAACAAGACGGTATGCTATGAGTTAAGCCCTTTGCACGAAAAAACCTTATAGAAGGGAACTCTTGCGAGTTTTATAGAGGGTGTTTCCTATAAGACGGGCAGAAATTTGAAAAGAAAGGCTTTTTCTCCTGGATATCGCCTTTTTCGGCGTAGAACTGTCAGTTGCGTAGTGCATTAAAATAAAGCTTAGACATACTAACTAGCAGGCAAATCAGCTAATTTTTAATAATTAACTTTTAAAATGTTGCCGTTAGGCTCCTTATTTATTGAAAGGCTCGTAGCCCACCTTAAGCATATCCGTAAGAGTTTTTGGAATTTCGAAAATGCATTCTTGTTACAGCAGTCGCGCAAAGAATTTTGGGGCTGCACATACTCGGAACCAAATTCTCGCGTCTAGAAGGAGCGCTAGTCACGCCTACGGGAGCGCGTTACACAGGGAGCGGGTTTGACGTCCTCCTTTCACAGCAACTGATTGGTACTGATTAGCCAGCAGTGATGATGAGGCGCTCCGATGTGTGGCGCGCGCTTTTAGGCGTGGCATGTTATTTTTCTGGTGGCGCGGCTCAGGTTTCGGCTGTATGCGGTTCCGAAACTGCTTGCGCTGCAGCAGCGCCAAGAATGGCGCTTTCGAGATTTGAAAACCTCATTTGACTATTACGTACGTGGGGCTACTTGCCGCTAAATAAACAACGAGCCTAACGACAATAGGTAAAATGTTATATTCAGTATTAGTTAACCGGCCTGCTGTTTACCACGTCATGGCTGTGTTCTGAAGCGTTACAAAGCTGACAATATTATGCCAAAAAACAGACTTCTAGCTATGCCGAAAAAAAGCAGTGTTCTAGCTCGAAAATCCCACTCTAAAAATGGCTAATAGTCTTAACTGAAACTCACTGTATGTTCGCTGCTAGTGACACTGCTTAATACCACTATGTATGCTTGGGCCACAAAATATTCACAACCACATTATCAAACTTTCGCTGCAATATCCGCGTCTAAACTCAGCGCTCTTCTAAGTCCTTCCCCGTCGAGCTGCAGTCACATGCACGCTGACGACGGCCCAGTTCTCGCACTAAAAAAAGAAATTTAAATATCTTAAGGTTTTCACCATCCGAAGCGAGAGCGCCTCTCATGAGACGTGACAAGAAGCAAAGTCACGACAGCTCTAGAACTTTCGCTGGAAGACGGATGCGTCATCCTTATTTTCCGATGGGGTTTATTTTGCGCTGTGTACACAGGGAGTCTTTCGGTACGTGCGCGAAGCGTTCGAAGCAAGAAATTTCGCTTCCACTATTCATCCTGGACGTGTGAAAAGACGTTTTTAAAGCTGTCACGAAACTTACCATCTTGATTATTGAAATTACAGCTTCAATCTTCCGTTGTCGACATGTTTTTTTCAGCTCTGTACATACATGGTCTGTTCTGAAAGTAGTAGGACCCATTTTTTTAAACAAAATTTACTCAAGAGAATAGTACAAACGATTACAATTTTTCAAGGTAGCACCCTTCCGCACCCACACGCTGCTGCCAATGAGTTGCACAGTTATCGTACTCCTCCAGGAACACCTGGACCGGAATGCTGTTTAGCTCCCTCGTCACGGCCTGTTGAACCACCTCTACCGATCCGTGATGGTTCCCCTCGAGCGTCGATTTTATTCTCGGGAATAGAAAAAAGTCTGGCGGGGCCAAGTCGAGGCTGTAAGGGTGCTGAGGCAGCGTTGCCGCCTTGTGCTGGGCAAAAAATGGCGGTCCTCATTCAGATGATGAAGAATGTCCTACCGGTTGGCCTTTTCCTCCTCTGACAACACTCCCGGCACCAACTTCGCGCACGCTTTCCTCATCGATAAGTTTTCTGGCACGATCTCAAACACTTGGGTTTGAGGAATGCTCAAGTCATCAGCAATCATTCTGATACTCATTCTACGATCACTGTTGAGTAAATGTTTCACTCGCTGCACATTTTCGTTGGTCTTGCTGGTCGAAGGGCGTCTGGAGCGGTCGTCTTCCTCCACTCTTTCCTTACCTTCTCGGAAAAGCTTGTGCCACTCAAAAAACACCTTATCTTCCCATGGAAGCGTCATCATAGGCCTCCTTAATCATGTAGTGAGCCTCTTTGCCCGTTTTACCAAGATTTACTCAAAATTTGATCGCGTGTCGCTGATCCAGCAAAACGCTCGACGATTCTGCGTGACGAGACGTTTCGACAGGGGTTCACAGTACAAGCGACCTCCTCTCTTCAACGGCCGAGAGCCTAGTGCCAATTTTCCCCAGTATTCCCAATATCCCCCTTCAACGATCCTGCACGCGCAGACAGCCTCTCGTCCGCCCGTTCGCCCAGGAAAAAACCAGTCCTACACCTTTCAGAACAGACCCTGTACGTCTGTAGCTCGGGAACATTTTTTTAAACTTTTAGGCAACCTTTTGTAAACGAAAGTTAAACGTTTTCTCTCTAATAATTGTCAATTAAGCAAAGGTAAAACATATCCACAAGGAAATAAAAAAAAATGTACATACGCTAGTCAAACTACAACAAGATTTCCACTTTGAAATTAGGTTTGTGAAAATTACAAAATAAAAGGGGCTCTGGTAACGCGTTTAGAATAACGTCGGTAACGCCGTTACTTGTAACGCGTTACCGGCAACACTGGTTCTTATTAAGGCGAAATAATTTAATGCCTCATCGTTGTCGACAGAAGGTTGTCAAGTGTCACTCTTTTCTAGTCAGACTAGAAAAAAAAATCTGTGTGCACGATGGGATTCAAACCACCATCCTACCGTTGCGCAGACGAGTGTGCTAATGGCTACGCTAGTACCTGTCAACGCATATGTAATTCTCCTTGACTAGGATACTAGAGTGGGTCGAATCTGGCGGATGACTCGCAAACGCCCTACAGTGTCTCCAGCATTTAATATTCAGAAACAATTGTGTACTCAATTAACATCTCAACCACACATGAGTGACACAAGCAGCAACACCGCGCTAAACGCTTTCGCCTCACCGCACTTTAGGTCAAGAAAGTGCCTCCCATGATTTTTTTTTCCTACTTTTCTGTTTAAATAAATTCGGTAAGAAATTTACGTTTCTCGCGGATGTCCTGCGTTGTATTTATTGGTTTTGAATGTGTATTTATCCAAATCAGTGCTTGAAGACACGGAAAGTGAGGCACACAAAGACACGCTGCGCTGAACTGACGACTGAATTTCATTCATGAAGACGCACTAAATACATAAAACGCAGATAAAACAGTCGGCAGTCAGTCCCGACTGTTTAATTTGCACTGTATATATTTAGCACTGCTTCATGAATAAAATTCAGCTGTGAGTTCAGTGCAGCGTGTGCGCGTGTATATCACATTTTTGTCCGTGCTTCAAGCGCTGATGTGGATAAATGCATAACCAACTAGCCCAACAAGCCTGTTTGTTAAAAATGTGATTGGTGTTAGCACTCATTTAGGGCTTCAATAAAATAATTTCCCTCTTGTGATAAACAAATCAGTGACCTTGCATAATACTTCGCTGAAAAATGTTTCCAAATTGTAATAACGAATGCGGACGCAGCAAGAACCGATGTTAGGGGAGGTTTATTTCGTCATGTATTTACATGAGATTATACACAGACGGTAGGTTTCTTGTCGGTGGGCGTGGTTAGGGGCTAAAGGAAAACCAAAATGACATGTTCACTTCGCATGAGCTGTCCTAACCTAGTCGGCACGTTATCACATCCCTTCCCTCTCAGTCAAAGCCGTAGAGTTGCACAGATCTCTGTTCACGGCGTGACCGTCGGAGAGCCTGAGCAACTTCGGCGATCGGAGATTCGCATTCTGTGTTTGAAATCACTGGGAGCTTGAAGACAAATGTAAAAAAAAATTTGAGTTGCCGGTTCTGACTCCCATGAAATTCGCGGCTGAAAAAAAAATGTGAGAACTTTCATCAGCAAAATAAAGGACTCGCTATATATATCAGCGAAGCCACACTGAAAATGATATGTTGACGTACAGCAGAGAATCTCTGCCAGCAGCTGGAGGTAAGCCGCTGGAAAGCGAAACTAAAAAGCAATACGCCTTGCTAACAGAGATATCTCGAAGGCAAAGCTAGTGGTAGGTTCCTACAATATCTCAATGTTTCTTTGTTTCTGTCTTCTTCGCTTTCCTTGTTTTAAAGCTTCTCGACTTTCGTTATGACGTCGTTCAAATTCGAGAGCTTGAGGAATGTCACTAAAAGAATCAGTGGAATGTGAAAGATGTGCTCAGAAAGCTTTTGGAGGAGCCCGGAGAAGAAATATTTTGGGCAGCTAAAGAAAAGGCTTTGTTCAGACTTTCTGAAGATTTTATTCACGCTTTTTAACTTTCGCTTTTCTCCCAGAGGGAAATATGAAACGTGCCCGACACAGATTTTGGGGAGGCGGGCTGTACTCGTGACGCCGAAGGGAAAATACATTATACGCCTTCTTGCGCCAAGAGTGCACGTCCGACGAGCATCAACGCACGACTGAACTGTCTCCCTCGAAGCGGCGCATTTTTGATGAGACAAGCGGAACTCGATCGCTTTTCGGCATACATTCGGCAGCAGGAAGTTTGCGTACAGGAATTTAGATCGTAAAAATCTCGTGGTGAAGCAAAAAAGCTTTCCCTTCTTCATTTCTTTATATAATTTGTGGCTTGTATTAGCCTCATTCCCTGCTGTTTACTGTCTCTCTGCTGTGTTTATTTTTATAATCGCAACCTATTTCAGCTTTCAAACAAACTTTTCTACTGGGCTTCTTGTAGAAAGTCCTTTGCGGTATTTTGAATGGCATAGAGACCAAACAAGTTAACTGATTGAGGGAGACACTGCTTATACTTTATATTGAGAAACATCCAATGGAAAATGTTAAAAACTGAGGAGCATAAGCATTAAAGAAGACATTACGCCCACTGGCACTCCGCTCCACGTTCTACCACACAGCAAGCAACATCAAAGCATCTAGTAATCTATCAGGTATATTGCCTCCGCTATTGCCTTGGCTATTGCCTCAAGATCAGCTCTAAAAGTTCGTTTTAGAAGCGAGAGCAGAGGCCAACGGTCGGGTTCGGGCCTCTTACTGCACTCCATTTCAGACATAGCAGCCAATGCTGCGAAAATAATGCGTCCGCGAAACCACTTACTCCACCACGTATCATTCGTTCATCTCGAAGCCTTGGTCAGTGTTTGGACGAAAGCAAAGACTGGTATAAAACGAACTGCTAGCGTTGTAAACCACGCTTGAGCTGAGACGCGTTCACTGTTCTGGTCTCTGGCTACAATTTTAATTGAGTGTGAACGACGTTTTGGGCCCGGCTGGAGTCAGAGCGATTCGCCCTACCAGCGTCGTATCACACCTCTATATGTCGTTCTTACTTCTCGAAGTTTTTGTTAGTAGGGAAAGAAAATGTCTCCTGGGGTTGAACGAAGTCCAGGTGGTTACCACTCTCGCCACTAAAAATTTGTCGCAACAAAAATTGCCTGCGTTTTTTTTTTGGTTGTATGGCGAACTACTTTTTGGGCCAGGACAGAACCTGCGCGAACAGGCACGCTAGCTTCGGCAGCGTTGCCAGCTATGTATCAAACAAAGTATAGCAGCACTGCATCAGTGCCACCCACGTTCACTCTGCATGTCGCGCTGCAACGCTGTGATGGAGAGCGCGATAGAGGAAGTGGCTATGAGTACTTCTTCAAGGCTGCTGTGCATTGTTATTCAATGAATATTTCCGTGGACAGAAAAGTAGCAGGTCGAGCACAGACGTGGCGGCACAGCCCATGGGTTTTTACTTATTGATGCCTAAAATGCCACTTTTGGGGTGTTAAACGAGGTGTCGGTCGTTTAAGCTTCCCTAGGATTCCTTCAATGAATTCCTTGAAATATGCTGGGTGAGACTGGCGAACTGCGTCAGCGGGAAGCTGATTCAGGTGATTTGCAGTTCGGACCAAGAAGGCATTAACATGCGCTGCGGTGTGTGCCGACGACGGGTGGACTTCTTTACCATGATTAAGGCGGTGAGAAATGTAGCGTGCCCGAATGATGACACGATTGCCAAGTTGTAAGTGGTAAAATTATAGTTGTTTTACAACGTGAATGGAGCGATGGAAGATTATATGTGGACTTCAGATTGATGACACTTGAATTATAGAAGTAATCAGAATGAATGAAACTTGCTGCGCAAATTTGGACAGATTCGAGGGTGCAAGAAAGATTTTAATGATGAGGGTCCACAAATGTTTAAGCAAAGTCCTACTCGGGACGAACGGGTGTTAAATAGGTGAGCAGTTTTACAGAGGGAGGGGCTAGTCGCAGGTTACAGCATACAGAACCATGCACACGGTTGGCGTTCTTGGTAATGTTGAAAATGTGGGGTCACCAATTAAGCAAAAGTAAAGGCGATAGCTACGTAATAATGAGAGTCAAAAGAGTAAATTTCACAGCGAAAAATGCAGCACTCAGGTGACAGATAGGATTGCCTGCAGAGCACTGCTTGAGTACTTTGTTACCATTCGTTCATGTTTTACATGCCGCACAGAGATTCAGTGTCATTCAGGTCAGCTTGTAAAAGTGAGGTAGAGTTGTTATTACTGGGTCTATAGACTACGCACTCATCAGTGAATAATCGCACGTTACAAATTATTCCAGTAGGCAGGTGATTGCTGTACCTAAATTAAGAAAAGAATAGGATCGAGTAGCATACCTTCCTCCACACGGGAAGAAATGGTGATCAAATGAGTGAATGCGCATTAGTGTAATCAAACTGTTCACGCTTAGTGAGCGGGCTATGTATTCAATCGGGAATAAGGGGATTAAGATGCACTCATAAAAGTAAAAAAAAAAAATGACGGTCGATTTGCGTCGTTAGGCCAAATGCGAGTTAGGTGCGCTTGAATTCGGTTTTCCTTTGGTTTCGGTTTTCAGATCCAGCGTTCAAGGATGGCAGTTGATCATGTAGCCACAATGAGTTTGTTCATTTTGGTCATTCTCTCCTTTACATTCACAGATCTCTAGTTCCAGCACGTATACCATATAGCCATCATCTTGGCACTATGCACTGAACTGTTCGCTTCCGCTTTTACAGCAGCGACCTTCCGCTTGCGGTGCTACCGTCGTTTTTTAACCCAGCGCGGAATGCAGCGAAAATACAAAGTCTTGAATGCTGCGAACTAATACCGCGAGATCAGCGGCCAAGCATCTCAACAGGCTCAAAGTGCTCGTTTGCGCAACGGAACTGGTTTATAGGGGTTTAACGTCCGAAAGCAACTCAGGCAATTAAGGACACCGTAGTGAACGGCTCCGGAAATTTCGACCACCTGGGATTCTTTAATGTGCACTGACATCGCACAGAACACGGGCCTCTAGAATTTCGCCTTCATCGCAATTCAGCCGCCGCGGCCGGGATCGAACCCGCGTCTTTCGGGTCACCAGCCGAGCGCCGTAACCACTGAGCCACCGCGGCGGGGCTGCGCAACGGAACTCACACTGCCAATAGAGGCTTACACCTCGTTCCCACCAAACTTGGCCACTGCGAGTGAACCACTTAAAAAAATAGAAAAAAAGAAAAAAAGAAAAAAAGAAGAAAGAAGAAAAGAGAAAGAAAGAAAAAAAAAGGACGGCAGAGCATGGTAGCGGTTGCCACCGCCCCGTTTCAAAGGGGGCGCTCCTATCCATCCATCCATCCATCCATCCATCCATACGTCACGGAGGAAAAGCTGCTGAGAAAATCGAGTGCCGCCAAGCAATACCTCGCGCAAAAAGACCGCGCAATATGCAACGCATTCTTGGCTTAACCAAGCTAAGCCTGGGCATCTTTTTTTCGTCATTTTTGTGGATTTCAAGTTTCACAACCTATAGCTAAACATCATTCCTGGGAAACCACCTCCAACCATTATGTGTAAGTTTTTTTCAATGAAAGCTGTCGTTTCTATTTCTATTTGCATTTGCAAGGGGCGCAAGCCGTATGCAACGCGGAACATATTTTCAAATCCAGTGGAGAAAACAAAGGGAAAATATCAACGGCGTTACAGCATGCGCGCTTCTCACTCCGGGAGGGGGGCATTCGTCAGAATGAGGCTGGAAGCTCGAAACCCAGGCGGTGGCTGAAAAACGCGCACGAAACAAATCAAAACTGACCAACAAGAAGCGTGAGCAGATGAGGATAGTCGACTCTAACGCACCCTTATGAAGAGATAATGTGTTTGGATACGCACTGGATGCTTCAAAAGCGTTCGGAACGAATACACCATTTGCGCAGAGCTGCGGCTTGCTCGAAAGGCGTTCAGAGGAGAGTGGTTAAAAAATAGACTCGTTTTAAGTTTATAGCCTTTGTTATTTGCTTCCTGCGCATTGTTATGCTGGGAGAGGCGTCTTCATCGCCGGTGCAAACAGCAAATGCGGCCAGCAGCTCCTCTTCCTGCTTCCCGGTTTTCTTACTGAGTCCATAACAAGAGGAGTGTGAAATGAGTATGCATGCAGAGAGAAAATTACCGGCTGATAGGACTCACAGAAAAAGTTTTTTTCATTTTAAGCTGCTTGTCAGTTGCTGAGAAGTCTTTTGGAAGACCCGTGTTTATTCTTTCAGAAGCAGTTATCTTCTTGGAACACACACGATGCCTTAAACAGATTGTCTCAGTAGTCCTTCCAGGCAGCTCTTTTTTTTTCGTGCATCCTGTAAACAAACGTCTAACTGAGCACGCCGTCAATGCGTTTCAGAAGCGCCCGACGAAACTTCCTGCCGCCAAGGAGCGAAGGAAACAACGACAGCTTGGAGAGAATTGAAAGCGCATTGATCTTAGAATGAAAAATAGGCGCCGAATTGATTTTTTTTCTATCCTTCCTTGTCACAATGAGACTGCTTTCCGTGCCGGGCAGCTCTCGGCGATATTGATACAGCTCAGAAGTGGACGAAGAAGAAGTGCTTCGCCATCTCGCTTGTGACGAGGAAGAAGAAGTGGTTCGTCTTCTTGCTGGTGACCGCTCGGCAGACTGGAGCAGTTCTTGTGTCTCTGTGTGCTGTGTAATATTCGTGACAAATCTGGTGGAGGTGCTGGGTACGCTTCCAGACCCGCGTAGGCTACCGACCAATACGGATCTCACCCCAGTTCACCAGCGCCGCGGCCGCCGCCTCCGTGGAGCGTCCCCTGAATTTGGACTCCTTCCGGCTGCAACCAGGGCGACGCAACCCCGGCCTTCGGAGGCACCAGCTGCCATGGCAACTGAGACCACGCTCCCGGCGCACATCCTCTGTCATCAGCCACGAACACCCCCGTCGTTTCATGGCGACGTGTTCGAGGACGCCGAGGATTGGCTCGAGATATTCGAACGGGTTGCCCGTTACAACGGCTGGAGTGACAACCGTAAGCTCTACAATGTCTATTTTGCACTTGAAGAGTCGGCTCGGACATGGTTCGAAAATCATGAAGCTTCGTTTACGTCCTGGGAAGCTTTCTGCCGCAATCTTAAAGCCACTTTTCCGAATGCAGACCGTCGAGAGCGAGCAGAAGCTGCGTTACACTCGCGCAACCAGCGCCACAACGAGAGTGTACGCATGTACTACGAGGACATGACTCGCCTTTTTAAGCGCGCGGATCCCAACATGACAGAGGACAAGAAGCTTCGCCACCTCATGCGGGGTGTCAAGCAAGAGCTCTTCGCAGGACTCGTGCGCAGCCCACCAAGCACTGTGGCAGAGTTCCTCACCGAGGCGGCAACTATGGAGAAGACGCTGGAACAGCGAGCCCGCCAGTACAATCGCGACGTCAACACCTTCGGGCCTGATCCCATCTCCATGCCTCCCGGTATCGACGCGGCCTTTCTACGCGAGCTGGTCCGATCCGTCGTCAGAGAGGAACTGCAGGCCTTCCGTACGCCGTCTGAGACGCCATCTTTCACGCCACTGAGCGAAGTCATCCGGGACGAGGTGCGCCTGGCAGCACAACAGCACCAGATTTCCGAGGTTCCTCGCCAGCCTGATGCAAGGCCCACGTATGCGTCCGTCCTGCGCCAGGCCCCTGGGTACGACGTCACTGCCGCGACTCCAGCAGTGCTCTCGTCGAGCTCCCCTCGTGGTGACGCTCCGCCAGCCTATCAGCGGCCGCGAAAGAGTAAAGTGTGGCGTGCCCCGGATCGTCGGCCCCTCTGCTATCACTGTGGCGAGGCGGGTCACCTCTACAGGGCGTGCCCATACCGCCGCGTGGGCCTGCGTGGTTTCGCGCCGGACGACCCGTGCCCTCAGAACGGGGAACGACCGCAGGAGATAGCATTCCATCTGTCGTCGCGCCAGAACCACATCACGTCAGGCCACCAGGAGGCTCGATCACCGTCGCCGCGACGCTACCGTTCTCCTAGCCCCCGTCAAGCCGCAGGCTACTCCGGACGCCGTTCTCCCAGTCCACGCCGGGAAAACTGATTCCAGCGGCCTCTGGAGGCAAGGCCGCTGATGCCGGGACTTGTGAAGATCCTCCTGCGCCACTACCACGCGACGATGTTTCTCCGGGAGCGAGTAGCGACAGCATCCGACGCGCTACCTCCGATTTGTGCGTCAAAATTGACGGAATCGACGTGACCGCTTTGCTGGATACTGGTGCCGACTATTCTGTCATGTGCCTGGCCCTTGCCGTACAACTGAAGAAAGTATTGACGGGGTGGTCGGGGCCTAGCATTCGCACTGCTGGGGGTCACCTGATTATCCCTGCCGGCAGGTGCACAGCTCGTGTCGATATCCGTGGTTTTGTGTACGTCGGCGAGTTTGTAGTCCTCCGTGAGTGTTCGAGGGACTTGATCCTCGGTCTTGACTTTCTCCACACGAACGGTGCTGTCATTGACCTCCACGAATCACGGGTCACGTTCTCGACGAAACGGGCCGTGGCACGCACTGACACAGACGATTCACGCTTCACTGCTCTGCGACTTGTTGACGACGACGTAATGGTGCCACCCCGGTCCAGTGTGCTAGTTCTCGTGAGGAATGATTTATTCCACGACTACGAAGGTGTCGCTGATAGCCACGTACCCCTGCTGCTCGAGAAAGGAGTAGCCATCGCTCGCGGGCTCGTCCAACTACAAGACGGTTGTGCTAGTGTGCTCCTTACAAATTTTGCCAACGAGTTGCAGCACCTCGCCAAGGGCACGGCTGTCGCCTTCCTGCATGACTTCGCTGTGGTGCCTCAAGTGTGCGCCCTGGAGACAAGCCCTGAAGACCAGGCCCCACCATGCCCTGTCCTTCCGTCCGTCAGAATCAATCCCGATTTGGCGCCTGAGCAGAAGGCGCTTCTCTCGGCGCTTCTAACCGACTTCGCGGGTTGTTTTGCCACAAGCTCCAGGGTCGGTCGTACGCCTGTCGCAAAGCATCGCATTATCACCAACGAGACTACACCACCCGTATGCCAGCGCCCATACCGCGTTTCTTCGACGGAACGCGAAGCCATTAAAAGGCAAGTGGACGAAATGCTCGCCGACGATGTCATTCAACCGTCGACAAGTCCATGGGCGTCACCGGTAGTCCTCGTGAAAAAGAAAGACAACACCCTGAGATTTTGTGTCGATTACCGCAAACTGAACAACGTGACGAAAAAGGACGTTTACCCGCTCCCCAGGATTGACGATGCACTCGACAGACTACGTGATGCCAGGTTCTTTTCCTCCTTGGATCTCAAAAGCGGCTACTGGCAGATAGAGGTGGACGAGCGAGACCGCGAGAAAACTGCTTTTGTGACGCCTGATGGTCTATACGAATTTAAGGTGCTCCCGTTTGGACTATGCTCAGCGCCGGCCACTTTCCAACGCATGATGGACACTGTCTTGTCTGGGCTCAAGTGGCAGACGTGCCTCGTATACCTGGACGATGTCGTCATTTTCTCGCCCACCTTCGAGCAACACTTGGAGCGGCTGCACACAGTGCTCCGGGCGCTCCAATGTGCGCAACTTACGATCAAGCCCGAGAAATGCTATTTCGGTTTTGAGGAGCTTCGTTTCCTCGGCCATGTTGTCAGCGCGCGCGGTGTTCTCCCAGATCCCGACAAGACCGCTGCTGTCTCCAGTTTCCCGCGTCCCACTGACAAAAAGACCCTTCGACGTTTTTTGGGACTGTGCTCTTACTATCGACGATTCGTCCAAGATTTTTCCAAAATAGCTGAACCCTTAACAGCGCTGACCAGAGACGACACACCCTTCTTGTGGGGAAGCGACCAAGAGGATGCTTTCGTGGAGCTCCGCCACCGCCTGCAACGTCCACCGATACTCGCCCATTTCGATGACGCCGCAGCAACTGACATACACACTGATGCTAGCAACGTAGGCCTTGGGGCGGTCCTGGTACAGTGGCAGGATGGCGCCGAACGAGTCATCGCATACGCAAGCCGTACACTTTCGCGCTCGGAATGCAACTATTCAACGACTGAGAAAGAATGTCTTGCGGTAGTCTGGGCCATCAGTAAGTTCCGCCCATACCTATACGGAAGACCATTTCGCGTTGTCAGTGATCACCACTCGTTATGCTGGCTGGCCAGCCTCAAAGATCCATCTGGGCGGTTGGCGAGGTGGAGCCTCCGTTTGCAGGAGTACGACGTAACGGTCGTGTACAAGTCGGGGCGGAAGCACCAAGATGCGGATTGTTTATCACGCGCGCCAGTGGACCTTGCTTCCCCGGAAATCACTGAAGACTTCTCTTTCCTTGGTGCTGTTAGCGCAACCGATATGGCGCAGCTTCAAAGGGAAGACCCAGAGTTAGCACCGCTCATCGCATACCTGGAAGGCTGCGACGGTCCCCGCATTCCTCGTGTTTTTCTTCGTGGACTCAAATCCTTCACTCTGCAGAACGGCGTCCTCTACAAGCGCAACTTTGAGAGCAACACTGCAACATTTCTGCTCGTAGTCCCGTCCGAGTTGCGACCTGATATCTTGAGCGCTTGCCACGACGAACCATCTGCCGGCCACCTGGGGGTCAGTCGTACCTTAGCGAGGATTCGGCAGAGGTACTACTGGCCAAGATTACTTCCATCAGTGCGGACATACGTCAAAACCTGTCGCGACTGCCAGCGCCGTAAGTCTCCTCCCTTCAAACCCGCAGGATTTCTTCATCCCATAGCGCCTCCGAAGACGCCTTTCCAACAAGTGGGAATGGACCTACTCGGCCCTTTCCCGAAGTCATCCACTGGAAAACGTTGGATTGCTGTCGCGACGGATTATTTGACGCGGTACGCTGAGACAACGGCGCTTGCAAACGGAACTGCTGTCGAAGTGGCTACGTTTTTTGTACACAACATCGTGCTGCGTCATGGCGCTCCTGCGGTTATAATTACTGACCGTGGAGCTGCTTTCACAGCCCGCTTGACTCAGGCAGTCCTAGATCTGACCCACACCAGCCATAGGCGTACAACAGCGTACCACCCACAGACAAATGGTTTGGTAGAGCGCCTTAACAGAACCCTGGCCGACATGCTCTCCATGTATGTGTATGTGGAGCATAAAACATGGGACCAAATTCTCCCATACGTAACGTTCGCTTACAATACGGCCCTGCAAGAGACAACGCGGCTCACGCCCTTCCAGCTTGCCTTCGGTCGTCCAGTTGTTACTTCTTTGGATGCCATGTTGCCCGTCGACCCTCAGTGTGACCTAGAGCCAGATCTTGACGTCGCCACTTTCGTTCAGCGGGCTGCAGAAGCACGTCAACTGGCCAGGCAGCGAATACACCGTCAACAGCACGCCGACGCTGACCGCTACAATCTCGGACGGCGATTTGTTACGTACGAACCAGGCGACCACGTGTGGGTTTGGACACCAGTTCGTCGCCGTGGGTTGTCCGAAAAATTACTGCGCCGATACTTCGGACCTTACCGAGTTCTCCGCCGCATTAGCGACGTGACGTACGAAGTTTCACCGGCAACCCCAGGCCGCCCTTCGCGCAGACCACCGCATCCGGATGTTGTGCACGTCGTTCGTATGAAGCCGTACCACGACCGTCCTGCTGATTGTACTTGACGCTGAGTGCCGCCGGTTGTGTGTCGTGATAGCTGTGTCTCACTTTCCGTGTCTAACCCATTTTCCCCTCTGTGAAAGCGGCCCGCATCGAGGCGATGCTGCAGGGGAGGGAGCAATGATACAGCTCAGAAGTGGACGAAGAAGAAGTGCTTCGCCATCTCGCTTGTGACGAGGAAGAAGAAGTGGTTCGTCTTCTTGCTGGTGACCGCTCGGCAGACTGGAGCAGTTCTTGTGTCTCTGTGTGCTGTGTAATATTCGTGACAATATTTCGTGTTTGAGGTGCTTCCCCCCGTCCTTCCAGGCTTGGGCTTTCCTCGTTGGTTGTATTTCTGATTCTTTTCTCCTCGTTTTCGAACACCAAAGCAAGTAAATCCGCGCTGTTCGCGTTCCCTCGTCGTCAGTCAGGCTCCCTTCAAATAGCTCCCCAAAAGCACTCGACACCCCCTCCGACGGCGCCAGGGGACGCGCACGATAAATCTTGAGCTAGGAAGACGCGGCAAACATTTCATTCACTTACTTCTTGGCGCGAGTCGTTCGCCAAGGAGATCAATGACTATTGGAGTAATTGAATGGGTCCACTCAAAGAGAAAACACAAAAGATGTTAAGAGAAAACAGAAGGGAAAATGTGTCTTTCAGTGTAGGTGATGTAAAAGAGCGCCTCATCGTTTAGGGAGCTAACATCAGACAGTGATGAGTGTCTGTATGCCTCTCAATCTCAGTGACATCTGATAAAAGAGCGAAGAGCACATCGAACAGGTTGTAGTCTTTTTGAAGCTTTCCACCGTTGTCGCCAAGCGGTGCTAGATCCGTTAAGGAGATCCCAGCGCCACACGTAGGCACCGAGACCCGGGCATGGCAGGCGCTCGTCCAATCCTAAGATGTTGGGAAACTAACGAGGATTTCCACTTAATGGCTTAATATTGTAACAATACTGGCAGGACAATAGATGGCCCTTAAGGGTAACGAACTGTATTCCGAGAGAAAGCAAGCGTGGTACAGGGCAGGAGAAAGTTAAGCGGAGGGATGCGATGAAGTTTGCGTGGATAAGGTGGCCGAGGATGGCACAGGACATGGCTAATTCAAGAGATGAGCAGCCTTTTTCCTGCACTGGGCGCAGTCAGGCTGACTATGAAGATGATTATGATGTACGCTATCACCGACAAGGTGGCGCCGTACATGGTATTTGCAGTAAGTGTTTTCTTCCTGGCTGTTTTAGTTTCTTCTTTCTGTTTTCAGCTTAGGAAAGTAGACACTTCTAGATCGGATTCAGAAAGGTGTTTGAATGCTATATATTCCCGATAAATGGGGCTCCCACGCCCGCCAGTTATGTTGGGCAATTTGACGGTGATTCAAGCGCCGACCAATTGCTGGCCGATTTTCCTTAATAAACGTTTTCGCGACTCTAGCCCCTGGTCTGCGATGAACCTGTAAAAACATCTGCTGATAACAAAGAACGGTCGACAGCATGTCTGCCTCTTAGGCTATATAAGCTAGCATGTCTCTAATTGCTATACATTGAGCCCATACCACGTATTACTAGTACTGCGTGGTAGTAATTACAGGAGGCAATGAGTTAAATATGTTCCTTTTGTATTTGAACTTTGTCTTGCAAGTGCACAGAAACGAAGGTATGAGTAAGTGCTTTGGGTCAAGAACGATGAGTAGCTCTTATTCGAGGACGCACCAGCAGCAGAAGAAAAAAACAATGCCAGGACTACAAGAACAAAAACTCTGTTCATCACGCGCGCGCACACAGACACACACACACGCGCGCGCCCGCACACACACGCACGCACGCACACGTACGCACACACACACACGAGCGCGCGCACACCCACAGGCACGCACACACACATACATGCACACACACGCGCGCACGCACACGCACGCACACACACACACACAGGCATACGCACAGAGGCACACGCACCCACACACGCACACTCATGCACAGGAACAAGCACACACGCACGCACACACACACGCACGCACGCTCACACGAGCGCGCACAGGCTCACGCACACACGCAAACACATAGATGCACTCACGCACACACACACACACACACACGCACGCACGCACGCACACACACACACACACACACACACACACACGCACACACACTGGAACACGCACACAGGCACACGCACATACACACGCGTGCGCGCGCACACAAACACGCACGCACGCTCACACGTGCGCCCACAGGCGCACGCAAACACGCACAAACATACCTGCACGCGCACACACACATGCACACACGCGCACGCGCTCACGCGTGCGCGTACACGCACACACATACGCACACAAACACACACACACGCAAGAGTAACTGTATTTTTTTCCTTTGAGAGACAGTGAGCAACGTATGAACGAACAGTGAGGGAAAACCGCAACCCTGTGTTTTAAATGTGCCCTTCTCCTTCCTCCCCCTTCTAGGTTCAAGCAGCTGGACAACGATGCGCCGCTAATTACAATGGGAGCAATGAGAAACCATATGCATGTCCCTCTATGACCCACGCAGATGGCTTAATTGGCTGCGGCAGTGGCAGATCTACTCGGCTCATTCCGCCGAAGGGGCAACCACCGTGTATCTGCATTCAAATGTGTCTAATTGAGACAATTAGCGATAGGGACTGACAACGCTGCCTTCCGGAAAGAATGAAGAAACTTAAAATGTCATTTAGTTCAGTGCAAGCCCGCATGTTATGTCTGGTCTTTGATTGAGGCGACTCAGAGTAGCTTGTACAGAGCAGCCCATCACATGTGTATACGGCCGCGTAGTGTAGGAGCCTACAGCACGTACAGTTCTGTTAAGTACATGTGCGTAGAATACCTCCTTAATTCAGATGAACTGCTTCAATAATAGAAACGGTCTGCAATTTTCACTGAAAATGAGCAGGTTTTTTCGGCTTTTTTAATTTGCTGCGGCTGAAATAAGGAATCGAGCATAGAAGCAAGGTTCGGCAATGCTGGTAGAAGAAAGCGATGATCTTTATATTGATTGTCGCATGTAGTGATAACAAAAATCGGAGGTCGAGAGAGCATCCTTGTAACAACGATATTGTAGCGTAGATTGTTATGTTTGTTGTTTGGTTTTAGTTCTGTTTCCGACTACCCACCTGTCGTAAATGTCAGGATTCTTATCTGCAGTCAAAGGAACGCGACATCACCAACGTAATTTTGATAATACGACGCGTTAGCTACGTTGCGGACTTTGAAGCGCCTATGTTTTCTCAAAACAATCATAGGAGCACCTGCAGCCTCTTTTCTAACGTTCCTGTGAACGCTACATATTGTAGCCGCTCGGTGTTTAGTTGGCGTTTCAGACTGGATAAAGCGCAGATAGCTTAAAGACATTAGATAAAATGTGTGCAAGGATAATTGATCATCGAAGAAAATAATGGCGGCAAACCAACCCTAATACTCTAAGAAATCATTAAAAAATCCAGTATGAAAACAAAGGAAGATGTAGGGGGTCGAGTGTACTGTGCGGTTTAGTTAGCACGTAGGATGCAAAGAGCGAATGCATAAATGGCTTCAATCAATCAATCAATCAATCAATCAATCAATCAATCAATCAATCAATCAATCAATCAATGAATCAATCAATGAATCAATCAATCAATCAATCAATCAATCAATCAATCAATCAATCAGTCAATCGATCAATCAATCAATCAACCAATCGACAAAAGAAGTTTCAAAATTTTAATTAGTGATTACTTTCAATAGCGATGGTCCAGTATCTGCGGCGCTATCTCACACGTAACGTGCCATCGTCATACTTTTGGGCATCCTTACGACCTTATTCAGCACTCGGGAACATTTTCACTGTGCCATTCCACTTTCTACGCATTCAGCAAACACACTGTCTACTCTGAATTCGCCTCCTTGCAGTAATAAGATCTACGTGCCTTGGGACATGCTTTATTTCCTTCCTCACTTCCATCTCTCCTTTGAGTAGCCAGCTGAGACGCAATCCGGACGCTCAACCAGTGTGCGTGCTTGCAGATGTCTGCCCGCCTTCCACGTTTCTGTCTCTCTGCGCGTTTCTCGACAGCGGACGACAGCCGCGGCAGGCGGGCCAATATAGGCGCCACAGCGCGGTCCAGAGCGGACAGCAGCACCCTTTTCGCGTGTCTGGCCGCGTCCGCTGCCCTCTCAGCAGGACTCCGCCGCCTCGCGAGCCTCTCGTATATTAATGCGAGCGATGAAAAGCCGTCCACTGGCGGTGGTGGGTCGAGGTATGCTCCGGAAATCCTTCCAATGCGCCTCCGCGCTCGAGGAGCGGGCCTTTATATGGATTGCTCTCGCTTATATTATTTGTTCCTGGTTCCATCATACGGAGGACGCCGCCGCTGTCTTTGCACCGTCGGCTGCCTCGGGTCCGCGTGGGGTGAGCTGAGAGATTGCGTTAAGACCCTGTTATTGCTGAAATGGTAATGAGCTACGTCTACACTTTTGTGGCATATTCTAGCACAGTTTGTAACTGGATTATTGGCGCAGTAGTAGGAGCTAGCCGTTTCGTCATTTCATGAAAGCACTAGTGCGGATTATCGTGACAGATACAAGACGAAACACGTGTAGAGTTTTGGTTATGTTTTGTCCTTTGTAGTAGGACTGCCACCTTGCAAAACTTTGCGGTTATATGAGGCGCTCGCTGCCATTATACATGCATGCGGCGTAATCATGACAATTGGAACACATCAACAGCTTAATATTCTTCATAGCAACATTGGGAGGTAAGGAACAGCTTTAACACTAACCAGCAGCCTGCCCTAAACGCGCATTTGTGGATATTCTAGCAATATTGTGAGCGTGGGAGATTAACAAGTACGGTGCACTAGGAGGCAAGGCGAGCCGTAACACAGAGGCCCAGTAATTACGTGCACATTGTAAATAACACTAGCCTATCTTTCCCGCGGAATTCATCGACTGTGCGGGTCCCCTCTGTTTCGTACCCACTCTTCTACAGAACGGGCGTCCAGAATAAGACCCTCTGACCGGACACCGTTAATCAAGGGCGAGATGCACAGAAGTGGAGAAGCGTAGGAATAGAGGGAGAATGACAGGGGATATAAGTAATATATAAGAAAAGCGGGAGTGTCTCCCAACAGTAAACCATTTAGGGGGGAGGAGGCGAGGACACGAGTGTTACACACAGATATAAGACGTGCCAGCAGTCCTCGAAAAAGCCGTGTGTCAGCCGCGCAGAAGAGGCAGAGCAGCAAGCAGCGGTAGCGGCAGTGGCGGCGATGACGACGGTGGTGTAGCACTACAGCGGTGGTTGGAGGAAGACGGCCACCATTAGCGAGATGGTTCTGGGAACACGCTGTGGTGTGCCCCTTAGACGCGGTGGAGCTGAGCGGGGCGGCTATGAGCCTGTGCCGGTAGCTTGAGGAAGGATACTCATGGCGCCTGTCTGCCGGACAAGCACGCCGAGCCGCTGCTCGTGGCTGCAACTGGCCGTTGGACGGGCATCCCGCGGTACAGAAGCGACGACAGGGATGGTCGCCAGGCCGACATCGTTTAGTTAAAGGCAGCTACTAAGCAGGCATGTCCTGACGGGGCTGGTGTCTCCCCTGGGAAGCATTTAATGAGGCGGTTTCTAAAATATTACCGGCCAAGATCCTTGCAAGTACACGCTCAATAATTCAAAATTTTTATTCATTAATACGTCACCTTATTTGTGAGCCCAAGCTAAGCGCTGTGCTATCAGGACGTTAAATAGACCAAGACGTTTTTGAAACATCTGCTTCCTTTCACCACCTGCGCGAATTTTTTCAAAGAATTTTGACTTAAAAAGTGCTTCATTACCTCAGCGTACTGTTCACCATGGGGAAAGTTCAAGTTATTTCTTATCTCATTTAATGCCGACAGAATATGTAAGAATCTGGGCTTTTACGCCCAATTATGAGGCCAATCCCTGCTGCAGAAAGCGGTATGATGCAATAAACTCATAGAGTTTGTAATACAAATATCACAGAATTATCATACAAGTCATAAAAAATTATCAAACATGTGTCATACATTTCTGTAAAATCATACAGTCATCATAGAGATGTCATAGAATATCATACAAATTGTATGATATTCTATGAAGAAGCCTCTATGAGGTTATTGCATCACAGAACTTTTTTTCAGCAGGGATGGCCGGCGTCAATGTTTCTTTTTAACACGTTATGTTTATGCATGCTGGGCGTACTAAAGAAGCAGATGGTTTAGAAGAAAGTCTACGATCGGCGATTTTTTGCTTTTTTCTTTTAATTTCACGGTGCCGAAGTTCAAATATTTCTTTTTTCCAAATGTTGGATGCATTTAAAAATTAAACATCGAAGAGGCAATAGTTGTTTCTTATTTGCTAATCCGAGAATTCCAGCACCGCAGTCCAGCTCTGAGAATGTTATTGAGCGTTTCATAGGATCATAAAAAAGATCATTCGCATCATAGTTCATTCCGGCGCCCTAGAAGTGGCATGACGCGAAGATAAAACGTATGCAGCTGAGAACACGTATAGTCGTGAGAATATTAAAGGGAACAAACTTTTTGCACAAAGTTCCAAATTTGCTAGTTACTTCTTCCCTAAATTTGGCAGTGACTTCTAGATATGATACACCACGACGAAGACTAGTTTTCTCTCAAACTGCTCACGAATGTACACGCACCCCATTCGTCGTCTCCGCCGCCTCGCACTCAGAATGTGCACCGTACAGCGAGAGGCTGCTCAGCGAGCACCGTCGCTTCCCTTCGCAGACTGCCGCGGCCGCGAAGAGCGCAACCAGGAGGAGGAGGAGGTGCCTCATTAACCCGCCTGAGACTCAACAGTGCGCTGAGCACGAACACGCGCCAAGTCAAAACATCTCCGTGGGAAGCGAGGCAAACACTGCGCGCCTGGAAGAAAGAGACGATGAGCGGAGCGGGATGGAAGAGAGAGAAGTGACGGAGAACGATATGAAAGGCGCCTACAGGCAGCCTGATGCACAGTTTATTACTTTTTCTTCGCCGCTGCCGTCTTCCTTTTCCACAACCAGTTCCACTTCTACCCTTTCTGTGAACTTGTTGCTCTTAGTGCACTCCGAGACCGTGCCCCTCTGTCCTGTCTTCTTCTCCCGTTCCGTCATTTCTCTGAGTTTGTTTAACCTTTTCTACCCTCTCCATATTTTCTACAGGCTGCTCTATTTCTCTCACAGATGCCGGGTTGCCACAAAGTGGCAAAGGGCGTCTCAGGCCCTTAGCCGGAATTCCTTTCGCGGGTGAAAGGAGGAAAGAGCAGAAGTTAACGGCTCTTCCGTTGCCGCTGCCGCTCTTCCGAAGGCACTCGCCGCCGCACGTGCGCCTTATAAATTGTTTGTGGTCATGCTGAGCGAGCCAGCAACAAACTACAGCGAGGTGATCAACGCGAGCAGTGGAAGGAAGAAACTTTGGCATTAGCGAACAGCGTAAATAAACAAGCAGAAGATAACGCGCGCGGTGCTTGAGAAAGCGCTGTGCAGGCAGTGCTGGTAGCAGTGCATGAAGGTAGCTGGGATGGGGCTAAGTTTGTTACGTGAGCGGTGTGCGCAAATCCGCTAATTACGCCGCCGTCCACGCGAACTGAGCTCGTCCACGCTCGACAGAGGGCGACAGAAAGGAATCCGAGGTCTTTGACCGCGTACTTAGCTTTGGCCCTTATTTTCTGGTTTATTTTCATTTTGCAGCCCTGTGAAGCAGTGTTATGCAAGCGGCGTCAGTGAAAAGCCAGCGTAACGCTAGTTCTAGACATCTCCACAGGACAGTACGTACTTACACGCTGTATCCGAGCATTGTCGTTGGAAAGCACTTTGTTCTGTTTGCATTGTAGAGATGGCCACGGGTTGGCGATTAATTCCAAAGGAAATCACGGTCGACGTTAACAAATAATTGTCCGGAGACGGGCGTGCTTTTCCTTCTTCAGTGCCTGACTGAATTACCGCGACGTCTTGCACAAGGGCTTGTACATAAAACCTTTGCCCAAGAACATGCATCCAATACATCACGAGGACCGCCGGAAGGCAAGAGCCAAAGCTTTACATGCTACGTACGGGAAGTACAACGGGGCAGTCTATGTATATGTCGCCGAGTATAAGGACAAGGACGCATTTGTAATTGCGGTGGTGGACGGGCGGGGACGCTTGATCGCCTCTGGATCAGTGAAAACCCGCTCCCCAGAAACTGCAGAGGAGGCGGCTATAGCACTAGCTATAACTAGTAGTAGTGCTGACCTGATCTTCAGCGATTCAAAAACAGCCATCCGAAATTTGGCGAGGGGCAGAATATCTGTCACAGCGGCGCGATTGCTGAATCAGGCCACGGGGCTAAGGACTACGGAGGCGGATATTGTCTGGGTACCTGCACACTCTGGGAACCCTGGGAACGAGACGGCTCACATGAATGCTCGAGGTTTCGTCAGCCGAGTAGGTGAGCCGGACGTCCCGGGAAGGTTCACGAGAGATGGGCTGGTATCTTTTCATGAGATTACTAACCATTTCAGACTTGAGCGGAGGATTTACCCACCCCCGGACAAGCAATGGGAGCAGTGGGAGGCCGAGCAGTGGGAGGGCGTGTTGGCCAGCTCCGACCCGGTCGTTCAGACCAGGGCCGTGGAGTGGGCCACCCAGGTCGCCGTCAGCCATGGGTTGATGGCCATCTAACACGGAATCGTCCACACATGCTCTCTGACGAAAATAAAGTTTTTCCATCCATCCATTGACAAGGCAAAGCAAAAAAATATAAATAAAATCTGTGATGTTTCAGTAATATTAAAAAAGTGCAGCAATCGTCGCACGGTCGATGAACACCGGAACCGCGTCATGAAAGATGAGATAAATGACGCAGCGAAAGACAGCAAAAAAGAAATATGCGCTGTAGTGGAGGGTTCCGGATTAGTTTCGCCGAACTAGGTTCAGTTTCTTTAAGTGCACTGACATCACACAACACATATAGGCGTCTTTTTTTTTTATTTGGGACGCACCTGAGGGAATTCGAAGGTTGTCTAGCTACAAAATTGCAACTTAGGTAACCATGGAGGATAAAATGACAGAGGCAAATCCCTTAAAATACAGCGATAGAGTGGAAAATATTGATATCCGACCCCTACGGCTCTACACACGTACTCAGCAAGGAAGCTTATTTCACGAATTTTTAAGACAGTGCACTTGTAGAATGAATTCACTCAAAAAATGCTGGCGGAGCAAACTAACAGCTTTTTAAGCGAGATATCTTTATTTTTCTGAAACCATGCCCTGCCACCCCTTTTCCTATTAACCCGAATAACACGAGTGGTATACGAATGACTGAAATTTAATAGACGTATAACAGACTTATATTCATGTGTACCGGTAGTAAACAAGAACAATGACTAAGCCTTTTTTCGCACACTGTCTCCTCGGAGCTATGCACTTCGCTTCGTGCCATGTAATGAATAGAAGTCCACCATGACTGAACTTTTTTGTTCGGATTATGATACATTCGAAATTCGAATGAAATCATTTTATTACCCTCCCCAAACGTTCGTGGACAGCAAATCCCCAGAACACCACACACGCATGTAGTAATGAGGCTCACAATTATAGACCTCCTTCACCCCGCGACGTCACGGAGATGCGGTGGCGCTGATGTCAGTAGCGACTTTCGCGTGGTAGGCAAAACAGGTTCCGCCTGCCCGTGCCTACCGCAGTTGCCGCAGCTACCGGCGGCTGCATCGTGGCTACGCACTGCAGAAGTAGCATGTACTGACCAGCTGTGTCGTTGTTTATCCACGTAGTATCATAAAACGGAAAATTAGATGAGCCTTAATAGGTTTCTCGCATAGAAATACCGCATTAGGAAATGGGCCGCGGTAGTAAAAACGCGAAGTCTGGGTGTCGACAGGCGCTGCCAGTCAACGTACTTCATAGCAGGGAAATTTTTGCGCTCATTCAAATGAACAACAGCATGGTACGCTTAAAACTGCGCAAGGAAAAAAAGAAAGCATGTAGCTGCGCAAGTACTTATCACCCTGCGCTGGTGTGCACGGGCGCCGGCAAGGTCATTCACCATCAACGAGTGCGTTATTTCGTTGATAGCACATCATGTTTTAGCGTGTGTGGAAGTTATACTAAAATATAATGGCCCGTTTTAGGGCATTTAATATATTCTTGAAACTATTTCTTAACATGACCGACATGATCATTTGATTCTAGTAGAAAGCAGTCTGGTAAGTTGTGACAATCTTGCGCGGTCACGTTGGCATGCTTCGAACAGCGTACTTTAAGTGTGCTAAAAACCACATCCTTTTCATTGCATCATGCATGTGTCATAAGTTGCTTCATGAAGTAGTACATGATCGCGAAGCCTGTTTGGAAAGAAGCAACCGCAGGCGGGCTACCAAAAGAGCACGTAGCGAGATTTACAGGCGATGAGGCAATGAAAAGTTTTTTCTTCATTGATGCATGATATATGTAACCAAATTTGGTGCAAATATGATTTGGTTTGGTTTTTATGGGGTTTAACGTCCCAAAGCGACTAAGGCTATGAGAGACGCCGTAGTGAAGGGCTCCGGAAATTTCGACCACCTGGGGTTCTTTAACGTGCACTGACATCGCACAGTACACGGGCCTCTAGAATTTCTCCTCCAAAGAAATTCTAGCCGCCGCGGCCGGTGCAAATATGAAATTGCTCTGGTAATTTTAGTAATGCGTTTTATTTTCAGCTATACCTGGTGCAGTTCTTCGGTAACTACAATTAACACCCTCGTCAAGTCACCCCGGGTCTTGAATAATTAAGTATAAAGTGCGGAAAGTTTTTATGCCAGCATGTCCCCAAAGCCCTGTTCTCTATGATGGCGGTATTACTTCTTTTTTTATTAGATTATCAGTACTTATGCTTGCATAGTCACATGAAAACTTTTGTTATAAAAGTAAATAACATACTACTGCTCCTGTAGGAAAAAAATGTGGACATTTATTGCACTTCTCTAAGTATCTGGAACCGTTCGCGACAAATAAAATCATTCTATTTCCATTATTTACAAATTTACGAAGGGGGGAGGGATGCCAATCACTGAAAATGTGGTAGATCAAAAAACAACCCTTTAAGTTCACGCCCTTGTTATGGCCTCTTCGCTTTCGCTTTGGTCAAAGAAGTGCGGCACTGAAATCAACGAAACCTCTGATCCCTCTTCGTAGTGATGCTACCATTGTGGTACTCCGTCGTCGGAAGCCCGCAGAATTCGCGACGTGCAAGGACAATCAGAAACCGCATTACCTCACAATTTTTGACGACCAGAGATCTCAGAACCGTAATTTTATGAATTTCTACTGAATATTTTGCTATATTTTTTCGTCACAAAACCAAAGACCCAGGACTAGGAAAGAATATAATTTCAAGAATTCAAACTTTTCACTAAATCGACCAGTTTAAGAAGGGGAGAAGTCGGCCTGGCTGGTGCCTGATCTGACGGCTAAAAACAGCGGTTACGCGAGACTTATGAGATCGGGACACGATCAACGCTGTCCCCACTTTTCGTACTGCGCGACACGTGTGTCAACAGATGGTGAGCGCACGTCGGCTCTGCCGAAAAAACGCCAGTGCTTACCTCTCTACTGTCCTGAGGTAAAATCATTCTGGCCAGTGCAGAGTTTCAAAAACATATCATTTTATTCAATGCCTAGGTACAATACACTGTGGCGAAATACGCCGTACATGGCCAATGCGAGTCTGTGTACTTCGAGGAATACTAAGTTGAAAGCATCAACCATTGCTATGATTCTCAGAAACTCAAAACGCGCCTACAAGCCTTGAAAACCGGCGCCGCGCCACCTCAACTCGACGCCACTCCCTGGCCTCTTGCCTACCGCGAGCCTGCTAGCGACTGCAGCGCCACCTCGCTTGTTTGCAAACATGGAGGAGGTCTATAGACACAGTTTTGAACATTACTATTCGCGGCTTGAATGCGCCTGCTAATCATTTGCTCTCAGCGGTATATCTGAACAAACAGCACCGGCTGGATACATTCGACCTTTTAGCTCAATCAAATAATATTTCCAAGAATATAGGTTGGGTGCCTGGACACAACTACACTGTCATGGCCCTCCAAGTGTTCCACAACAACGTGATAACATCCTATACCCCAGCTTTCTGTATTGCTGATAGCAGAAAACTCACCCAATAGATGCCGTTCTATGTATGCCTCATTAGCGTACAAACTTGCATGTGACAGCACAATAGGGGTTAATTAAACTCTGAAAACGTCTTAATCCTCTGCCGCGCCACTCAGGCAACAGAACAAAACGACGCTGTTTGCGCGCGCTTCTTCTTTCTCTTATAAATATTTTTTTTATACATTGTAATGAATGTACGTATGCTTTTGTCAGTGAAGTTTATAGGCTTTCTTTATACAAATCCTATAGACTAGTGGAAAGGCAACAGATATCCTGGCGACTGTGTACAGAAAATTATTAGATTTATGGCCACACATCTTTAGTACACTTTTGTCTATAGACTATGAATAAACAAAATGAAATATCTATGGAAGACAACAAAGTCTTTAATAAATATATAGAAAGTGGATTTACCATTTTTGTAAGGACGGGCTAGTTAGCGGCCTGACTGCCGTGTAGGGTTAATTTCGTGAATATCGCTAGTACAGGACATTGAGAGCGCTACCTCTTGCTACCTCTTACCTCTGCTCGTAGTGAGATCCAAGCGCAGTGGTGCTGACGGAGGAGCAAGGCGCCTTGCAGCCCGTTTATAAAGCAGCAGTAAAGCCCTGGGAAAATGAAGAGAAACAAGAAAAAGAAAGGAGGATACACTTACGATCAGAGTCGTAATCAATGTGGAAAGAAATTCTTAGGGGGAAAAAAAAGAGAAAACACTCAGGGAAGAAGAGAATTATAAGAGGAGGCTTACAAGATACTAAAATAACCCGCTTAGAACGAGCCTACGTTTATTTATGAAAAAAAAGCGATATTGCGCAAAAAAGAAACGCAAGATACAAGTTAGAGTGAAATGATAAAGAGGAAGGAAAGAAAGCTGTCTTCTGGTGGCTAATAGCTCGACAAATCAAATAAAAGAGCGAACGGAGCCCTTGCTATCTTGATTGGTTTGTTTTTCGTTTTTCTGCTTCATTTCTGTTCCTAGGTTGAGTGAGGAAAATGATGGGCCAGGGAAATGACTTTTGTGTGGCCGCAGAATGTTTCTGAAAGTAAAGTCACCAGTTAGATATATTGGACCTCCAGACAGCATATGATTTGCTGGTTTAAACTGTCATGCAGCTCATTCAAAAATGACGAACTTGTTGGCGATCGCTGCAAACATCTCTCAGTATTTGTTTTCTGTTTACCGTCCGACAATACCAGATCATTTCTGAATTTCAATTTATCTGCTCACAAAACACCTGAAATCGTTCACTGATTGCTGGAACACTGCCATCTACTTTGTTGGAGCGACCGCTCCGAAAAACAGCCTATTTATTTTTGCAGCGAAACAACTCTAAGTTCAATATCTTATTTTTCAGCCAAGTTTTTCCAACGATTGCGATGTCTACAAATGCCGACGTCACAATCGTCGATAATCGGACATAATTCGTCGTTATTTTTTTCGGCAGAATGCTTTGCATGTTCGATGAAAAGAACGAGCACGCAAACACCCTAGAACCGCCTACTAGTGAATTCTCCTAAATATCTCATGATTGCAATGCACCTCCCGAGCGAAAGGTAGAAGGACTGTAGACGTTCTGTGTGCTGTCAAAGGTTTACATGTCAGTTACGGTATTATGGACCTTCAATGTACGCGTGCGTTTTTCCCTCAGAGTTTATTGCCTTGCAGCTTGAATGGCATTCGCTTGCTTTTCCGAAATGCTATGTATTCTTCCTGGCTGTATCGCGCCAAAAGGGCAGTAATCTTGCTCACAGATATTTTATCGTCATTTACCACTGGGCGTGTAGAGAGGACTCGCTTTATAGTTTTGTATGTCTCAAACTTTGCTTTAAATGGCCATGCTTTCTCCGTGTCAAACTGCAATATTTTGTGTTCAGTGGCTACGTTGCCATTAAAAAAAAAATCTGCTTTCAGAGCTCAGACTGAGAGGAAGTGTCATCTGCCGAGTCAGACACTCTATTATATACCAAGTTATTTAGGCGAGCGGAATCTTCGGCATCATCTTGCCCTGAGTGAAGTGTTTAGATGTCTTTTTCAACCTCGGATGCGACACCTCGCAAATCATCGAGAATGGTCTGCCATTTCTGAAGGGCGGAAGTTGGATGTTCATTTTTTATAATGTTTCTTTAATATCCGATGTCATCTGAAAAACGGATTACTGCTACTCTCTAGCTATTGTAAGGACGTAGCCGTGGATTTCTAAAGCGTTTCCACTTTTATGGAGCATTCGCCTAGATTCGTAGCTCTTTTCAGATAAGGCATCTGAAAGCTGCGCTTTTTATGGACTGAGGTCAGTAATGCTGTCAGCGTTGCCAGATGAAAACAAAAGCAAAGAACAGGATAGGTCGAGATCAAAGCTTTTAGGCATAGAACCGTGACAATTAAGGTACACACCAGTAAATATAAAAGAAGCCCCAAAGAAGGGGGGGGGGGGAGGCTGGGCAGATCTGCTGACCGCCGTGCGGTCTCCCAGTCCTCCCAGGTTCGGAGAAGCACAGGCCCGGCGAGGGGAGGGGAGACGTGATAGGAGGATGTGGGTAAGAGTGGCCTTTGGGTTGGAGCACAAGATGCATTTGGGGGACACCGGCATAAATTTCGAAAGATTGGCAGGTGTAGGCGGCCTTCGCGTCTGCAGGCAACGCCAGACCGACTGTTCTCTGGTAGCGAGGGACAATTGCGAAAGCTCATTTGCCTGCGCTGTGAAAAAAAAAAAAAAAAGTGCCTAAGCCCACCATTGTTTTCCTCGTCGTGCCACCGTGCCCACGGGTGGGAATGCGTCCGAGCAACAAAAGCTGTAGACAATGTTGCAGCTGTACAATCCTGAAGAATTCTACTCACACGAATGCGCGCATCGGCTGGCTGGCATGGTAGGGTGATGGGTCAAAACTTGTCGAAGCTTATTCTTCTTTTTAGAGCACTTAATACTTTGCCAATGAACGGGCTCGGAAGCTGACAATCCGTTGCGAGCAGCATTCCCATGCAGGCACCGAAGAATTGAGGAACTGTTTTCCCGCGTCACCCGCTGTTTCCCCCGCCCGCTGTTTCCCTCGTCGCGTCACCATGCTCACTCCCAAATTTTACTGTCGGAACCCACCCAAGATACCAGAGTAAGATGTTTTTCACATCTCAGGTCTCCGTTTCTCATGATTTTCATTTTCTGAGCCGTTATCCGCAAATATTTTTATTCCTGTGAATATATTACCAATGTAGTAATTTTGTGCAGAAATTAACATAGGTAAGAGACACCACGGCAACATTACAAAAACTGGTGCCTCTCTATGGCATCGGTGAACATTTGGATTAGACCCCGAAGTGATTACCTAAACTGCAGGCTTGCAAAGGACACACTAAAAACAACTTCATCATAAAGTGACGTCTTACGCCGGACAGGTACAACGCAAAAGAGGGAAAAAGGAAGCAGAACACTGAGGAAGCAGGTGATAAAGAAACAAGGGTGGCCTACATTGTTTGAGCGAGAGTCACTCTTTGTAGAACGCTAAAAACAAAATTATACAGGAAAAAAAGTGTCGAAACTGATTGAAATTAACGGCCGCCGCGGCGGCTCAGTGGTTATGGTGCTCGACTGCTGACCCGAAAGACGCGAGTTCGATCCCGGCCGCGGCGGTTGAATTTCTTTGGAGGAGAAATTCTAGAGGCCCGTGTACTGTGCGATGTCAGTGCACGTTAAAGAACCCCAGGTGGTCGAAATTTCCGGAGCCCTTCACTACGGCGTCTCTCATAGCCTGAGTCGCTTTGGGACGTTAAACCCCATAAACCAAACCAAACCAATTGAAATTGACAATGCCGGAAATATTCGGGCGAAAGCTACTCTGCAAAAAAAGTGTAGTGACAAAAATCAGCACGAAAAAAAGAAAATAAATGCATGTGTACAAGTAGCAATGGGAGAAGAAAAACTCCCATCAGAGCCTAAAATATGAAGAGCCATTAATGTTCTGAGTTGCCCGGCCATAGCGGCGCGAGTGACTTTCGAACCCTTCCTACCCAGTAGACATAGCGGGGAAACTGGGACAACAAAGTCACCCATCCCGGCCTCTCTTCCCCCTTACTTGGGTGTACGAGTTGACCTCCAAGGTGATGTGACCATCGTGAAACATACTGCACTTAGGGCACTGAGAGCGAAGAAATTATTGCAGCACAGAGAAATAGAGGAGATAAAGCAGGAGTAAAAACGGAGAGAACGTAAGGAAGCTAAAAATCAAGAAAGAGTAAGTAAAGCGCTCGAAACGAGATACCGTGTGTTGAAACCTTGGCCGACACTAAGGCAGTATCACGCACCTTTCCTCTCATTGCGGGCGCCTGCATATGCGAAAGATGAATTATTCTGCAGTAGGTCAGGTGGAGAGGTAACAACTGGGCCGATCGATTCCTGCGCTCATTTCGAAGCTCACGAATACTTTATGGGCTAGCGCTTTGGAATAGAATCCTGCTGGGGTTTCCAGGACGTCTGGCAACATTTTGGCCACATATATCTGGGCTTGCGTCTACAGTGCAGCAATGGCTGAAAAAAAAACATAAAAGAAAGCCTTATGACCTGACAAGTTGAAAAAAAAAGCGATGTTAGCTCATCACAAAAAAAAAGAAAAGAATTTTGAATAAAACAAAATAGCCTTCAGTGGGAAGAAATAAAGCAACGAAGAAAAATCGACACTCATAGACTATCCTTCTAATAGGAGAGAATCACGAACGTGGCAAGAGTTCTTCGTTCTCTCTTGGCTCTCTCGCAAATGCCGAAACGCATAGTAACGTCACGTAAAGTAAAAGGGGCAGCAGTGACCAACTCACAATGCGATTTTGTGCACAGCTGTTTTCAGCTGCTCAACATTCCAGGTCATAAAGACTTGGGCTCATAAAAAAATTTTAACCGTGGGAAGTGCCTTTCTTTCTCTCTTTTCATTCGCGGATTATCACTGCTGCGACAGACCAGACCACAGGTATTGAGCTAATGTGCTTATCTGTAAGCAGAGCCAGATATAATCACCTGTTCGCTTACATGAGCTGCAAGTATCACAATACTGCATAATTTCAATTAAACAGAATATGAGGTAATCTGGAGCAAATTATCGGTGGTTTGTCTTCAGAGGATGGAGCGAAGGAATGTATTGCGACATCTGAAGTGAAATTGTGCTTCAACAGTGTTGAGAAAAAAATGAGATATCCCAAAACTTGTGCTCAGCACAAGCACCTGCAGATGTTTGTGTGTCTCCGGCGTCGTTTGAAATTTCCGGTAAACAAAAAGTTCTGTTGGAGCACGAAATAATGCCGAGGAGAACGATCAGTTTCGTTGATGGCAGTCATCAGTGGATATGATGAGCAAGAGTACCGTCAGACCGGCGAGGGAGTCGCATCTGAAACTTGTTTGCCCTCTCTCCTCAGTTTCCATTTGGGTCTGCCTCATCCAACCTGTCATCAGAAAAAGAAAGCTCTCAAGGGAGATGCCAACCCTTTTAGAGAGCTCCTGTGGAGCTTTTCTGTGGTGCTCAAATAGAGGACTGTCTTTAAACTAAGACGTACCTTGGGTTGGTCATTTCATCCTCAGTACCACCAGCTCCACGGCCCTGCAGTTTTAAGGAACTCATCGAAAAGTGCATTTTCTTTCACTGCGTTCCTAAGGAAACTTACTGTTTCGCTATCGCAGAATGTTTAATTGTAATCAAAATGTTGCGGTCATTCTGCTTACTGATGAACTGGTATCGAGGGCAGTGAGCATGGAGAGAGTTTTTATGCGCTGGTCTAAAAGGCAAGCGCATATCCCAGTAAAAAAAAAAAATGGCTAAGCGAGGCATGGGTCCAATAAGTGAATCTGTGGGAGCCGGTGGATAGGCGGTTGGCGGTGGATGCTTCCTACGCTTTCGCTCCAGCGTGATCCTTAAAGCACGAACCTCGTTCAAGATGACAGTTCCGGAAGCTGAACGTTCACCTCCTATGCGTTGTCGCGGGCGCCATTCTCGCTGCTGCGAGGTCTTTGTTGCCTGCCGTTCCTTGGTGTGGCTACGCCACTGATCAGCTTCTTACTCGGCGGTTAGTGCAGCTGCGTCTTATCGACGGTGAGCCTTGCGCGCACTAACGCGACGAGCGTCCTTTCCATATATTTTGTGTTCCCATCAACTCTGACAAAGCGCTGCTCGTCTGGACTCGCTCTGGACTCTCTGTATCTTTCCGTATATAGTTTTTCAACTCAACCTTGAGGGAAGGGTAATAACAGGGAAGAGGCTGACCAGTCTACGTGGGCTAGTTTTTCTGTTCGTTATTATTGTTCTTTGACCACCGCCTGCAGAGGGAATCTTGGATGAGTTCCTTCTAATCGAGCACATCGCTTCCGAGCTGCGGCCGCTCAGCGAGTGGTCGAAACACGTTACTGATTAGACTCACTCATGTGGCTAATGGCGTTCGCGGCTAAGATAACGAGTGGCGGGTGGCATAACATCGTTGATCTCTTCGCATCTCTTCGACAAAATTTTTGTCGTCCTGGCATAATGAGACTTTTCTATAGTTCTGGAAATACGTCTGATGTCACGACAGAACTGTCTCGGTCAATACACTGGACTGGGAATACCAAAAAAAAAAATCTGTCATTACTACAAGAATTTCTGGTATTACTGGAAAGTAAGTACCGAAGATAGTACCAGAAAATTTCCTCGCACGGCATGCATTTTGTCGTGTTTTTCTCTAATTATATGTAGCTGTGTCGGAGAGTCATAAAGATGTAGTAGTGCACCGGCAATACGCAATTAACTTTATTGCGCTTTGTTTCTTCGGCTTTTGGGGTCAACGTATCACATTCTCTGTTACCCCTGCCCTTACCACCATTACTTCCGCCACCACTTTTTGCCACGGCCAGCGACAAGGGTTCACCCTATACGTTGGCCGCCTCAAAGAAACGCCGGCGCAACGACGGGCAGCTCCCCGCCTCCGCATGTATCCATCGATACCAGGGCGCGCAACGACACGAATAAAGGAAGCAGCAGCACCAGCCAGCAATCGAACCACTGTCGTCAGCCAAGCGTGTCACATTTAAAGCACTCTCTCGCTGCGGGCTTCTTCGACGCCTATTAGGGCAGAGACTCGCCGCCGCCGCACGTTCTCACATACTGACAAAACCTTCCCCCTTCCCCTCTGCGTGCGTTCATTAGCTGAGGAACGTGAGCCGGCATAAGCGCGCTCGGCGCACTGGCTACAAGGCTGCAGCAGCGGCGGTACAACACAGCTATTTCCGTTCACGTTACAACCTTTCTCCTCTCTTTTTTTTCCCCAACCCGCGGCTCTCCCAACGTTCCCGCCGCTTTGCTGCCGCGCTGCTCGTCGCCACGCGCCCTGGAATGTTGGACTAAGCGCCGAAGTGTGATGCATGAAGTGAACAGCGAACGCGATGCTGAACGTTCCGAAACGCACACACGTACAGACACGCCTGTGTACACGAACGAAAGCGAACGACGCAGTATCGCTGGCGAGATACCCGGCAGCAGCGTTAATTTTACCAGCGATGCGACACCGTCGGCACCAAAAGGCTGGAAAAGGGTACCCTGTCCCATGAAGCTTTGTCACGTATTACGCTTCTTGTAAATCGATCACTACTCTGTGTGCAAGGAGAGCTCCGCGATAGAGAGGACGTCGCACTGATCTTCGTGCAAGTGCTGCTATGCGTGCACTGGCACCTCGTATCGTCGTCCCGTTGTCTCTACCTTTGCGAGTGGGGAGGCCTGAAAGGCATCGCCGCAATCCAGCAGATTTGACTGTTTAGTTTCGGCAAGTGTTCTCTTTCTCCGACCACTCGTCGGGCTGGGCAGAACTGCGTATAACTTTGCAGAACTGTTTTAAGGCGGAAGCCTTTAATGTCTCATCGTTGTAAGCAGCAGTTGTCGACAGAAAATGTCACGCTTTTCAATTGGTGGAAACGGTCGTGACGTCACAGTGCGCGAATTTCAAACGGGGCCAATTGCACTTTGGCTAGTAACCATGCAACCAATTGAAGGGATCGTATAGTGATGCTCCAATGAAGTGGGACTGAGCTTAGTTAATTGCTTAATTACCCAATTAACCTAATTAGCTTTACTAGTCAGGCCATATAAATAAATAAAACCGATTAAGAAATTGGTCGAGCTCAGGAATCGAACCCCGGTCTTCGGCGTGAGAGACGAGCATGCTATCCCCTCAGCCATGCCAGCTCGATGGTTTGGAACGAACAAAGGCGCATCTAGTGAATACGATGTCTTCACTCACTCTCATCCTCCTCCATTCCCTTCCGGCGAGGTTTAGGTGTCCACCGACAAATGAGAGACAGATACATTTCCTTTCCTCAAAAACCAATTTATCGACGAGCGAGGCATAGAACCGAATGGGCGATGGCGTTCTATGGACTCCTTGGCAGCGTTGCAAGACGCTGTCGCGTTCCACACTCAGGGGCGAAGCTTAACATCTTAACCACACATCAGTGACCACACTTTAGGTCAAAAAAGTGCCCCCCTGAATTTTGACGGGTGTCCACCGAGATATGTGAGACAGTTACTGCGTAATTTCCTTTCCTCAAATACAATTTTAATTTTCTTCATTACGGCTCCTCTTTATCTATCTTCTTTCACTCCCACTTCCTCCCTTCCTCTACGGTGCGGTTCAGGTGTCCACCGAGATGACAGAGAATTACTGCGCCATTTCCTTTCCTCAAAAACCGTTGCGTTCAAGGCATCGCGCCGAACGGGTGGTGGCGTTAGGTGGACTCCCTGGCAGCGCTACAACGCGCTGTCGCGATCCACTCCTAAAGGCGGAGCTTAAGCGTCATTAATCAGCAGTTAATTAGTATTCAGCCATTAATCAGTAATTAGCAATTAATTAGTGATTTGCCATTACTTAGTAATTAGTACTCAATTATATGTGACGCCACCAGTGCCACAGAAACAGCGAAGGTGGTGCGGAAAACGCTTCCGCCTCTACCCACTTTAGACAGTCAAAGTGCCCCCTGATTTTTTAAAGCGATATCCGAAAAATCGTCCTTATGTTTGGGGGGCTGATATGACAGGGTTTTGATTCAAGCGGCTAATGGCAGAGCTACTGGCACGACTAGGCTTGCGTTTATCAAGCGGCAAATGCTTCATCGTAGCGGCCCTTAAGCTAGGCAATGAATTAAGGTAGATCATTCGGGGACCAGTCCACAGGTGGAAACAGCCCTGAAACAGGCCCTGTAGCAGAGGGGACACAACACAGCGCTATCCATTCGTATGCTCCGTCTCTTGTGAGCGCTGTTTTCATCTGCCGATCATTTCCCAATCAGGCTCACTTTTCGCCTTGACAAGGCAGTTCTTGTCTCGTAACAGTCCTCTCGCATCGCGCGTATAAGCACACAGAAAAGTCTCTCTACGCTGGCACCGTGAACACATCAACCTCATTTAAGTGTCCTGGAGATATTTTAGTACCTCGAATTCTGTAGCGGTTGGAAGCAGCGCGTTTCCTTAGAATTTAGTGATTGGACGCACAAGCAAGATTATTATATTATTCCTGGCCTCAACGATTTATCAAAATGTTAAAAAAATTTTCTCATACAAAATTAATGTCCTCTGCATGGAGAATAAAAACTGCAAAGAGGGACAGTGAACCCAGTGTTGCTTTTGTAGGAGTCCTCACATGGGACAATTAAACTGCTCCTGCCGTTAAAGCAAGGTACCGTCATGTCTTGTCACTCACCAGTAAGCCCCTTGTTTACCAGTATGTGACAGCGCACAAATTTCGCCAGATGACCCAGTCTGACGTTTTGCTAATGGCAAGTTTGCTCTTTGTGCTGCGTGTCTACATATTCAAAATTGTTTTGGCGCAGAAATTATTATAATAATAGCTTGCGTTTCTAACACACACAAACACAAAAAAAAACACGTAGCTTCTCTTTAGTCGGCAGCTCGTGGTCCTCAGCAAAACAAACCGAAAGGGTGTTTTGTGGCCCTCCGAGGAATAAAAAATAATGGGGTCCTTGTACTACGTCAATTCAAAGACTGAATTTACAAGAAACGAAAAACAACACCAAACGGTTACAGCAATCAAACCCGAGTTTCCATACCTCGAAGCAATTTTTGGTCCGAAAGCGTCCATGTGCCATTACAGCAAAAATTCCCGCCTAACGATAGGTATGCGAAAGATCCTCCCCTCTCTGTACTGTCACTTCTTCCTGAGTTTTCTCCGCGTGGTACGTTTAGACTGATAGAATCAAACTCCACCTCTATCGTCAGCAGTTCTTTCGACGCGAAAACAGCAGCGCAACAAAGACGCCTGGTTTCACTTGGTTCATGTTTACTTGCCGATATTTTCTCGGAGCTGCTACTTTTCAGCGCTCAGAGGTGTTATTCCGAATGGTGTTCACAAGAAATTGATTCATTTGATAATACGCACAGCATCCCGCGCTTTCTTACTTCATTGAATTTATTGGGTTTGAACAATCAATCGCTTCATCACCTTGTTAAGGCTAGAAGCCAACAAAAAAAAAACTTTTTGCTCCTTGAAGCCTCAGATTTTTATGCTAGAGCTCACTGATTTTCTTCTTCGCAGCAATCGTGGTGTTTTATGAGGACAGCAACAACAACAACAACAATCGTGGTACCTTGCGCAACACTGCCCTAACGGCATGCATCGCTGTCAGCTTGCCATGCTCTGGAGCTTTTGGCCACCGTGACGGACTAAGTGTCTTGATAATGCACGAAAGAGAAATAGCTAGCATAGCACAATAAAGGAAAAATAAAATAACAGCAGGAGGAGAATCATCGCAACAAGCCTGTCAGCTACCTGCGCGTTGCCATTTGGGAAGTGTAGCATTTTACACTGCCGACTTTTTTTTAGCTGGCTCCCAAAATTTTCGCGTCGTGCAGTATGAACTTAATAAAAAGTTCCTTTGGAACACCGCATATGTCATTGGCCACCGCATTTCTTGACTAGCATTGCTGTGCCGAGAAAAGAAAGGCAAGGAAAATAAGCTTTCATTATGAACTTGAAACAATTGATAGCAATAGCAACCTCTAGCCGCGGAAATTTTGACGAGTCATTCAGCGGGATGCCGGACGTAAGATATCCACGCAAGAAACAGTAAGAACAAGGGATAGAAACATATGTGTGTCAAATGCCACCTTCCTTACAAACAGCTCAAATGCTGAAGGAAATGAAGCGAACAATACCGACTGTGTGCTTTCACCCGTAAATGAAGGGAATTCCATTACCCTACCTTCCGAGCACTGCAATGGCTCTGACAACAAAGCACTGAGCGTCCGAGCTCGGCGACCTGGTGGACCTAAGATGCGGTACCCGAAAAAATGGCTCTTACTGTGAACTAAACAGTCTCTAATGGGAATGCGAGAGCAATAGACGAAATATCCTCAGGGCGTCAGCTGCACACTGCTGATTCATTTCGCCGAGAGGTTCGACCACACGCATTCTTCCGTGCCTAAGATCGTCTGCATACAGGTAAGTCTGTCTGTCTAGACCGAACACGATGACGATGTTAATTTGCACTCTGATAACAAATTTACTTCCTGCCGCCATGAAAGTTTTGGTGTGTTTGTTTTCTTCTCATAACGCATCCTGTTAAATTATTAAAATGAATAAAGATATTTTTATGTCAAAGTTTTATAAAAACGTACATTAATTTTCAACTTAATTAGGAGCAACGTTTAAGAGGTATTTATTGAATTTGATGAGTGGCGCAAAAAAAATTCAGAAGGGTCAAATGTTTATATTTTATTAGCACTTATCTTTCCTTCCTGGACAAGCCGCTAACGATAACAGTGCGTCCCCTTCCTTGATAATGGCGACCCAGACTCCACAAAGACTAGGTAGTCTAGACTCACGTGATTGATATAAATTTTCAGGGACACCAATGGTAGTTGTTGGATCCCACTCATACCGCCAGCAGGTGAATGCGGGGTGTCACATTGAGGCATACTACGGCAACAGCGGTTCTCAATGAATGTATAAACACACTTAAAAATGACCTGAGTGGAGTTGGAATGGATCTTTGCATTATATTGCCACGCGCCTAACGCGCCGCGCGGCCTCCGCGCTGAATCGAAGACGACGACGAAGCGGCGGTGGACTCTCGCGGCGCGCTTGTTCTGTTTTGGTGTCGTGGAAGCTGGCTCTATAATTAAAAGAAGGCTCCCAGTCTTGGGTTCTTGCCGACGCCTACCTTCGCGGCTCCTCTGGTCGTGACACTGGTGGAGGTGCGACCGATGCTCCCTACTCCTGAGGACGACTCGACACGCCCGCCTCTTGTGACCACCCCCGTCCATCGTGCCAGCCGAAGGATCCGAGGCCTGTCCCCCGAGGCCCTCGAGGTACTGCCGCCGAAGTTGCCCACTTCTTTATGCACGACATCGTGCTTAGACACGGCGCCCCATCGGCCATCATTACTGACCGAGGCAAGGCGTTTACAGCCCGACTTCTACGAGACGTCTTAACGCTTAGCCATACTGCGCATCGACGAACAACAGCGTATCATCCCCAAACCAATGGTCTAACGGAACGGCTCAACAAAACATTGGCGGACATGATCTCGATGTACGTCGACGTTGAACACAAAACCTGGGATGAGGTCTTGCCGTACGTCACCTTCGCATATAATACCGCGACGCAGGAAACCACCCAGTCACCCCGTTCCGTCTCGTGTATGGCAGAGAGGTCCGCATGATGCTAGACGCTATGCTGCCGTATGGCGACGCAGAGCTCCCCCCTGAAGCAGGCCACTTCGTGGAACAAGCAGAGCATGCCCGTCAGCTGGCCCGCTTGCACATCAAGGACCAGCAATCCGCCGATGCCCGACACTATAACCTTCGGCACAGGGACGTGCACTACGAGCCCGGCGACCACGTGTGGGTGTGGACACCCGTGCGCCGCAAGGGATTGTGCGAAAAGTTTATAAATAGGTACTTTGGCCCGTACAGAGTCCTGCGCCGCCTGAACAGCGTCAACTACGAAGTTGTACCCTATGGAACTGTGATCGTCGGCCCTCAGCGTCAACGGCCTGAAATTGTGCATGTAGTGCGCTTAAAGCCGTACTTTTCGCGTGACTGAGCGCTGCGTTCACGCTGTGTTTCTTACCTTTTTCCCCTTACCCCACGTGTGACCTTGACTCTCGCCGCATTTCATTTAGCGCACGTTGTATAGTTCACCTCATCCCTATTCTTCTTGTTTTTGCTCCTCCTCCTCTCACTGTACATACCCCATTCTACATCGAGACGATGTTTTCTTTCGCGGGGGGGAATAATGCCACGCGCCTAACGCGCCGCGCGGCCTCCGCGCTGAATCGAAGACGACGACGAAGCGGCGGTGGACTCTCGCGGCGCGCTTGTTCTGTTTTGGTGTCGTGGAAGCGGGCTCTATAATTAAAAGAAGGCTCCCAGTCTTGGGTTCTTGACGGCCTACCTTCGCGGCTCCTCTGGTCGTGACAATATACTCCAAAGGACCGAAAGAAGACGTTTCATGCACATAAAAAACTGAATTCTATATTACCTATTTCAGTTCTTTCACTCCAAGCTAAGCAGGCATTGCCTTCTCGACTTCTCTACGTTTTATTTTTTGTCTCGTCTTCGTAGAGTTGTTTTCTAATAGAACCAAGAAACTTGCCTGGGAGTTGGGCGTTAAGAGGAGCTGGCGGATTTCGAGTCATTCAAAACTGGTAAATAAAATGAAGCAAAGCTCGGTAAATATAAATGAAGCGAAGGTCGAGAAGCCAGTGATGAAGACATTTCTCCCTATTTCGGCGAAACAGTCCGACAGTGCTTTTAGGCGTTCGTTCCCGTGCTGAAAAAGCCATTGTAATGGAACAAAATAACTGTATAAAGTGCGCCGCTTAAATGTCGCGAGAGACCTGCTGCAGCCCAACGCTTAACCGTACAAATGGGTGGTGCTCCTCGAAGGGTCTGTCCATGAAATTTGCAGCGTTAAAAGGCAAACAAGCTATAATTGGCTGCTGCGCGCTGTTGACCTATACTTACCCTCGTCCCTTCGACCACCAGCGAGAGGTATTCTTCTGACTTGCTGGCTCTAGGTTTCTCATGGATCCCCGCGGGAGCTCGTAAACGCCTATTCGCAGCAATTCACGCAGCTCCTGCGAAGAATCCTCGATGGCAGAGATGTTCGCGAAAGACATGAGGGTGCTTTAGAGCTGTTCGCCCCATGGGGCCATCGAAATCGGCTTGCCTCCATCGTGTCACAGCCCACACACTGGAGCAGTGAACGGACTCGGGAGGACTGACGGGTTATCGACCCCTACATGGAGTGAGTTCCCGCTAAATCGGTTTACGCTGCGTTTCGCATAGTTGTGAAACATAATCGCCTCGCACATAATGATAGCACTTTTCAGCGTGCGTTAACATTTATTACTCGCTTTGGGACGCGTTGAACAATTGCCAGATGTGATCAGCGTTCAGTTCTTCACGGATACAATCTTGTTAGTGTTGAAGACCTTCGTTCTGGCCCTTCACATAACTCGAACTTGCTAACAAAAATAGAGCAAAAGTTGAATGTTGTTAATTGGCGCAATACCGATTTCTCGAATTTAGCGGCGCTAACAAGATAGATACATCAGAGTTTTTTAATGCAAATACATTAGATAGCTTACTGCGGAGGTAATCACTTTTACAATGATTCCTTCGCAAAGAGTTAAGCACCAACAAATTGCGTTGAATCGTTTCTGTAACAAGGAAGGTGAGGTCCTATACGTTCCGCAAAACTTGCGCCCGACTCTGCCGCAAAAGCGAGCTGTTCGAACTTTGTGCAAGGATACTTTATCCGAACACACTTACCGCGTAAGCGCTTTCTTCATGAGGGAAGCGAAGTAAAACGTAAGCGACGCAATAATCTTCCGCTAAAAAAAATGTTTCTTTTGTTTGAAGGCCTGAAGCCTTTCGAGATGAATGAGAAATTAACTTTGACGTCTCCTTGAACCACCAAACTTCGCTGATAATGTTCGCTGACAAGGGGCGCTTCAGAGTTGAATCATTCTAAGAACAAGACAGGCCGCAGCCTTGTTCAGCGAAACGTGTCTGGACATAGTTGTGTCAGTTGTGTGCAATGGACATAGTTGTGTCAGAAAACAAGACTGGGCTTTTCTTGTATGCCGCTGCACGTTTTGGTAACAGGTAGCGCCGACTCTGACTTGACGCTGACTTTGACATGGTTTTGCTAGAACATAACTTGTGGCTTGCTGCATCACTGATGCCCGTCAAAAAAAGAGGAATGTCAATAATCTTGTCTGCACAGAACAAAGTCGGACAGCATACAACGTCTTAACTCGGTAAACAGAAGTAGTAAAGTACAGTCCTAAAAACAGAAGCAATTCTGCAGCAGCAGTTTCAAAAGACATAGCTATACGTGGCCTCATTGTCACAAACAATTCTTTTCTAAATGTGGCAGAAGACTTTAGACATTCAGAAAAGAGAATAAAAAAGCATTACCATACTAACAAACCTGTTCCTTGATGTATTGTTAAATGCAGATATTTACGTATAATACATGTCCTCAGCGCAACATTCATTAGACGAAGCAGCTAAGTGGTGAACGCTGATGATGGTACTGTGTTTACCGGCTGATATCAGGGGCACAAAGTTTAGTTTAGTCGAACCTTATTTTAGTACATATTCTAGCGCATGGAAAATGAAATCTGGAGGCGTCATGTTGTTTTTCTTGCTCCTCATTTTCGGAATAGTTGGGAGTTTCTCGAGAGTATAATGGTCAAAAGAAGCGACGAAAAGCCGCAAACTCAGACCATTTTAGTGCTCGAGTAATAGAAATTTCATAGCACTTCTTTCTGCAGAAATAACAAATAGCAAGGACGCACACTATTAAGCACGAAAACGGCACTTCATTTGTCCACTGTATATAAAACTTAGAATGAAATATGCACTGAATTTGGATTAGACATGCTTGAAAGCAGGAGGTCATGGGAGCGAGATTGCAAAATTTTAAAATGTCCTTTGGTAGCCATTCCAAAACCAATCTCGGATAAGGCTAAAGTAAGCTGGGGTGGTAGTAGGTGTTGAGGAAGAGGAGGAAAAGAAAAAACCTTTATTATGGAACTATACCGTGCTCGTCTTCTTGAGTTGAGCCCTCAGTCCAGGGCTGCATGTGCTGCCGCGATGCTGCATGCCAGCCAGAGCAGTTGTCGCTGGTTCAAAACCGAAAAATGTTTCAACAGCAATGAATGCTCATGTACCAGTAAACAAAATAACTATCGCTCGTTCAAATAGAAGAGGAGGTTAAATAGAACTTTACTAAGGAGCTCAAATTATTCTTAAAGAGCAATTCAGCACATGTATCCCGCATAGTGATAGTACTCAGCTGTATTTTGCTCTTCCCATCTGCATTCCTTATTTCTTCCCTTTCCTCTGGTTCGGTGGAGCGATCCGGTATTTCCTCGTCGCTAACCTCTCGGCCTCCTTTTTTCTTTCTACCTCATAGAATGAACGAAGGAAAAAAATCAGTTGGACATTGGAACACTCACCCTTCAAACAGCATAAGCTACACGCTTTAGTACGCAGGAAGCGCAATGGTTCAGCCACAAAACACGCAAATAAATAAAGGAAGTAACAGAATAACGAACTGATACCTTCTGTAACACTTGGAGGAACCTGTAATGAAAAAAAAAAACTTTTCTGCCTACAAAACTGTCCCGAAAAAATTCATCCTGCCGACCGCATCAGCTAATTCTGTGCCAATTCTATAAGCACTCGCGGCTTCGTGATGGACTTCTGCTAAGCGCCCTTTTGTAAACGAGCACCAGTGTGCGATCTAGATATAAAAATAATGTATAAGGGCTTCCACTCTTTCGCCGTAGCTTATAAAGGAAAGAAGGGTAACTTGACGACAGCAGGACACCTCTTAGTATACGGAACACAGTTTCTCCGTCATTCATCTGCACAAGAAGAAAGGCTGTAGCATGTTGGGAGCTGGGCTGTTGCCTGATGTCCGGGTCGGTCTGGCCAGAAAACGGGCGAATTTGCATTCGGAATCAAGGAGCCCCATACGCGCGCTGCACGCTGACCTCTTTGAATACGCCTGCGCTTCCCTTCCAGCTGTCGGTTTCACCAAAAAGCCACCTGATCCGAGAAGAACAAACTCGTGATTACAGAGGCTTCCCGGATCCATACTTGAATACCTGCGAAAAGAAAAAAAACATGGCATTTAATGTTGCACTTTAACTGGTTGTTGTGTATTGTTCTTCAGTCTTGTATTCATGAGCCCCGCAACCAGGGAGAGCAGCTTCTTAACATCTAAACCAGGGCTCAGACCTTTGAGTGATTTCGTATCAAGCGTTAAATAAGTGAATGTGTAAATGAGATTCCACAGCAATGACGGAGCTCCCAGTTGAAGGGCTTGATACATAAGAAAAAATCACAATGTAGCCTGCACCCACATCTAAAACGGCTTCAACGGTGCTCCAGTAGGATATGCTCATGCTGGAGTGGAACATAAAAAAAAATTCAAAATGTTGGACAGATTTGCATCGAGGCAAGATATCTATAGCTGAAACACGATAAAGCAAGCACCTGAGGGACCTTTACAAGAGCAACTGAATTCCACCAATGTCATCCTCACCACCATTTATTGACACTAAACAGCCCCTAAGTTGGGGTATTACATACAGGGAGGAGGGGGGGGGGGGGGGGGTCCAATGTTGGAACTATGGTTAAAACTGCGTGTCTTCCACAGGTGTAATAAACTATATAATGTAAACTTCACCTTTCTAGCATGAGAAGAACGCCCACCAAAAGTAAGAGGTGTAAAATAGGTTGTGGGCATCCCCGTTCTGCTTGCTCAAGTCGTGTGCAGCAGTGAAGAGGGGGCGAAGGCTGTATGTAAAAACTACATTTGCCGTCTCATGGCTAGTCGAGCCCATAAATATGAAAATTAATGTGAAGTGAAGAAATATTGCAGTGCGCACAGAGCAGAGCGCCTAAACAAAGCATCCCACCTGATGCAATGGGTTGCAGATAACATGGTGGGAGCCCTCTGTATTTCTATCTGAAACGCTAGCCTTGAAGGTAGTCAGTGTATAACGCAACAGTCTCAGGGACAAATAAATTAAAAATTGCCTGCGTGGCGACCAAACTTCTCTCATTAGTTGAAGAGCACACCTTCCCTACGAATGCAGTGTTAAGCTGCGCAATAACTTTAACGCCGAAGATTTCTTTGCAGTTTACACATCAGGAAAGAGGGTAGACGCAGTTAGCGGTAACACTTCAGCGCCTGGTTGAGCGGCTTGCGTAACTGCAGTACTGTCGCAGTGTCAGGACCAGGTCTCACATAGTGTAGTCATCCTGTGTTTGCGACGCGCCTGCACGTGGCGCTCTGCGAGCCGCAGAATAAAGTACTCAAGAGTTTCCGTTTAGTGTGCTTGACGCTATGCATAATCGGGAGTGTCCACTCCCGAGCCTATCTGTGTAGGATTCTTATACACCGTGAGATGGGCGCGACAGTGGCTGTTTGAAGTCACGGCATATTACGACACCAATGACAAAGAGGAAAGCCGTCGCATTTTTCTAGGAGCAAGTGTAATATAGAGCCATAGTTTCAAGGCGTCGTCTGTGCATGTAACAATTTCTGAACTATCTCGCTTCAAAGTCCCTGTGCGTCAGCGTTGGTTCCTGCTTCTGCGTTTGATTCTGCTTACCCTCAGTGCTTCCACGCCCGACCCTCATGGGCTCAGGGACGCACAACGTCGGAACCTATCTGGCGCATGGACCAACTTTGGCCACGGAGGCGCGGCAAGAAAGGAAACGACTCCCTCGAGATCCCTTCCTACGTCTCGAGAGCGATAATCCCGCGTCGATCTGCAACGACCCATTAAACAGGACACGATCTCCGGCTCTCTACCACAAAACTACAGAAATGGGGACACTTTCCACACAGATAGAAGGTCAGAGGGCAAAATGTCCTCTGGATTTGTCGAAGGCAGCGCAGAGGAAGACTTCCGAGACACAGACGGGAAAGTAAAAAGGAAAGTCTGGGGCAGGACGACCCGGCGAAACAGCGAGGCAGTTTGTTCAGGAGATTAGAAGTATACTCGGTCTGGATGGCGTTGTCGCGTGTCTGGCAGTGAAGATCAAACGACATGTCTGAGGGCTTGAGTACTCTGACCAATGAGGAAAAAAATAAGCCATTGAAGAAGTCGACACGACGTGTAGAAGTTTTCAGCAACCTAAGTTTAGGTAACTTCAATCGCTGTTTTGACGTATTACGTCACCATGCCGAGTAATGTTACTAGTACACTGTCTTGAATAGCTGCCTTACCTCTCTTGGAATGTTTCTGGCTAGGCTTTCTCCAGTTCACTTTTCATATCCTACAAAGGTTGAATGAATACATCCGAACGCGTATGGTTATAGTTAAGAACAAGAAAGTTTGAATCTCAAAAGGCTAGCTGATATAGTAGGCCTGAGTAACAAATTTCCTTAATGCAGGTCAACACGCCTAATCTTAAACGACAGGATCTGTACTCGCACGCAATTATTAAAGCAGCCTTCATTGTTTCACGCTTTCTGAGAGTTATTTAGGTGAAAAGGTACAATCGCTTTTAGAGACTGGACTTGCCGAAGTTGTTACCTGCACTGCGCCCGCCTTACTAACGGACGGAGTAAAGCTTACTACCTTGTTGAGCACCGTAGCGAGCACTTGAGTTCAGTTCCGCTCCGTACAGCCTCGGGTGTTCCAGAATATACCGCACTTTGTTATGTAAGCTGACGCTTTTCAACACACAGTGGCTTTGTTTTGAAAACGGGAGAATTGCATGGAGTACTCGTAAATGTTAGATGCAGTTTACTGGACTTCACTACGTTGAGTTTGCACAAGATCTCCGTTTGCGGAAGCACTTTTGCGCCAGCTGAGCACCATAACTGTGAAATGTTTTTGTTTCTTAGATATCGTCTACCTATTTTCGGTATTTAGCTCTACTAGGGTCTCCAGCCGGTGTAAAAATGGCTTCGGCGGCGCAGCTAACGTTGCAGCTTGCCTTACAGGAGACTCCAGCGTTGAATTGCACGTGAATCGAATCGGCATCTTACCAAGTCGAGCAAGGAGCACTCGTTGTCAATTATATGTTCCGTGTCACAAAATCCAGTCGAACTTATTCGTCCTCATCTTTGATGGCGATAATGATGGTGACTTTTTTTATAGCACCACAACCACCACCACCACCACCACCACAGGACGTTCTCCCTATTCCGCTGCGGCTCGAATGCCACCATTCGAATGCCAGCAACCATTATGCAGCCCAGAGAACGCGTCAACGTTACTGGGTGACCTCTATTTTCGCTGCTGCGCCATTGCATTCTACCTCTACCGCGCTAATGCCCAGCGTGTTAGTGTAGCCCCTGTTCGAGCGCTGAGCTCACGTGAGAAACGAAAGTGGATTATGATCTGAAACAATCCTAACCGACGAGCCAGAGATATGCATATGTTAACTTCTTCAGTATCTAGATTACCACCATGGCCTCTCTATCGAAATATGGCTGGTGGTTTAGTATTGCTAAGCAGGAAAGATTGCGCGAAAGCTCCGTTTTGCACGGTGTCGACCTACCTGAAAGAGCGATCGAGGTTTCACCGACCTAGGAATCCAATTATATGCGTCTTCAACTTTTTCACCGTCCGTGCCAATTTACCCAACGCACGCCGGCGGCCTATGCTCCAGTGCCGCCTTTCTGCAGCAATGTTGTCAACGCCAACGCGCATTGTTCTAGTGCCGTGCTTCTGTCACAACGTTGCCCACATGAACGCAGGCAGCGCACATATCTCTGTCACTAGCGCCAAGCACGAATATTAGTTTCATAGTAATATTAGTTGATGAAACAGACGATGTGCAATGTACAATGTGTGTTTGTGCTGGAGTTTAGCAGACGGCGTGTTAGGCTGCGGCGATAGCCTTGGGCTCTAGCGCAGTGGCCAACGAATCTTACTGTTCGCGCCGCCGAGGGTTCAGTCCCTGTCACAAATTTTTGATTAACTTTTATCGGTTTATTTCACTTGGTAGAAACCCACAAACACCGAAATATCTTGCTCTGGGTTTACCGATCGGAATAGTGCTGTCGCATTAACAGTAGACCTCCGGAATTGCGTCGGAGATCGCTTATGACTCGCAAACGAAATCGTGACCTCTGCGCCGTTTTCATCACGAAGCGACAAGCAGGGTTTCCAACGAACGCAGAGGAGTCTTTGTAGCACCAAAATGGCTTGCTCCGGTTCTACATCCCAAGAGCAGTGGCCTCATAAAGTGCAGCCTTGAAGGAAGTAAAACGTGCGATCGATTTCAAACGGTCAATAAATTTTGTGCCACCCCCGTTTTTCTCTGCAATTCTGTCAACTGTCACGGCACCTCGTCCAGTTGCGCACATATTGTCTTTAGTATCCACACAAGCTAAGGAGGCTGCGTACCTTGCTCTTAGTCGGCGGCGTTTTAAGCCCGTTGCTTGCCGCTGACCTCTCGGGACGGGGTCGTGCCGCCCCGATCAGACGGTGTGTCCCAGTTATCGCATGTACCGCCTTTGCCAACAGTAACCGAACGACAGGTTTTTGCTTCGCAACCGTATAGTGGAGCACTTACCGCGCCCATAAAGACCGAAAGATGTAAGAACGAGACGGCAAGTGTTCACCAAGTCACCTTAGTTTACATAGAATCAGAGCTCAAGAGCTGCCATAAGTGTGCTTCGCGACGCGGCTAAAAAACAAACCACTACCGCCCGGTTACTCTTCGCAAAGACGGTACGCGTCGCGTGATTTGACGTTTTTGCTAACGTAGATTATAGGGCTAGTTAGTCTAGCATTTTGTCGAGGGAGAACAGCTTTGCACGACGCAAGGACGAGACATACTGTCCGCTTTTATTTGTGTAGCGCTGTTCTCACTACACAAAGTTAGCAATTTTCCGCATTTTCCTTCAGGTTAGCGCCCCTTAGAGCCTCATACCGCGATTCCGTCATGATGCGCATATGCGTACTTTGAATGTGGCCGTGAAAAGTTTTTCGCACCTTTTCAATCCTACTAATGCATCCATGTCTTAATTGCTTTTATAAACTGCTTTTAATTAAGTATGCAAATTAGACGCGACGAAGCTGATTATGAGAAACTTAATTTCTCTTGCTCCAGCCGTGCTTCAAGAGAACCAGGGCCCGGTTTCTTCAAACAAAGAGCATTGTGTGTATTGCTTTCCGAAATATTGCATCATGACTGCTAATTTCATAGATCTGAGAGCTTACACTCAAGATGAAAACATGAACTTTTAACCTAAGAACCGGAAAAACGTACTATATACAGTCATTAGGAAAATACTCGCCGTTTAAACTATTGGTGTCTTCATTCTTCTGCGCCTTCATTACAAACTCAAGAAAACTTAATCAGCACAACGCGCGGCTAAATAGTATGCTACGAAATCTCGCATAAACAAACAGTTCCCCTGGGCGCTTCCCTTTAGTGCCACTTTGAGCTGTAAGCCGACAGTAAGTGCTACGATGAAAATTAAGTTCTTACTTTACTGACGCTCGCTAGCGAAATAACAACCCGCGGGCAATGCGGCTCAATTTTCAGTTTTGTTGTGTTTATAGTTTCCTTTTCGTAAACTGACCTGTCGGAGGCAAAGCCTTTTCTTCGTGTTCATTTTTCTGCCTTCTTTTCCGCTGTCTCCCTTGGCTCCTTGTGCGAATGAAGCTCTGCCAGGGTGACCTGCCAACCGGAAATTACCTCACAAACAAACGACTGAACAGTGTAGTTTCCTAGCTGTCTTCTGACTCCATTGTTTTTTCTCGCCTTGTGCGTTAAGCTCTGTGTGCTACCCTTCCTCGTTTTCTTACATCTGCGCCATGCCTAACTCGAAGATAAGAGGTAAGTGGTCCCTTTATCAGCAAGCCCATTCCTACCGTCGCTGTGTGCATCCTTCTGTATAAGAATGCTGAAAGGGAGCCCGTAGGAAGGGGGCCGATTTTTGGGGTTAGGTTCATCGAAAAGAAGAGTAGAATTTTTAAACCATTTTTTTCACTACATGTTTTGCCCCCATAATACTCGGGGTGCGAAGATGGAAGCTCAGTAAGGGCCGGCAAGTATAGCGTCAATTAGAACTGAGCTGATGGCAGCAATGGTATGCCGGTAGCTGTCATAGCGGGAATGACGTCAGAAATGTGCAGTGTTTGGCTGCATACAGTTGGGACACGATTTATGGCGCAAGTGTTATGTAGTGCGGAAAAAAATTCTATAATACGTGATATCTGAACCTCTCCTTGAAATTTTTGTACGTTGAGTTGATTCTATATGAAGAATTTTCGTAGTACATCTTCATAGCACGTAAAATTGATACCCGATCTGAGGTATATCAGATTTGATTCGCTCCGGTAGTAGTAGTACAAGCACAACCAAAGGGAACATGTGAAGCCGAGGAAATGTGGGCTAACTGACCGCCTTTGAATGTTCTAAATCTTGGAGTCATGCTCTGTGATCTTTGCGTTCCGTCGGCTTTAAAAAGCAGTATGACAGTTATGCAGGCCAAAGAACTTCTTTATGGTTCATTTCGGTTTTAAAACTGGAAGGGCCACTCTTAAAATTATTACTATTCTTCAAATTCGCGAACACGACCTTTCGCTTGACCATGGAGGGTACCTGAAATATTTAGAAGAGCCACATTTACTCGAGAGGCCCTCATCGCGATTTTAGAAGAGCCACATTTACTCGACAGGCCCGCATCGCGATTTTATACAGCTTCGCTCTCATACTGGTTGTACGTATGCATTAGGAATTTTGTTTAATAGTTAAGCGACGAATTTAGTATTTGTATTCAAACCTATAGGAAACAGGAAAGAAGATCGCCTTTCAGAAGACGCTGTCTCCGGTCCACATATGCTCTGTAGATGAATATTCGCCTTTACCAAAGCCGACAACACGTTAGTGATTTGATACTATTCGCAACTCCACAGGTCAGTGTATTATAAACAAATGTATTCTTTCCAAACGGCAGAACAAATTTGTATATAAACACGTGCTAAGATTAACGATGGGAACACTTAAGTCACCTTACGAGTGGAATGCAATAGCATTAGATTTCACATCTGTCGCAGCTTCTGTTGCAGATTCTGTGTGTGCATGCGATGCACTAAGTATATATTATCGATTATCGAGTTCTATCCACTTCTGAACTAGCCTCCTTTGGATAGCAGCTCATGATTGGTTCCTTCAGGATCATGTAACCTTGTGACGTCATACCTCCCTCGAGGAATCAGAGAATTTGATGTTACTTGAGGGCCCAGAGTTGCTCGTGACGTTAACTCTAATCCTGTCTGGGTTGGTATGAAAAAACTAGTTTGCTCACAACCCAGTGGGCAGGTTCTAAATATGGACCTCTCTCGACCAATCAGCGAATTTCGTGATATCGGATGGATGATTTTGTTCCTTATGTGAACTTTCTCGCTATCGCATTAAAAGCTGTTAAGTTAAAAACAAGGTAGCCTAATAGAAGAGTTGTATTCGAATGTTCTCGAGGGGCTTGGTTTTTTTAGCGCAGTCACGCTTTGAGGAAGCCGTAACTCAATTTAAGCCAGAACTCAATTTATGTACAGCTGCTGCTTCTACAACTTCAGCAATATTCTTCTATAACCCGCGCACGTGCACTGTCCAGGGGCATACAGAGAGCTAGCTCGCAGTTCTTTCCACAGTGACGATCAGTGATCTTGCTGCACCACATTCTTGATGAGAAAAAAAAAAAGGTTTCCAAGGTTCTGCTTAAAGACCTCTTACCATCGCCACACATCCGCTTGAGAGTGGAATCCAGGCTTAACAATGACGTCTACGTAACAATATAAATTGTGAACAGAGCTGAACCGGGTTAGGTAGACCAACAAAAACACTTAAATTTTGAATTTTATTGTTTCGAGTTAAGGCTTCCGTAGAAAAGAGAAATTAAAATTTTCTTCATCACTTAAATAACGCGTACGTTCGCGTCTTCAATGCAGTGGAGCGGCATTTTTCATGTAACCAAGCAAAAAAAAAAAAAAGACTAGCCTGGTGCAGTTGTTCCGCCGTACTACCGGTGGGCTGTGATAAACGACATTGACCCTATCTATCACTGCGAATTCTGCATAGCATGGGTATTTTATGCTGACTAGAAAAAAATGCGTAAAAGGCAACGCTTACTCGAGGAAGAAGCATAACAGACGCGTACATTCAGCAAAGGCACTTGTGCTACCCTTCTGAAAAGACTAGAGGGCTGGCGCACGAACTTCTTATGATTTTAATCACTGCATCATTCCGGCCAGGAGCGTGATGTTATAGGCTGGTAGAGCTTTCGCGAAATATAGTCATGAACAACATGGAAGGGAGCAAACTTGTTGCGAAAAATTGCGAACTTTTTGGTGATTTATCAGCGAAATTAGGGAATCGCTCTTGATCATACACGTCATAAAGAAAAGTACTTAACAAACAAAAACTGTGGTTCTGACTCATAATTATGGAGTAATAAATAAATGAATTTTCAAACTTTGTTCTCTCTCATATTACTTATGAGTTTATTGTGATCAAGGTGCGATAAAAGGCCGTCAGCTTAATTGTCTTCACCCGAGTAGAGAGCCTGATTCATTCGCGCACAAAACTCAAAAAGAAAGCGTGCTGGTTAAAGGAGTATTACGAATATCTACGAAGGCCAGCCGCATTTATCGCTACCCCCTCCAACCACTAATCTGTCGGGCATCGCACCACGGGAAATCTCTTAGCTTGCCACCGCCGGTACTTATCTACATTGTATTTGCAGTTGTTCTATCTGCTTCAGATGGCGTGGCTTCCAGACGACCATATCGCCCTCGTGTGAAAAATGATCGCCAAAGGAATGTTCCTCCCAAGAGCGCTCTCACTAGAGCCGCGCCTAAGGAGTGAATTGCAGGAGACTTGATAGCAATGCCAGACTCTGGCATTCTTACGCCTCATGTGTTTGATTTATGAAAAGCAGTTAGATATGTGCACCTGTCCCAGTCTGTGTTTGTTTATATGTTTCGGAGACATTTGTGTACTGAACCTACTTATTTACGAACAGCTGCGTGTGGCCTTCCATTGCCATAAAGTCGTGCTTTATAGTACGTCGTTCACAAGGCGCTGGTTAAGACGTCATTAGAGTATATTACTAAAGAAAACTCTGCAGTGCTGCGTTTTTTCGCAGATATAAATACGCAACCATTTGAAGCTACGTTTTTTTTAAGAAACGCGACAGAAAATCGCACTCAGAATATGTCCGTACCTGTAGAAAACAAGGCTTATCGTTTTTCTATGCTTTCTCGTCAATAATTTAAGAATGATAGCTACACATTGAGGAGTATTATGCGGAGTCTACTATCCTTTGCAATTTCGTAGCGTTATGCATGATCCTGTAGCAGTTGCGTTTGTCCATCGCTTGTATCATCAGCATATACAAATTTTGGACTAGTGCTAAATAAAGGGAGGCGGCACGGATTGATAGTTTGCAGTTTCGCAGCATTTTGCATGATCCTGTATCATTTGCGTTTGTCCATTGCTTATATCATCAGTATGTACAAATTTCGGACTAGTGCTAAATAAACGGAGGCGGAACCAATTGACAGTAAGCTCATTTCTGTGACCACTCTTTTTGCATCTTTTTATGCTATCACACTACATTTTGATTGTCATAGTGGAGCGGGAGGTGAAAAGATGCTGGAGCTCAAATAAACGGTATCGACAACAAGCGCCAAAGGTGGTTGATGGCGAGGGCGTAAGCTTTCAACAGTATGTATGACTGATCTGCAGCGTAGGTGCTACTTAAGATACCTTTAATGGATGGCTCACCAAAGAATTGGCTTAGTGAGCTCTCACCATGCAGTCTACCACAGTAACACCCCCTTCATAGGTTTACCAATCTTTTCAGTGCCCCACACCTCGGGTCGTATTGAGCATGTCAATAGGAATAAATCCATTTCCGCTGGGACCAACGTGCACTTGTACTCATCCTCAGTGCTCTCTGATAAAGAGTGCCAACTGGTTCCCTTGTGCAGTTTGCATCATTCTAGAATCATAATTGTTTCAAGCAGCAGCCTATCATGTTTAGAAGCTGCTAACCCTCAGGAACAAGAGTTTTTTTTTAATATATCTTTAGTTTAATATTTTCTTGTGTTCGCTTTTATGAGCTTTGAATTTCAAAGCTCATACTCCTGATATTCTTGGGGACTTTCAAGTGTGTCATTTTTCTGCTTGCTTAACTTCTGTTGTGTCAGCTTATCTTCTTAAATATGTACTCTTTCTCGGTTTCTTAAAACCTGTTCACATCAAGTTATCTTTTTGTCCATGTGCGCCTGGCTCCTTTGTTTGATTATTGGATTATTCATCTCTCCAGGACTTTTTTTTCTATGTTGCGAATCAAAAATTGCGAGGACACTTTGGCAACTAAAGTG